>NC_045427.1:158470959-159070959 GCF_902635505.1 Sarcophilus harrisii
TTTCTCTCTCCCTCTTCTCTCCCCCCCTTCTCTCTCCCCCTTCTCTCTCTCTCTCTCTCTCTCTCTCTCTCTCTCTCTCTCTCCCATCTGTCTGTCTGTCTGTCTGTCTCTCTCCCCACCCCCGTCTGTCTCTCTCTGCCTATATGTCTCTCCCTTCTTCTCTCTCTCTCTGTCTCTGTTTCTTTCCTTTCTTTCTCTCCTTCTCTCTCTCTTTCTCCTCTAAATTCTACTCCCCCCACCCAGAAAAAGCAATTGATGAAAAAAAAAAAAAAAAGACAAATTTGTTAGTATTTCCATTGTTACTAATCATTTTTGTGAGATTCACATGGAAATTTTTGGAGAAAGTTCTAAATAGAGCCTTTTCCTTTTCTTCCTAATCAAATTAGTACAGGACCAAGAATTCAAACTAAAGTAAAGGTATATTCAATACTTTTAATTAGCAACCACTAATACATTCCCCAGTGCCCCAACAAAAGGTTCAAACTAATCAGCTCTGCCAAAGGTTAATTAACTCAATCTTTTACAATTAAGTACAAACTAGGCTATGATTCAGAACATTTCATTTTGGGTGCAGACCCTTTTTCCTTATTTCCCAAGAAAGAAACAGAAAAAATTTTCACTTAGCAAAGCTAAGCTGAACTGGAAAAAGACAAAACCAGACATGTACACAAATGACTAAATGAAAAACCAAGCCTACTATCTGCTTGTGCTGAGGACCCTTAAAGATCTACCATGAGACTTTTGTGCAAATGCCTGTTTTAGAGATAAGAAAATATGAGAATCAGAATGTAGCCAAGCTAGTCAGTCAAGTTCCTTGAACATATTCATAAGGGAATTTTAAGAAATAAAGAGAATATTGAAATTATTTGAGGTGAATGGGTATGAAATTTCTCAGAACTCAGATCTATAGGTATTTTCTAATCTCCCGCCATGCAGTATATTGGACTTTAGATATTCAGAGACTGTCTTTTAGGAATAGATTTTTTTCTACTAGGATACAACATTTTTACAGATAATCAAAACAAAAAATATAGAACCCTGTACAAAGGCCTTTGGCTACAGGTGACAAACAAAATTTGTTTTGGAAGAAAGCAAAGATTCAACAATACAGAGTTAAGAGGTAGTACATTCCAGGTATAGGAAACAATTTGTACAAAGTCAAGGAGATATGAGATGAAACTCCTGAAATCCTAAGAGACAGACTGTTTTGTTTCAGACACATGGGTTAAAATGAACAATTTAATTTCTCTGCCTCAATTTCTTGATGTGCAGTAAGATCCCCTTAGAGAATGTGAGCTTTATTTATCATCTACCACCTATTAACTAATGTCCTTACAACAACAATTTTCTACCACTTTTTTCTAATTTGATATCTATATTAATCTATCATTGACCATATAGAAGTAAATTATCCTCAACTCTTTTCACTTATTTTCTTATCATTATTCTCCTTAAGACTACCCAAAACATCTATCTACTTTATCCTTGCTCATCTCTTCCATTGTTCTTTCTGCATTTCCTGTGCCATTGTGAATAAAATTTCCTTTATTATTAATTTCTTTCTCTTACTCCTTCCATATACCAGCCCTCAATGAGACTTGATTTCTTCTTTCCCTCTTTCCCTCTTCCTATTAGTTGCTGTACCTTCAATCACATTCTCTAGCACTGGTACAGAAGGAGGGTAAGAATGTTTCTTATTCCTCACTGCTACTTCTAAGCTCCCTTTATCACCTTCACTCAATAACTTCTTCTTTGAGATACATAGTATCAAAAATGTCCATCCAATACAAATCATTGTCACCGCAGTATATTATAACCTAGGCCATTGTCTGTACTTTCTCAAGTTCAGCACCTGACTCATAATATTCCTTTCTTGCCCAATTCTTGCCCTTACACTAGGAGACTTCAATATCCATATTATTGTTCTTTCAAACCTCCTGATTTTTTTCCTTTACTTCACCTTAGCTATACATACGAATGGTAACATGGTTGGTTTCATTGGTAAGAAGTGTTTCACTAGCCTAATTAGAAACTCTGATATTCTTCCTTATAAGTTTCTTTCACTCCATTGGTCCCTGTGGCTTAACCCTTCTAAACCCCATTCTTCACTCACATTGAGGGCTCTGATCTCTTTATTCCAATATAGCTTGTCAAGCTATTAACACTGCTTTGGTTTTACTTTCTTGCCTCTCCAGTCTTGATTATAGTTTGCCAATTCAGTTCTATTCTGTCTTCTACTCTTGAATACTTTTCTCTCTTGTCGTCTTGCTCCTCCTTTGCAAAACCTCAGCACTGCATTATTTCCACCATCTGCCTTCTCCCATCCTACTCATATGCTACTGAACAGAGCTGTAAGAAGTAATAAAATTGTGCTGACTGGGAACATTATAAATTAATGTTGTCCAACTTCAACTAGACTCATACTGCAGCAAACAGTCTTTTTATTTTTCCCTAAAAGGTTTCTTATCTCACTTTCCTCATAAGCTTTCCCAAACATTCTCTTCACTCCTCAAAAAATACTATTGCCTTCATCTAAAAATACCTTGTACTTAACTGTTTTATGTTTTATTTGTACTTATTCTGTCTATTCATTATGCATGTATTTACTATTGTCTCTCTAGTTAGAATATAAACTCGTTGTGAGTGGAGATTTGTATTCCCACTGTTTAGCACTGTGTCCTAAATATAGTAGATACTTAATAAATTGATTGATTGATCTGAAAAGTGGAGTTATAAGTAATTGTAACACCTATCTTGTAGCATTGCTGTGAGGCTTCTATGAAATAATATCTGAAAGCGTTTTGCAGATTATAAAGCCTATACACATGCCAGCTATCATATGTAAAACTATATATCCTGAAGGGACAAACAGGACAAATACTACTATACTATTCCTGTATCAGCATAAACCACAGATAAGGCAGTACCGAAGAAATACTTAGTACATATGCTTTTCTACTGAAATAAAGGAGAGATTTTCATTCTTGAATATAACAATTGCAGCCTGGAGCTCTTTAAATAAAAATTTTGCAATTACATAGAGTCTTTCCTCTGAGAAACTTTGGCTAGGAATGCTATTCATTCAGGTCTATGAGGGTCTGTCCCAATTTTTCTGCAGTTCCTGGAGGGACGTTCCTCCATTCCACAAATTGGTTTTGGAAGAGTGGAAAAAGGCTCAGTGTGTTTCAGTCTAATTGCTAGCGATGAGTATGGGGAATTTGTAAGCTTTCCCTCTCTGTCGCTGTATTATGGATCCCTGTGTGGGCTCTGCCTAGGGATGCTCCTGAAAATGTCTTAGAAATTTTAGTTAATTTGGAATGAAAATTCCTGTATTCTGAAGAGGCATTTTCAAGCATGCTGAACATCTATTCATAGGTCTGTATTGACTCAAAATGTTGAACTTAATATATAAGATTGCATGTTTCAACTGTCATATTAAAGTAGCCTTTATCATAGTTATCTGATGAAACTCAATTCAATAGTTTTTTAAACAGTTACATAGCAGGCACTGTGTACTGGAAATAAAAAAAAAAAACATAAAACAAACTTGGCCCTCAAGGCATTGATTTTTTACTAAAGAAAATTTAAAAAAAATTATAATTTTAATTTACTAAACCAAATTGAATTTAAATAATAAGATTTAAATTAAAAAAATTTACATGGCTACCATATTAAAGTATCATGTTGGAGGATGCTAATGGAAGGTATAAAGTTCAATAAAAGTTATTCCTGCAATCGGAGTTTATCATATAATATCATATAGCACCTATTACATTCCCAGATCAATGCAATACAGGGCAGATTGCATGAAGTGCATAAAAAGTGCAAACAAAATGGCATGCAAGTCCAAGGAGGAAAAGAAAGAACATTTCCATTTGGGAAGGTCAGGAAAGGCTTCATAGGAAGAGATGGCATTTGAGTTGGTACTTGAAAAATGAATATGATTTCATTAAGCACAGATAGAAGAAGGAAAGAGAACAGTGGACATATTGAACATAGGATGTTATATCCCCAAAAGTATGGAGACAAGAAATCATATAATGTCTACAGGAAATGGCATGTGTATTAAGTCAGAAGAGATAGGATGACACCAGATAATAGAGACTTTTAATGCCAGACTATGAAGTTTGCATTTTTAATAGTTCACAACCTCCAGTTTTTTTTTTCCTGAAGGTTGAACAGAAGAGAGAAATCAAATCATTAGACTTATCAGTGCATCAAGAAAAGTATTAATCTGGCAATTGTGTGAAATATGGATTGATTTGGACAAATTCTGAAAATCTGTAATTTGATATGTCCTTTCAAACTTCACTAAGTTGAAATCCATTGATTTTAGAAGTTCTTAGATTTGAAATATGAGACACTGAAAAGGAAGAATACTATTGTGGTGGGTCAGAGGCAGTATGATGTAGTGGAAAGAACCATAGAGATTTTTTTTTCTTCATTCCTTATATGACATGGAACAAATTATCATCTATATGGAATTCAGTTTTCTTATTTTCAAAATGAGGGGAGGAATTCTGTGATCTTCAGATCTTTAATACTTCAATTATCTCACTTTTCTGATTTGATTTATTTTAATTCAACAAATAATTATCAAGCACCTATTTTGTATTAGGCACAGTGGTAGAAGCCAGATTTATCAAGGAAAAAAGCTAAAAAATTCTTTCCTTCAAGAAGCTTGTATTTTACTATGACATGATTTGGATTTATTGGATTTCATGAATGACTCAGCATTCATTTTCTTTTTTTCTCATCTCTCAGATTATCCAGAAGAGTTTTAGATCTTGTAACCACTTTAACCTAATTAGCTTTTTACATACTGTATATTCTTTTAAAGAGGTGCAGATACATACTTTGTATAGAAATATAGACTCAATACAATCTGAATATGTAGAAAGGGAACCATAACCATATGACCTTAGATAAACTTGTTATAAAGGTGTGGATTGCTTCCAATTTAAGGTTACCAGATATGCTTTATTGAATAGTAAATACCTAGATTCCTACTTCCTTCTTATGAGAAAATGGCAGAAGATAACCCTTTTTTTGAGGCAAAAAAGTATTTAATATGCAGACTGATCTTTTGGAAAATTATCTGGAATATAAATGCATTTTTCCTGGGCCTGAATTTCTTCTTAAAGTCACTCGCTCCCTATATTTTCTGAGTCCTAGTCAGATATAAGCATTCTCTTCACTGAAGTTTCCAATGCTTCTTTCTCAGGTAGAAATTTAACAGTGCTGTGACCTTTAGAATATAGAGGTAGCATCCCTGCCTGTGCTGAATGAATTGACATCTCAGTGAGTCTTCTAGACTGACAATCATCATTTTAAGCATTGCTCTGATTCAGGAAGAATTTCCATTTAGGATTCGAGTTTTTTGCCCATTTAGAAACCTCTATATATTCCGTGGAAACAATTTAAGTCCTCCTTAAATAGCAGATTGTCTTTCCCCCTAGAATGGTTCAGACAACTCCTCCCTAAAAAGGCCTGGGGAAGAAGGAGAAGAGTAAGGGGCACAATCATTAGGAAGTCCTTGTTCCCCAATGACTTGGGGGTGGTAATAAAAAAAAATGATAAATTTGTATCCACTTGAAAGAAAGTAAATGCATTAACTTTCTCAATAGCAATTTGGGTGATTATATATGAAGATGGGATAAAACCTTTATCCAACTGTTCCTGAAGAGTATGTCCCCTCCTGAAGGGGATTTGCTCTCATCCTTTGATTTGTTCTCATCTTTCTTGATAGGGCTGTTAGGAAGTGGTAGCTTTTTCATGGTGAGCTAGGGAAAACCGAGACTTGGTATCAAATTAAATCTCTGGACAAGTTCTATTAAAAGGCCTTTAACATTACAATTGCATTAAGACTTAGCTACTTGTGTGACTTTGACCTGAGAGGGGGATCAGTGATTGTGAGAGCAAGGATATCATTGATGCTATGCTCTGTATTACTTTACTTCATCATTACTATTTTATATTGGAAGACCTGCTGTGAATTACTGATTTATCCTCATTACATAGATGCTATTTTTTATAATAGATTTTTCTATCATTTTATGATTTATACCTTTTTAAATTAGTACTTTTTTTCTTCAGTGATATTTATCCTAGAATTCTCCCTGAGGTGAGAGTTGTTTAAAGTCATTTCTTTATATAATGAAAAGTCTCCTGGAGGATTTTTAGGATCTTGATAATAAGGGTGAGATATAGTAGGAACAATATTTATTATATGGATTGGGATAGTTTTCCTTTCAGGAGGATGTATTTGGGGGCTAGGAATCTAAGGAACCAATACTACAGAATTCCTGAATTTTAGTAGAATTTTATCACTTTCACAGAGTTTCTGAGTTTAACCATTGCCCTATTCCAAGTTTTTCTGACTTAGCATTACTTTCCTGATAAATGTGGAGGCATAGGGAAAAGTGTCCAGATTTTGTAATTATATTCTTTTAGTTCTTTTAAGTAAAAAATATTTTATTGCACTGAATGGTCCTCAAGTATTTCATGAATTCCCATACAGAGTCTAAATCACTAATAGCCTGAGTTAGACTTAGCCCTCAATTTTTGGTATAGTAAATATTAGATCATACAATGATTTTGTGATTCTCATAATTAAAACATGAGAATAACATGAACAAAGACATGTTGGATGTTTCCCAGATATGAAACTCTGGGATCTTGTGCTTGTTGTTTTCCTTATATGTACATTTATTTCTATTGTCCCAACCTGGAATCTGGGATCCCACATGCTAAGGTGTTTCCTGAGGAAGAAGGTCTGGGAAATGTTTGTGTCCACTCAGAACTCAGAAGACTTGAGTTACCGAAAACTAGTTATTGAAAATGGGTCCCTTCTAGGCCTAGGTGGAATTGACTTATATCTCATATGTTTAATTCCTATTTAGATCCTTTCCTCCAATACAGAACTAAAAATCCATTGACTTCTTTTTGTGTTGATATATTTTCTCTAATCTGAGTTTATTCTGAGTTTTAGTACTTTCTAACATTATCTTTATAAGAACTTGTCACATTTTGTCTTTATCCTTTATCCCTTTAGGAAGTCTCCTATTACCTCACTGTATTTCCATCTTCTATAAATGCCAAATTAATTGACAAGTTTTCTAGGCATTCATATCAGTTTTTACTGATACTTTATTGTTTTCTTCCTCATTAGAATTATCTGTTTTTTTGTCTTCATAATTTCACTTATGGAACTTTCTCAGTTCTCTTGATCTGACTTTTCTTGTAGAATTTTAGTCTGGCATCCTAACTGTCTTTTCTCTGAAGTCTTTGAAATCTGTTAGAGGACATGTCAAAGTATAGCTGACTTTCCTGTCCTTGTCTTTTCAACAGATTCCAAGATGGCATGTCAACTACCTTTTCGCTATGCCCTAGGTTCCTATTATTTCTTCCATAGCAACCAACTTTTCTTTGTTGACCACTCTACCTGTTGAATTATAAAATCATCAAGAAAAACCAATAAATTATTAGCTGTTCTGCTCTAGACAGAGAGGTCTAGCTTATGTCCCAATAATTGAAACACCCATTCCTCTATTTGTCATATCTATATTGATAGACTTTTATTTATTTTCTAAACTCATCAGTTTCATCTTTCTATCCAGTTTGTTTCTAACTTTTCCCAATAACAATATTATTTCTGTTTCTCCAACGATTGATTCCACACTCTATTTCACCTATCCCCTAGTTTCCTGAATTTCAGAATGTCTTTTTAGCTTACAATATTGTCATATCAGTTGTCATTTCCTCACATTTCAGTCCCCTGGATTTTCATTAATTACTCATGGAATTACTAATCCCTACATCAGGATAGATAAAACCCATCTATAACTTCTCATTATTAAGAATTTAAAATTAATTTTATAAGATTAAGAATTTAATTCTAATTAAGAATTAGAATTCTTACCCTCAAATGTATAATGCTTTGGTGACTTTTGGCTCGGTCTTTTAAATTTTTTTTGATTTCATTGCAATACTCAAGATGTCTAAATGTTATTTGTTTAAGTAAGCGACTTGATCATTTCCTTTTCTTATCATAATTCCATTCCAACTAATATTTACTAATCATTCACTAAGGAAGAGATAATGTATTAGATGCTAGAGACACAAACACAAAAAATGACAGTCTTGCTGTCAAGGATATGATAGTATGGGGTGAAGGTAGTAAGGGAATTTGTTACATTGTATATTACCTAAATTAAATATAATAAAAAAATTGGAGGAAGAAGAGAACATGAACTGCAGCAGCAGATGGTGTATGGAAATTAGGAAAGGCTTTAAGGAAGAATGGCACCTGTGCTAAGCTTAGAAAGATGATCAATTTTCTGAAAAGTGGAATAAATGAAGAAGGTGTACATTCTAAGAATATAGCAAGTCATTAATAATCTCTTTTATACATTTTCTTTTGTTCAAACTATCATGGGTAATATATTACAGCTTACTTAATTTTAATGTGTTGTTCTTCACTGCCCTTAGGTTATCTTCTTTTGCTTCTTCTGGTTATCTCTGATCTACAGTCATATAAAACCACAATGAGAATAGCTAGAAATAGTGACTGGGGCTGTGATTTCATTGATTCAGTGAACTTAAGTTAGTAAATTCTACAAGTTCTGGCTGACATTTTTGGCAATGTAAGCCTTTGAGAATTTTCAGTCATTGAGAGAGTCAGTATGTGTCAGAGGAGACATGAACTCAGGGTTTACTGGCTTTGAAATCATCTCTTTGTTCATTATATAATATTGTTATTAAAAGAGAAGTATTTGCTATTCCAAAGAATTTTGAATAATTGAAAATGCTTTATAACTTCCCCAAATGTCCAATTTCTTTTCTAGCTCATTGTCCTTCTATGTATCCTCAGACACATGTATTGATGGATTCACTTATCAAACTTTCTGTCATATTCCACATAACAAGCATTTTCTAACTGCCTTGCTTTTTATCTACACCATTCCTACTCTCCATTTCTTTTTCCTCCTCTCTTTTCTCATTCATTGAAACTCATATTGATTTTCCTAGACTGCTGTTTTTATATTTCTTACATTTCTCCTTCTTGAAGGGAATTTCATAGTTGGGCTCCAGATTGGTTCTGTCTCTCTTGATTGGCTCTTTACTTGAAAGCCATGCGAATTTCTTTTCTAGACCCACTCAATTTTCAGATACTGAATGGTCCTCTTTCACCCCACTACACACACACACACACACACACACCCACACACACACACACACCATGCCACTAACTCTCTCCCTTCCCCCCAAAACAATAACAGCAATTATTCATCATATACGTTCTTTCCTTGAAACTCCTAACAGCTCTGAGAAAAGCTAGTTAGGCTCATGTTTTTTCCTGTGGCCTGTATTAGTGCCTTGAAAATGTTGTATCTTTATGTTAAGTACTCACAAATACATTCATACTTGAACAAGAATTCTAACTGTCTCTGCAGAAGAGAGCAGCAGAGGTTACCAAGGTCTAATTATAAACAAAACAGGACTGAGATGTATAATTAGATCAGAAAAGAACAAAGTTAGAACTGCCTTAAAGGTTGTGAACTAAGCTGACAAAAGGCAAGAATTGCAGAAGCAAGCCATAGAATCAAATTTAACTTTGAATTGCTTGCTTCCCCTCCCCCCCCCTTTTTTTTTTTTTTTTTGCTGATACATGGCTCCACTTCAAGGTAGTTTAAGCTTCTAATTCTGGGATTTTCTTTTTAGGCTTTCATAGAACGTTATACCTGAGAGACTGATGGACTCCTTTGAAACTTAATAACCCAAAGGAGCTATCCAAGTCTGTGGGTGGAATATGTATTCATGCATTTTTAAAAAGGTGTATTATATACATCAGAGACCTGAATGGCTCATTAGGAGCTGGTTTGGTAGAGTATGTAATTCAGGATTTAATGCGATGTCCATAGAACAGTCTTACAGCAGCTATGTGGAAGCTGCATTTTCTGCAATAACACTGAGGGCCTAAAGCATTTACACAAAATGACAGACTAATCATTTGCATAGTTTCATTTTTGAAATCTAAGTCTTTTTAAAGTTAGATGAAAACCAAATGTACCTGAAGCTACTATGCCTTCCACAAGATTTAAATAAGCTTGGTAAATCAGTTAAAAATGGCTACTATGCCCAAATTTGGCTATTAGAACTTTTAATTAATGGGATTTAGGGGGTTAGACTGGCTGAATTCTGAATTTAGAATTTCTTATGGAGTCATGTTTTAGATTTGAGCAGGGTCAAACCCTGAAAATGTTTATTAAGATTTTATTCATTCAGTCCTGAATTTTTTGAAAGATGGATAACAGGGACTGTTGACACAGTCCCTTTTTCTTTTTAAAGTTGTAAAAATTTAACAAAATTCAGAGAAAAGCCACAATGATAATAACTACTGATATTTATGTAGTAACTTAAAGTTTGCAGTGCAGTTCAGATATATAATTTTGTTGCAGCCTAACAACAATTATTTAGATATTACCTTGCAATATTAGAGATATTTAGTGACTAAGATATTAAATGATTAAGGTCACATAGAAGATGTCATAGAGAGGATTTAAACCCAAGTTCTGAATCCAAACTTGGCATTTTATTCAAAGTTAAAAGACTAGGTAATAGAGATCTACGATTGAAGAGTAGAAAAATTGATATTGCTTAGCCTATAAGACAGGACATAAAACTAGAAGCTTCTGAAATCTCTGTAGATACTTTGTAGTTAGACAAAATAATAGCAGAAATCATTTGGTGGAATTTGATAAGGTCAAGAAATGCAAGAAATTTTCCTTGATGTTATATTCCTGTCATTATCATTCACTTGACTCATCTCTTATTCTAACCTGAAGAAATTGCAGAAGGAATTGACATTGCCATAGGGATTCACTGAATTAAGGATGCCCCTTTCCCTATTGTTATTCAAAATACTTCCAGAAATGCTAGTGATAGCAGTAAAAACAAAGGAAAGAAATTAAAGGCATAAATAGCAAAGAGGAGACAAAATTATCCATATTTGCTAATGATATTATAGATTATTTACAAAACTCCAAATAATCAGCAAAGAACTGAGATAATTCATAGATTCAGTAGAGTAGTAGAATTCAAATAAACTCTCAGTAACTAAATGACAATTTGTATACAACCCTGATAAAGTCTAGGAGGAAATGTTTGAGAGACATTCAAAGTGTACTTTGAAACTTCAAAATGTATAAAATATCTTAGAATCAATTATGTCACATAGATACATAGAATTGCAAAATGCTCTTTAAATAAGTAAGGAGTAACAATTAATTGGAAGGATAATAACTGATCATGACTGGGTCAAGACATAATGATAAAAACTGTGACATTATCTTAATTGTGATATTACCTAAATATTACAGATTTAATCTCATACCAGTCCAACTTCTAAAGAGATACTTTTTAGTGTTAGACAAAATTGTAACAGAATTAATTTAGAAGAATCTAAAATAGAGAATCTCAAGGGAAATGACTTTTAAAAGCAGTTATGATGGGGGAATAATACTTGCAGTCCTTAAATTATGTATAAATTAGTACATTAGTACAATTATAAATTAGTGGCTTAAAGTAGAAAAGAAAGATTAAGAGATAATGAGATTCAATAACTCAGTGTTTGTTAAATCTGAGAACACAAATTACTAGATAAAGAAGTCCATGTTTGATAAGATCTGCTAGGAAAAGAAATTTGAAATTAGGTTTGGATTGACGTGTTATCATATTATATCCTAAGTTTTGAATGGCCTAAATATTAAAGGGCACAATATAAAAATAAAATGAGCAGAAAATCAGATCAGATACCTTTTTACAGTCTTGGTTAGGAAGAAAATTATTAACTAAATAAAGAATAGAGGTCATCAGAACTGATGAAATAGAAAATTCTGATTACATGAAATTTGAAATATTTGCACTATAAAAATAAGACAATAAGGGAACTTTTCAATAGGGGAAATAACTACATCAAATATCTCTAACAAGGGTCCAATTTTCAAATACATGGTTAACTAAAACAAATATATAAGATCAAGAGACATTCCCCAGTGGAGCAGTGGTCAAAGGACATGAACAAACAATTCTCAAAAGAATTGCCAACTATTAAAAGTCATATGGAAGATAGCTTCAAATCATAAAAACAAGATAAATATAAATCAGACTAACAAAATGAAACCATGGAGAAATGATTCTTGCCTTTCTAATGAGATAGTTTTTAGTTAATCAGGAAAATTTTTTGAAGACCTACAATGTTTAGAATCTTTTGCAGAGCATACAGAAAATAGTCCTTCCCTTTAAGCAAAAATATAATCTTAGTGGCATTTAGTTGGGAAATACGATCACTAACTTGTCCTTGCTTAGTTACATTGCTGCTGGTAGAGAGAGTTGTGAAAGATATATAGTATATATGGAAAGTGTGATTTAAAAGAGAGTTTACTTTTTTCCTTGGACTAATAAGGATTCAGAGTGCTCTAAGAGAGTACTTAACCACTCTATTCTTACTGTAGATAAGTAAAAATGTGCTTCTTTTGAAGTATGTTTTTTTCTGGGATGTTTCCGAGTTTTGTGTATATATTGGTGGGAAGAGGGTAATCAAAGTTCTCCAAAAATAACTCCAGTCATATATCTCACTTCCTAATTAGATAAATACCTTCTTCCTTCTAAACTAAATATGCCCTCTATTTTCATTCCTATTTGCCTTTGTAGCACAAAAAAGGTTCTCCTGCAATACCACCCTTTTACCTCTATCATTGAAATTCTAGACATCCTTTAATACTTTTTGAAAAAGAAATGTCTTTGATAAAGTCTTTTCTAACTTAATCAGAAAGGATCTCTTCTTGTTCTATTGAAAATCAGCCAACAAATATTCATTAAGTGCTTATTATGTTTTAGGTATTATACTACCCACTGAGACTATAAACAAAGATGAAAAAAAAGACAATCCTTGTTTTCTCACATTCTAATAGAGAAGACAATGTGAAAACAACTATATACCTCTAAAAGACATATGGGATAGACAAAAGGAGTCAGAAAGACTGTAGCATTGAAGGGAGATCAGGAAAGACTTTTCTGCAGGAGGTAGGATTTGAAAGAAGTCTGGGAGGACAGGGAGTTAGATCTGAAGAAGGAGAGCATTCTAAATATGGATGAAAATCAATGAACAAACATAGTTAAAGGTTGGAATGTGTTACATGAGGAACAAGAAGAAGGTTAGTGTTATTGAATTGTAGAGTATAGAGGGGAGAAAAGTGTGAGAAAACTGGAAAGTTATGAAGGGACTAGGTTATAAAGACATATAAAGTCAAAATATTTTATGTTTTTAGCAGTGACAGAGAAGAGAAGGGTGTGGTATGCCAGAGATTTTATTAATATAGAAATAATAGAGATTGGCAGTTGGTTAGGTATGGGAGGATGAGAGAAAAAAAAAGATTTGAGAATAATACCAAGACTGGGACCTGGATGGTGGTTATCTTCTACAATATAAGGAAAGTTAGAAGGGGGAGAGGGTTTTGGAAGAAAGATATTGCATTCAATTTTAGGCATATTAAATTTAAAATGTCTGAGATAAAATTAAAATGAGTCATAGGAATTTAGAGATGTGAGGCTATAGGTCAAGAAGAGATACAGGAATTAACCTGTATAAAGATGAAAATTGTATCCATGTGAACTCATGAGTTCACTTTGCAAAATATCATAGAGGGAGAAGAAAAGAGGGAAAAGATCCATGAGGAACACTCATATTTAACAAATACAACCTGGGTAAAGATCCAGCAAAGGACATCGAGAAGAATTGGTCATACAGATAGAAGGAAAACTAGGAGAGAGCATTATCACAAAAGTTTAGAGAAAAGAGATTATTAAGAAGAGGATGATCAGTTGACAGTGTCAGAGTTTGCAGAGATATCTAGAAGGATGAGGATTGAGAAAAGGTCATTAGATTTGATGATCAAGAGATCATTTACAACTTTGGAGAGAGCAGATTCAGTTGAATGATGAGGTTGGAAGCTAGATTGCAGATAGTTAAAAGAGTGGGATGAGAAAAGAAGCAGAGGCACTTATTTTATTCTCAAAAAAGTTACTCTTAAACAGTGAAGAGTTATAAGACTATATTAGGGAGGAGAATTATAGGATATTAGCAGTTTTGTTTGGATAGATCAAGTAAGTTTTTGTTTGTTTGTTTGTTTGATTGTTCTTGTGGAAGACATGAGTGTGTTTATAGATAGAAAGAAAGCAGCCAGGAGATAGTGATAGTATTAGTGAAAATACATATGATAGGGGAAGCAGTCTCCTGAAAAAGATGGAATAGAATAAGGTACCATATGCCTCTTCATATGAGTTGTAGACAAAGGAGATAATTGGGCAAGATATGTGAGTGATGTGAGATGAGAAACAGATAAAAAGCAGCTCTTAGTAAATGGTCTCAACTTATTTCAGTGAAATATGAAGGAAATTTCTCCAGCTGAGAAGGTGGGAGGAAGAAGTGCCAAGGGAAGCTTGGAAAGATATGAAAAAGTTTGGAGAAACCCTGTGGTGAGTTGCATAGTGAATTGATTAGAGAAATGTAAAAGTTTTCTTTTGCTGAAGTGATGCCTCAGTGGATTATGTAATAAAAATTTACATTGCACCCAGTTGGCATAGTTTTGTGACTGTTCTCCAGCTCCATTCAGCAGCATGAGAATAGGAATAAAAGCACTTAGTTTTATTTTTTCATATATGTGTGCAATATATATATATATATATATACATATATACAATATGTATATATATAATACATGTAATATATGTATGTATGTATACACACATACAATAATACTTATTTCATAGATTATATTATAGGAGCTAGAAGGGACCACAAATACCAATAACTTTATTTTACAAATAAGGAAATTGAAGTGGGGGGGGAATTGAAGTTACACAAATAGTAAGCATCAGTATTTGATAATGTTTGAACCCAAATTCTCCATGATCCAGTGCTTTTTGCATTGTACCATTTACTTGTTTCTAGTTTTTTCTTCGTGACTATAAATTTCTTAAAGGTAGTGACAATTTTTTAAATTTTTGCATCACCCATCACAATGGCGCTGACATACTAGATATCCATAAACACTTTTGGATGAATATGATAGAAAATTGTTGTCTGTTAAGATCAATCATCAACTGATACCAAATTATCTTCTAGCTATTTAGATAGAAAGCTGTGATAATTACCTGATAATAAAATCTCCTTTTAAGTGAAGGCAAATCTCATGAAAATTATGTGACTAGACTAAAGTGAAAACTTTCTTTTGTTAACAGAACAGAACCCTCTGAATTTGAAACTCACTTGTCTCTTGAAATGAAATCAGGGAACTCCTCCATTGACTTTCAGATCCATCACAGACTTTGGAATTTACCTTTTAAGGTGGAAGATAGTACATGAAGGAGAAATTGAAATCAAAGCAAGAGTGGAGAGAATACAGTAATTGATGAGAAAGTGAAGGAATCTGGATTGTCAGTGTAGCCTGGAAACAAATTCATGTGATAGGCTTCCTCTGAAGTAGTATTTGGGTGTAGGAACTCCCTAATAAGGAGAGCAGGACTCATAGCAGAAGTTTCTTCAGGGAGGGAAAGCAACTGGAGACTGAGCTGGAATGAAGTGAAGTGAGCCTTGCTGGAATCCCTCATGAGATGCTGGACTGATGGTTTAGACTGTTGCTGAGTCGTTTCATGTGGGTCTAACTTTTCATCACCCTGTTTGGGGTTTTCTTGGCAAAGTACTGAAGTGAATTGCCTTTTCCTTCTTCTGGGGAAACTGAGGCAAATGGATTAAATAACTTAATCAGAGTCACAGGATCAAGTAAGTGTCTGAGGCCAAATTTGCACTCAGGTCTGACCTCACAGTTGGCTCTCTATCCACTGTGCCACCTCATTGCCCTGATTGTTTAAATACAAATTGGTATTCTTTTTAGGAAAACATACTTGCCTTTCTAATTATTGTAATTAAATATTCGATTTATTGAAGCAATCTTTTAAGGATTGTCATTTTTTTTGTCAGAAGGTTCCTGAAAGTCCATGTATTTTTCCAGGGTGTTTACAATATGTTTTCTCTCTAGACCAGAATTATTTATCTAATCAGTGGGATTTAATGCATCAAGGTTCTTATTCTTTATTACGTTACGAGATAGTTAAAGAAGGCATGGATCTTTAACAATTTGGGGAGAGACACACACAGTCAATGTTTGTAACAGATTGCTTTAGAAATATAAAAAAGCACTTAAATAGTTTAAACAACATAGATGAAATAGCAGTGTAGTATGGTTGAACCAGCATTAGACTGGAATCAGGACCTGCTCTTCCACTAATCTAGCAGCATCTTGGGCAAAACTTGGTGGAATTACAGAATTATTCAGTGTTACAGTTAAGAGACCTTTGATCCTCTTGTGAATCCACAGTTTCTCTAAGATGAACTAGTCACACCTCACAAAAAAAAAAAAATAAGCCTCTAAATTGTTTTATCCAGAGAGTGTTCCAAATGGTCCCAAAAAATGGCAGTATCAAAAACACCTATGGCACTCTCACATGCTAAAATTCAGGGACACCTTGTATGAAAGTGGTTTCTATTTTATAGTCAAAGTAAATTAATAAGGATGTTAATGCTATGTAAGTAGTTTTATATTAAAAATCATACCATTATTAAAACTGAAAGGAACCCTAGAGATTGTTTAGTTCAGGGGTTCTTAACCTTTTTCTGTGTATGGAATCTTCTGAATCTGGTGAATCTTATAGAGCCTTTCTCAAAATGTTTTAAATGCATAAAATAAAATGCAAAAGATTAAAAATAATATCAATAATATCAAAATACAGTTTCCAAAACATCATAAAAATCACAGAACTATTGAATGTTATCCACAGATCTCTTGGGTTTTGGTAATTGGAACTAAAGTCCTTTGACTCCAAAAAAAGAATGTTTCTCATTGTATTATTCTGCCTCTCATAATCATATGTTTGAGGACTAAGGCAATTTTCTGGGTTATTTTGGCCTCCCCATTGTGGTAGCTACTTGAAATCACCTAAGAATCTCTAAGAAATGATGTTAAATGCCTTTATTTAGGTATTAAGCATTACAAGTTTCGATACCATCTTTGAATGTAAATTTAATTTATATTTTTAAACATCTCATTTTTGTTGTCAACTAAGTTGATATACAATTGAAAAGCCCAAACTACATTCATATGACCATTCTAAACTTGAAATAAAGTTAAAAGACATAAACCAGATTCATTTCAGATTCTCTGGTTTCTTATTTTTGTAGAGTTCATTTACTGTGTTCAAAGGCAATATAGAAAATCATTTTTTAGGGTACTTATGTGACTTATGGTTAAGTTAAAACTAAGTAAACAGATCATGAAAATAGCTGTCATATTTATGCTATTGTCCCTTTCAGGAAATGAAATATCTCAAATTGATAAATGGTCAAAGGATATGAACAATTTTTAGATGAAGAAATTAAATCCATCTATAGTCATGTGAAAAATGCTCTAAATCACTATTGATTAGAGACATGCAAATTAAAGCAATCTGAAATACCACCTCACACCTCTCAGATTGGCTAAGATAACAGAAAAAAAGATAATAATAAATGTTGGCAGGAATGTGGGAAAACTGAGATACTAATGTGGAGTTGTGAAATGATGCAGCCATTCTGTAAAGTAATTTGGAACTATTCCTAAAGAGCTATAAAATTGTGCATGCCCTTTGAACCAGTAGTGCCACTACTGGGTCTGTATCTCAAAGAAATCCTAAAGCAGGAAAAGGACCAACATGTGCAAAAACGTTTGTAGCAGTTCTTTTTGTGGTGGTAAAGAGTTGGGGAATGGCTGAATAAGTTTATGCTATATGATGTTAATGGAATATTATTATTTTATAAAAATGATGAACAAACTGATTTTACAAAGGCCTGGAAAGATTTACACAAACTGATGCTGATTGAAACAAGCAGAATCAGGAATATGTTGTACATAGTTACAGCAAGATTATGGGATGATGGAGGAGCTGCTAGTTGGTGCAGTAGATAGAGCACCATCCCTGAAGTCAGCAGGACCAGAGTTCAAATCTGATCTCACATTTAACACTTTCTAGCTGTGTGACCCTGGGCAAGTCATTTAACCCCAATTGCCTCGGGTGGCGGGAGGGAAGATTGTGGGATGATAAACTGTGTTAACCTTGGTTCTCAGCAATTCAGTGATCCAAGGCTATCCCAATATACTTTGAATGGAAAATACTATCTGTATTCAGAGAGAGAACTATGAAGACAAAGTAAATAAACACATACTATGGTCACTTTTATTTACCTTTTTCTTTTGTTTTATTTTTCTCTTGCAATTTTTTCCTTATTTTTCTGTTTTTTCTCTCTCAAAGTGATTTGTAAGGAAATATGTTAATAATCAGTTTACATGTATAACCCCCCAAAACATAAATAAGTTTTTTTTTTGTTTGTTTTTTTTTACAGTAAAAAAAGAAAAGAAAATAGAGAAATCTGGGAACCAAAATGGCAGAGTAGAGGAAGTCTTACAGTCAAACTCTTCCAACATTCCCTTACAAATAAATTTAAAATTATGCCTCAAATTGAATTTTGGAGCATCAAAGCCAAAAAACATTGGCATGAGATATTTGTTTTCAAGTCAAAAACAGCTTAGGAGGTTAGAAGGAGAGGTCTCTGACACTGGACTGTCAGTGACAACCCTAGTGTTGGGCCTTGGAGGAGACTATAAAAATAACAGCATTACATACAGGAACTGTCAGTCCAGAGATGGCAGGGTGATTGGGCAATCGATCAGAAAGAGATTATAAGGGATCATTTGCTTGCATTGAATAAAGGGCCAGGTACTATTTGATAACTCTGTTGTTCATATTTAGTTCTGGGTGGAGAGGAGTAGTGGCCATGGTCAAAGTTCCAAGAAGAGAAAAATACAAGTGCTTATAGCAGAGGTCAGGGCCCATATTGAGTAAGAACCAGATCCCAAACCAGGAGAGGAGTGACCATACTTCTTTCCAGATCACACCATTTTGGAAGCACTGAAAATTTACAGAACCTTAGAAAAAGCTTTGGAAACAACAGTGCAAAAACCCTAAAGGTTGGGACTATTCCCTTTCCATCTCCCAAGAATAGAGCCCAAGTTTAACATAAAGTTCAAAGTCAAGAAATAAACAGGAAAAATGAAAACAAAAACAACAAAAAATAGAATATGAGTATAAAAAGCTAATATGATGACAAGGAAGATAAAGGCACAATCTCAGAAAACAAGGACATGAAAACAAATGCAATCAAAGTCACAGAGAAAACATACAGATTGGACAGAAACACAACAAAAATTCCTGGAAGGGCTAAAGAAAGAGCAGAAAATTTTTTTAATAATAAAATAATAGTGATAAAAGAAAAATTTGAAAAAGGAATGTGAGCAATTAAAGAGAATTATGAAAAGAGAATTAAGTTTGGTTAAAAAAAGGCATAAAGATATTAAGAAAATAACACCTTAAAAACAGAATTGGCTCAATGGTAAAAAGTGTTACAAAACCTTAGTAAAAAAAGAACTTAAAAATTAGAATTGGGAAAATGGGGGAAAAAAGAGGTACAAAAACCTCACTAAAAATGATTCTTTAAAAATTAGAATTGGGGAAGTGATGATTCCATATGAGATTAAGAAATAATACAAAAAAGCCTAAAGAGTGGAAAAAATAGAATTAAATATGACATCAGAAAAAACAATTGACCTAGAAAATAGATTAAGGAGAGATAACTTAAGAATTATTGAATATCTGAAAACTATGACAAATGAAGATCCTATACATAATATTTCATGAAATTAAAGAGAAAAATTGTTCTGAAGTCTTAGAATTTCATTGCTCTTCTTCTGAAAGAAATAAAAAAAAAATTCATTGATCACCTAAAAGAGATCTCTAAATGAAAGCTTCCATGGGTATCACAGCCAAATTCCAGAACTTCTAGGTTACAGATAAAGTACTGCTTCCTCTCTTACTTGATTTTTAAAATCCCTTTTGAGCTCTTTCAGGATAACTTTTTGAGTTTGAGACGAATTCATATTCCCATTTGAGAATTCACTGCCATGCAGTTCTTTTATGAATTCTGATTTTCCTTGTCACTGTAGTTGCTTTCTATAGTCTTGACTCTTTCTGTTGTTTTTTGCTCATTTTTATAAGTTGAGCTTTGCTCGTAGGGCACAGGAGACACTGTTTCACATTTCTTTTGCAAGGGGATAAAGGCTTTATTACTGGCTCTCCATATTGGGGCCAGAGGTGCTAATAACTTTCCTTCTGTTCTGTGTTGGCCTGATCTAGTCATAACTGTTTTGCAAGAGTTTGGGAGAATCACAATTTTCCTTCTGTGCTGGGACTGGAGGACTTACAACTGGCCTGCTGAGCAAAGAACAAGAGTTTTCAACTGCTGACCTATGTTGCTGCTAACAGCTTCCTTCTAGGTTGCCCACACCATGCCAGAACTGGGCCACTTTCCCCTTTTATCCAAGTGAGAAAGAGCTTTCCTGAAGTTCTTCTAAGTTATCTCAAGCTGGAAAATTGTTTCATTTTGTCATTTTGTATTCTGTCACTTCAGAATCCATTTAGAATTGATTATGAAGGAAACCGGAGAGAGCTTAAGCAACTTCCTGGTTTCTTTTTGCCATCTTGGCTCTGCCCTTTTGAAGTATGCTATTCCTAAAGAAGAAGTAGGTCAAGAATAAATCAATGAAACAATCAATAATTTTATTAAAGATAATGATAATGAGATATCATGCCCAAATTTGTAGGATGCAATCAAAGTAGTATGTAAGGGAAAAAAAATATATATCTCTGAATGCTTTTATCAATAAAGAAGAGAAAAAGTAGATCAACTAATTGGACAACTACCTAAAAATTCTAGAAAAAGAAAAATCCTTAATAAAACATGAACATTAAAATCCTGAAAATTAAAGGAGACATTGAAATTGAGAAACAAAAAAATTTGTGAGGACCTTAGGTAATTAAATATAAAGAATCCTGATTCTGAATTTAGAGGATTTGAGTTTCAGTTCTGCTTGATAATTACTTCCTATGTGATCTTGGGCAAGTACCTTTACCTACTTCAGTGTTGTCATTTTCTTACTTATAAGGAATCAGGCCACTTTTGAAATGGATTCCAACTTTAATTCTATGATTTTATGATCCAATTTTCCAGACTAAATCAGTATAACTTTGATATTAAATACATTAACAAGCTGGTTAGAGAGGATTATAGCATAAAAATTGGAAAATATGATTGTGGTTTAGCAAAGTCATGATGAAATGGTTCTATAAGAACTATAAAATTTCCAAACTTTTGAAAAACACAATAAATAATTTATTCCTTACTACATAAATTATTATGTTGTGAATTTTATAGTATTTATTTCTATAGATATCCATAATGAAATTTTCAGCTAAGAGATAACATTCCATCATTATCCAGAAGCCTAATTCTTTCATCATTTGTACAGAAATCAAGTACATGGTTACCAATATATCCTAAAATTAGAACAAAGCATTACTTCACTGAGAATAAAAATAGATGGGATATTGGGGTGGTTCTGGAATTCAGACACTTTCCTAAGATTCAATTTAATTCAGTTTAGCAAGCAATTCCTAAACATCTACTATGGTCTAAATACTGCTCTAGATACTAGAGATACACAGGCAAAAATGAAATCATTCTTGCCATCCTATACCACATATTCAATTGAGAAGAAATGGAATATTCAATGATAAGTAAATAAAAATATCTATAAAATTGATGCAAAAGGGTGGAGTGTAGATAGGCTTCTTGTAGGAGCTTATATTTAAGTTGAGCATTGAAGAGAATTAGGAGTTCCTGGAGTTGTGGGGAGGGATAGAGGGTAGTAGTAAAGGAAAACATTTCAGACATGGGAAATAACCTGTGCAAAAGCACATATATGGGAGAGGTAGAAAACCTTTATGTAAAATATCAAATGAAACAAGTCAGTGGTAACACAGAATGTACAAAGAGTGGGGTACAGAGGGGTATAACTTGTGGAAATTTTGGCAAGATAGGTTAGAGCCAGATTGTGAAAAGCATCATATTCAAAATAAAGGCTTTTGCATTTTATTTCAGTCAATGAAGAACCAAGGAAAATATTTTTTTCTGCTCTTTCTTTAGTACTTCTTACTGTACTAACAAGGAAGCTGAGGCCCAGAGAGGCTAGCTGATTTGCCCAAAGTCACACAGCTAATTAATTGTGAAGCTGAGATTAGAACAGAAATATCTCTTGACTCTCAATCCAATTTTGTTTGACAATGCCTACTTATTTAGGTCATGTTATCTAAGTAAAAAAAAAATACACTGCTTCACATAAATAACAATGTTAATTCTAAATTCTTAATGTATTATGAGAATACCTGCATTTACATATCTAAAGTATTGTAATTAGGTTTTTAGTAAATTTTAGATGTGTTCCATAGATTCATGTTTTCTGCTCATAAAATCAGATTTATTTATTTGCAGTTTTCAGTTCAGAAGAAATGCTGAACCCTGCTTTGAGTCAATCTCTTTATTTAACCACTAAGGAATTACAAATTAGTTATATCCCAAAGGTAGGTTATTCTTTCTTTCTTTTTTTTTTTTTAATTCACCCACAGGTATATGGAGATTTTTCTTTAAGTCTCCATTAAATAAGAAAAAAAAAATGTTCAGATTGTTTCATATTATAATGTGATTCACTCCTTTTGAATTTTTTTTTTTTTTAATATGCTAGAGATGTTAGGGTCTTTTAAGCAATATTTCTAAAAGCCATAAAATGCCCCAGAAGATACCTATAGGAGATTTTGTGAAGTATTTCTTACGAATTAAGAACCAAGAGGTTTAATATGCTTGTATTAATTAATATCATATCATATAATTGTCTTGTACTATTATGTGTACTGATATAATGGTTAGGGTGTCAAGAAGATCTGGAACTAGGGTAGGATGATAAGGTTTTTGCCAAAGAGCACTGCAGTTTAGAGGGTTCTGATTTTCTTTGTAATTCATCAGGGAGAGATACTTAAGGTTAGTACTTATTTAGTGAGAATAGTTAAATACTTGCTATATGTCAGGTGAACCTTTGATAGATGGATCCTAATATATTCTTATTTTCTCACTCCTTCAGAAGTCTCTTCAGCAACAACCTTGTAGTAGTATATATTTTCTTTGCTTTCCCACTGTGAGTTAATACCTACTCTTCTCCTTCAAAGAGAAAGTGCTTTTTTCCCGAAGGTGCTTTTATGATGCTTGTCCCTGAGGCAGAATTTGTAGTTCTAGCTTTTTAGACTGTGTTTACTTTTTTGATTTAGAATAATAGGATAATGAACCTAATCTTGTATCTCTTTCAGCAGCTAATTACTGCAGTAGGGAGCTGAAGTTAAGAAGACTCATCTTCCTAAATCCAGGTCTTGTCCTAGATACTTATTAGCTGCATGACCCTGAGCAAGTCACTTCACCCTGTTTGCTTCAGTTTTTGCATGTGTAAAACGAGCTGGAGAAGGAAATCACAAACTATTTCAGTATCTTTCCCAAGAAAATTGCAACTGGAAGTCACAAAGAGTTGGATATGACTGAAATGACTGAAAAACAAAATGTCTCATTGAGGTATAGTGATGATTTATATAACCACAACTCTGGTGGGTTCTATCAAGCTAGAAAAGCTTTAAGGATGACTCCTGACAAGAGATATAAGAGTCTCAATTCATCTGAATTGAAAGAGATTTGTCATTAGCATAGATATAGGGGAATAAACTTTTCAATCATAGCATAAGTGTTTTTTTTTTTTTTTTTAATTTAATAGCCTTTTATTTACAGGTTATATGCATGGGTAACTTTACAGCATTAACAATTGCCAAACCTCTTGTTCCAATTTTTCACCTCTTACCCCTCACTCCTCCCCCAGATGACAGGATGACCAGTAGATGTTAAATATATTAAAATATAAATTAGATACACAATAAGTATACATGACCAAAACGTTATTTTGCTGTACAAAAAGAATCAGACTCTGAAATATTGTACAATTAGCTTGTGAAGGAAATCAAAAATGCAGGTAGGCATAAATATAGGGATTGGGAATTCAATGTAATGGTTTCTAGTCATCACCCAGAGTTCTTTCTCTGGGCATAGCTGAGTCAGTTCATTACTGCTCCATTGGAAATGATTTAGTTGATCTCGTTGCTGAGGATGGCCAGGTCCATCAGAACTGGTCATCATATAGTATTGTTGTTGAAGTATATAATGATCTCCTGGTTCTGCTCATTTCACTCAGCATCAGTTCATGTAAGTCTCTCCAGGCATTTCTGAAATCATCCTGTTGGTCATTTCTTACAGAACAATAATATTCCATAACATTCATATACCACAATTTACCCATCCATTCTCCAACTGATGGGCATCCATTCAGTTTCCAGTTTCTAGCCACTACAAAAAGGGCTGCCACAAACATTCGTGCACATACAGGTCCCTTTCCCTTCTTTATAATCTCTTTGGGATATAAGCCCAGTAGTAACATAGCATAAGTGTTAAACAGGGTTAATCTATGGGAATTTCCTCCCATGCTGATGAATCAATATTTTTTTAAGCACTAAATATATAACAACATAACAAGCAATGGGGATCCAAGTGCAAAGAATGAAACAATTCCTATACAAAAGTACCTCCCTTTCTAATGGAAAAGAGAAGTATATATATATATATATATATATATATATATATATATATACACTAATATACACAACATAAATATAAAGCCATAAATATATATATCCATGTACAAAGTGGTGTAATCCAAGCTAGTTTGGGAGGAAGGGTATTAGCATTTGGGGAATCAGGAAATGTTTCATATGGATAATTGTGCTTGAAAATCAAGTCTCAAAAGGAAGAGAGGGATTCTAAAGAGGAGATAAGTAAGGCATGGATTCCAGGCATAGGAAATAGCCAACAGGAATGTACAGAGACAGGAAATGAAGTATTATGTATGAGGAATAGGGAAAAGATCATTTGGTTGAATCAAAAAAGAAAAGGGAATAATATTTTATGAGACTGGAAAAATAGTTTGGGATCCGATCTTGATGGTCTTTAATGCTAAACAAAGAGTTTGTATTTTGTTCTAGAGGCAATGGGAAGTCACTATAATTGATCGATTAAAGAAGTCACATAGTAAGATTCTCATTTAAGGAAAATGAGTAAACAATATATAGAATGCTCTAGAGCAGAAAGACATAAATTAGGATGCTTTTGCAATAATCTAAGCAAGAACTGATCAAAGATCTGAACCCAGGATGGTAGCTGTGTGAGTAGAGGGAAGAGGTAGAAGACCAAAGATTAGAACACTAGTGAAGGCAGAAATGGTGGAATTTGACAAGGGTTTAGAAATGTGGGGTGAAGAAGATTGTTGTGGATTAAGTCAAGATTATTATACTGAGAGATCAGAAGGATGACGATATATATATATATATATATATATATATGATAGATAAATCCTGCAATTAGTGTCCTGTTTATGTTGGACAGGGTAGATTTGTTATGTACACAGTTGTGAGACTTCTTCCAGCTGTGTAATGCAGTTTGTGTATAGGAGCAGAGGAAGTAGATAGTGAATATAACACAGAACTGAGATTTGACAAGCTAAGAGAACAAGGGGTAAAGATATTCAAGAATAGAGGAATGTACAGAGTTGGAGTGATTAGCTATAGGAATGAGCTTGGAAAGGGAGGAAAATGAAGTCAGAGTAAAGGTAATGGCCTGAAAATATTGAGGAGTAGAGGGATGGGTGGTTTTGATAAGGGCAAAGATTAGATTTAAGGAGATTGAAGTAAAAAGAAAAGTGTAATAATAGGAAATTATGACCAAAGGGAAATGTCAGAGTTTCTAATTAGGGAAGTGTGACACTTGTAGACAGTTGCAAAATCTAAGGAGTAACCCATCCCTATATGTGGCTCAGGTAAAAATACTCATCCTTGTGGAATTAAATACATGACAATAAAGGGATTACTTAGAACTATAATATTTTGTTTTGAGTTGTAGTTACTGTGTGATAATGGTCTATTGGCTTTTCATTTCCAAATATTATCTTTGAGGGAAGCAGCATGATGTAGCAGAAGAAACTCTGAATATAGATTCATAAGACCTTGGTTAAGATCTTAGACTTTCCACTTGTTCTGTGTGACCTTGGATATAACTTCTCTGGACCTCCGTTTTCTCATCTATAACATGAGAAAATTGAACTAGATGATCTTTAAGATTTCTTATGACTTCAAGTTTATGATTCCAAAAGCTCCTCCATTCAGGTTTTCCTTCAGCACTTACCAAAAGCTCCTCCATTCAGGTTTTCCTTCAGCACTTACTTCATTGCACTATGAAGGTAAACCTGGGTTCATAAAAACTAGATCAATGAAGTGGGAGCTCTAGCAGGTGCTACTGAGTTTGAAGACTTGACTATGGGCTTGATGCTAGCTTTCATTGTTTGTTGTTTGACTGCTCACTTGGATAAGTTGAAGAGTTTCCTCAAAGACTGGTTATGGGGTGATAAATTGTTTTGATCCAAGAGACTCTTGAAGATCCTCATCTAAATTACAGAGGCCTGTCAATCATGTTTGTAGGAGAGTTTCCATTCAAGTGAAATTAGAGATCCTTGACATTTTTGATGGCTAACCTTCAACATTCTTGTTTTTCTTGTTTTGAACCATAGATCCAAATGACTTTTCAAATTTTCTAAGGAAAAGAAAACTCATAGAATCTTAAGAAAATACTCTTAAAATTTATTCCTCCTTCACCTAGTTCATTGCTCATCTCTAGTTGAGACTAAAGCTGATGCAATTCCTCTTTTTTCCTTTCCTCTCCCATTTTTCTCCTTTCCTTTCCCTTTGTCTTCCCTTCCCTTCAAGTCTCAGTTCTTTCATTTTCCTAAGGGCAGAAATTCAGGCTTTATTGACAGTCTGATCCTACTACTGATTAGTGCAAGAACTTTGACTTGTTTTGATTTTGATTTGGGCTAGTTTGATGCTTTAATGGCAGCCTGGTAACCCCTTCATCCTGAAGACTCAATCAGTCAGAATAGTCAACTGAAGCTCAAAACTCCAGAGCTTAAGAAACTTGCCAGCCTCTTCCTTCCCTTAGCTGATATTACAGGTCTAGACCATCATATCTGGCTTTTTTTTCTTTTTTCAAATCAAAGGCATGTATTAAACTGCCTTCTCTATCATGGAGAACCTGCCACATGATTGAAACAATTCCTATTTGATACATTAATATGATTCTTTAAATAACTTTTCAGCCTTTTGTATGACAAATGTTCTCAGGCTTTCCTGCCTTAATCACAATCACTATATTCTCAGGAAAACAAAAGAAGGACCATGACTTACAGTACCATAGAGTCCTTTACTCTCTCTGTTATTCCAGAGAACCGAATTAGAACAAATTGCAGCAATACAAGTTCTGGCTCAATATACAAAAATAACTTTTTAAGAACTCATGAAGTAGAAAAGATCATCCAGACCAATGGGACTTCAACAAGATTTAAAGAATCATAGTTTCAATCTTTTAGAGATAGAAGGAATTTTAGAGGTCAGAGATTGTAGAGATACTTAAATTAATTTTCTCTTTACACAGATGAGGATACTAGAACCAGAGAGCCTTAGTAACTTGTCTGAATTCACACAACTCATGGCATAGCTGGAACTCATATTCAAATATAGTATTCTTTCCATTGCAATGATTGGTCTACTGCCCCACTTAGAGCAAGAATTCCTTAGACAGATAAAAGATCATCATCCAGCCTCTATTTGAGTCTTTTCTACGGTAGACACTGAGGTAAGTAGTTCTATTATTGGTCAGAAATAATGACTTTCTCATAAGTGTTAGAAAATTCTTTTAACTATTTAGTTCCAAACTACTACTGTATATCCTGCCCTTTGTTTCTCTTTTCTGCAACAAAGAAATATACAGACATACACACATATATATGTATATATATATTCTATCTTTTGTGGTTCTACAACAACTGATTATAGCAATTATATCTTCTTTTTGTCTTATCTTTTCCAAACTAAGAACTCAGAGTTTTTAACCATCCATTCCACTTTCTCACTATTATTTAGATCCCTCTAGTTACCAATATCTAGAAGTATGCTGTTAAATGTCTAAAAATGACTCTCTGCAAAAAGAAACAAACAGGTAAACATGACATACTTTTAAGTTTCATCTGCAATTATTAATATTTTTCTCCATTACTTTCTTATGTCTAGAGAGTCAACAAACTAATAAATCTAGTTCCAATTTATAATCTTTGCCAGTTCCTGAAGTATAGTGTACATGTTGAAAATTTAACAATCAGTTCTCATGTGTTTAACAACTGGCTCCAACAAATCCCGCCCCATATTCTTCATGGTGCTCCAAAATGAAAATGATGTTGTCTGACCTATATATATCTGTGAAATGTTTATTTTTTTTTATTATTGCAAATAGGCCTGACTTGCCCCTTGTCACCTTATTCATTATATTAGTGTTCATGTAATCATACTTGCCAGAAACTCATAAAGATACAATAAATATCCTAGAATTCCTAAATAGAAGATAAGATTTTTCTCATTTCTACTTTTTTCCCTTATAGCAAGCAGTAAAGTCACACAATAATATTCTTCAAATTTTGGAGAACTCTGCTACCTTTTAGAATGGATTTCTTTTAATTGCCCCTACAGAGATGAATGAAAGTTAGCATGGGAAAATAACATAGGATAGCTTTTGCTTTGCTCTAAGGAAAAGCTTCCTTCCAGACAATGGCAACAGAGTTGTTTTAAATTAAAGAAAGCTCACTTGAGAGGTACTCTATCTTTGGGGGTTTTTTAAGTAGAGTTTGGATCTTATTTAAGTAATCAGATTGTAGATTTGGAACTATAAGGAACTTAAGGGTCCTCTCATCTAAACTTCTTATTTTTATAAATAAAGAAACTGACTTGACCAAAGTGTCACACTTGATTCTTTGACTACCAAGCCATTGTTCTTTGTAGGCTAAGCCAGATCACTTCTAAAGTCCCTTCCAACTCATTAAAGACTACATACTGCCCTGATTGAACACCGGGCTTTTAATTTTTATAGTGAATGGTCCGTTGGGGGTAATATTTTGAAGTTTAGGCAGTTTGATAGTTTGAAGGATTCAGTATTTCATTTATATATATTTTTGAGGACAGCAAATTGTGAGCTCTGCATGCCATGTTTTTGTTTTCAGTGTACACATCTGTTTTTTACTTTATTTAGTTAAAAATCTTCACTTGTCTCTTGTGATTGCCTCAAAAATATATCTACCAGCCCCCAGAACATGGACAACTAATACTTTGGGGATCCCAGTGATGATGTGGGATTGACAACTCAAATGATTTACTTGTATTAAGGATCTGAGAAAATTCAAAGCTTTTCTATGTAAAAGTTACCATATAACATTATGCAAAGTATGGTATAATGGAGAAGAACCCTAGCCTTGATGTCACAAGATTTGCTTGCAAATCATAGCTTTTTGATGTTGGGAAATCTTTTTCCCTTCATTAGCCCTCAGTTTCTTTACCTCTAAACTGGGAATAATAATGCTTATATTATGTAGTATTTATAACATACTAAAAATGGTTATTGTAAGAATCAAGATAATATAAACAACAGAATACCCTACAAATACATGTAAGCCATTCTTCTTATAGCAAACAGCTCTGAGGGGACTCAGCTTGTGCTTCTGTTTCCTAAGTATTAGCTAAGGCCTGATTCTTTACCCAAGTCTTTTTCTATTTGTAGGTCTCTTGCAATTGCTGCCTAAAGATCCCTTCTGTGGCTGTTGGTCCCATTTAACATGACTTGAAACAAGTAGATTAAGTTTGTGTAAGTATCAGCAACAACTGTAGACTAATTGGTTCCAGGCAGATGGTCTGTAGAAGGAACAGAATAGTCACAAAGTTGGCTTGTAGCCTTCTTAAAAAGGGGTACACATTCACATCTTTTCCAGTGAATCATCTGATGGGTAATACCTGCTGACAAGAAAAAGTTTATTTCCAATGCAATAATAATATCCATCGCCCTGGATTCAAAGGGAAGATATTTCAAGGGCGGCAGATCCTGATATGAAAGAGAGAGATTTTATTGACAAGTTAGAGCCTGAAGCTCTTTAGTAGCAAAAGTTGTCTTTATCCATGCTCCTCCCCTCCCCCTTCTTTTTTTCATTTCAATTTTGCTACTACTGTGGTTTAACCTGACTTTCATCTGAAAATTAATTGATTTTCTTCCTCATACTGGGCCAGATAATTTAAAAATGAATACGCCAAGCAGAAAGCAGTGCCTGAAGGGTACAGGAGATGGCTGACTGGCTTCAGGCATAGGAGTCTGCTAATGCTTCCCCCCAAATGGAACAAGAGATAGATAAAACTAAATTACAGATCTATTAAAAATAAATTAGTGGTGTCGCAAAAGAAAATTAAGATGCAGATTAATCAATCTAATTTCAGGGTCTCTGGTGAGCAATAATGCTTAATTTTTCTTCTGTTTGATGAAGTCACCTATTAATTAAAAATATTTACACAAAGAGCTTTGGCACAAGTCCTTTATTTCAAAAGACAGCAGTGTCAATTAATCACATAATCAAACAGAAGGTGTCCCTAGTTTTCACTGAGGAAGTGGGTCCTGACTTTAGGAAACTTCGTTGAGTGCCCACCTTCATGAAATAGCCTGTGGAATCATTTGGTGATGGGTCTGTTTACCTTTTTTTCAGGGATACATATTCTTTTACCAGCTCCACCTGTTTAGAATCTACCCATCCCTCCAAGTCCCACTCAGATATTCTGATACCATGATTTTATTACTGTTCATAATTTTAAAATACATGAAAATTCTTTCCTGGATTATACTTAATTTTGGATGTGACCTACTCCCTTATTATATTTTCTTTTCAGGTCTCTATGTTTGATGTCATGCAAAATTTTTTTCCACTCTCCTTCATAATGAACTTTTAACAGAATGGTCATAGCTGAACAACAAAGGAGGGAAAGAAACAGGCTGATAAACTTTGTTTATGAGAAGGGAAACAACAAGGAAACAGACACATAGTTGGTGTGTGTGTGTGTGTGTGTGTGTGTGTGTGTGTGTGTGTGTGTATACTTTCAGAAAGACTTGGAAGGGGGTGCTGAATAGAACATAAGTCATTAAGAAAACTATGGGAAGTAATTTTTAAAGGATTTGAAATCCATTGTGCTTCAGTAGGATTGAAGCACCTGGGATCGAGACAAGAATTGGTCATCATTATAGAACTCACTAGGATACTGATTTTTCTTTTTTCAATGCATATTGACCAGAGAGGGGATGCAGAGTTGTTGATGGCAAATGTCAAGATGTAGGTTTCCTTTACATTCACTTCTTCAAGTCCCATACCCTGCACCTGTTGGGTCTGAGAATAAATCAACAGGAAGGTCACAAAGAGCTTTGTCCTTCCCATTAATCTTGCTAATGTTACAGGAGCCTATAGCCTGGCTACATTGGAATAAAAGTAGCAAAGGAGGCCAAGCCTGCTGCTATATTTCACTGTCCTACTTTGTGGCAGAGAAGGGATTGAGTCAGAATCTGGAATCAAAGTAAATCTTCAAATCCTGCTGCAAAAACTGTCAGAACCTAACTCACAATAATAATATTGAGTCCTGCAAAGACTGATGGGAGGCCAGCATTATGGCATGTAGATAGTCTGCCTTTATTTTCAAAGAAAAGAAATAGTTTACAGAGAATACCTTTTATAAATAGTAAATTACTGTCTCTCTGGAGTTTCTGACAAAAGGCACATGTGCTGAAGTAATGGTAATGGATGAATACACATAGCTGTCTTCAGACAATGCATTCATTTATACATTCTATTAGACCTATTTATTATTAGTTATTAATGCTATGTATGAGAGGGATAATTAAGTGATGCAGTAGATAGAATGCCAGACCTGGAGTCAGGAAGACCTGAGTTCAATTATCTCAGATGCTTGCTGTGTAACCAGGGGGAAGTCACTTACCCCTATTTGCCTCAGTTTCCTTAACTGTAAAATGAACTGGAGAAGCAAATGGAAACTATTCCAGCATATTTGCCATGAAAACATCATGAAATGTAGTAAACAAAAAGATGACCTTTAAGTCAGTAATACTGAAATCCAGGTCCCATCTCTGACATGTAATAGCAGTGTGACCCTGGATAAGTTTACTTTTTTAGTGCTCCAGCAACCACCTAAGACCATAAGTGCATCTGCAATGATAGAGGAAGTTCCTCACCAGAAACTCATAGTACCAAAAATATTAGTCATAGTACTATCCAATTCCATGAATTAGATGCTATGGGGAGATGTACAGATATAAAGCACAGACCAGTTCAAAATATAATAAGGGAGTAGGTCACATCCAAAATTAAGTATAATCCAGAAAAGAATTTTCATGTATTTTAAAAGTATGAACAATAATAAAATCATGGTATCATAGAATATTTGAGAATAAGGAACAGCTAAATTTGGATAAAATTTGACTTTGAAGTGACCATTTGGTGGAAATGCATCTAGAGTTAGTGAGTCTGTGATTTGAATGATTGTTAGATTTATACAAAACACCATAAACATTCATAGCCAAATGTCTTTGGTCTGAAACTTAAGTGCCATTCTCAACTTCTTACTCTCACTCACTCTTCATGTCCAATCTTGCCATTACTGCAGTATCTGTCACATAGATCCCATTCTCGTCATTTTCACAATTATCACCGTAGTTAAGACCTTTAACATCTTTCATTTGAACTATTGCAAAAGCCTTCTAACTTGTATCCTAGTCTCAAACATTTCTTCAATTCAATTTATTTCTACTCAGCTGTTTAAATCTGACCACATTATTTCCCTTTGATCAGAGCTGCAGAGGCTCCCTATTACCTACAGGCTTATTAGCCTACTAGCAATTTCTTTACTTAATCAAAAAAGTGTGCTTCAATCTACAGTCAGATGCCATCAGTTCTTTCTCTGGGTATAGATAGCAGTTTTCTTCATAAATCCTTCAGAGTTGTCTTGAATCATTGTATTGCTAGGAATAGTCAAGTCATTCTCAGATGATCATCTTACAGTATAGTAATGTTATTTTTTACAGAGTATATTTCACTTTTCATGAACTGATAGAAATCTTTCCAGGTTTTTCTGAGAGCATCCTGCTTATTATTTCTTAAAGAACAGTACTATTCCATCATAATTAAATACTACAATTTATTCAGCCATTTCCCAACTGATGAGCATCCCCTCAATTATGAATTCTTTGCCCCCCAAAAAGAACAGCTATGTTTTCTGTACATGTAAGTTCTTTCCCTTTTTAAAATCTCTTTTACTACCTACTACCTCTATTTTTGAAAAAGCTTTTTGTTTTCAAGACATATACATAGATAATTTTCAACATTCACCCTTGAAAAATTGTGTATTCCAAATGCTTTTCTCCCTCCCTTCCCCCACCCCTCTGTTAGATTGCAAGTAATCCAATATATATTAAACACTTGCAATTCATATATATATATATATATATATATATATATATATATATATCCACAATTATCATGCTGCACAAGAAAAATCAAATCAAAAAGAAAAAAAAATAGAAAACAAAAAGCAAACAAACAACAACAAAAAAATGAAAATACTATGTTGTGATCCACACTCAGTTTTCACAATTCTCTGTGTGGGTGCAAATGACTTTCTGCATCATAAATCTATTGGACTTGACTTGAATCATCTCACTGTTGAAAAGAGTCACATCCATCAGAGTTGATCATCGCATAATCTTGTGTACAATGATTACCCACTACTTCTTAAAGACAGAATTTCATTTCTCTATTGTACTGCCTGTCCCTCAGGACTTGAAATGCTTTGCTTGTTCATTGCAGCTTCTTATAGTAAGTGCTATATACTTCATATAATTCTCCTGAGCTTCTCATGATGTCAAGCAACAGAGCTAAATATAATGTGTTAACATTGAATATTAGGAAAAAAGCAGTATGGGATAATAGGAAGAGCATGGGCACCTATATTCGGTCCTGTTTTCTGTCTTTAACCAAATTATTTTGAACAAGTCATTTAACTTCTTGTTATATTCAATTCCATAATCAGACTTGGGATATGGAGACAATGCCTGTATAAAGGATACTATTAGGATACACACAAACATGTATATGTATATACAACATGAACACATATGTATATGCACATATAAACTTATATGTTACATGTAGTTTTATAATTGTTAATAGCTAAATATATATTACACTTTAAGTGTTTGCAAAGTGCTATGTATATATCATCTCAATTGATTTCTGCAACAGACTTATAGGCAGATGCTATTGTTTTACAGATGAAGAAAATGAAGACAAGACAGGCTAAGTGACTTGCCCTGAGCCATATAATTAGTAAGTATCTAGGTCAGAATTCCAAATCAGTTTTTCTTGACTGTAAGCCACCTAGATTCTTTGTTTTATGGATGAAGGAACTTGGAACATATAAGTATCATTGGGTGAGTGACAGAGATGAGACTTAGATTGAAGCAGAATTGCTGTATCTGCGTTGGAAGATGTTTTAGTCCAACTGGTACCAGAATAAAGGAAATAATCATCCAATACTTGTTTGCTTGGAGATCTCTAGTGGAGGTGATGAGGCAGCCTATTTCACCTTTAGGTAGTTCTATTCATTAGAAAATTTTTTTCCTTATATCAAATCCAAATTTGCACTTTACTTTTACCTTACATGATTAAATAGAACAACTCTAATCCTTCTTTTCATATGTTAGTCTTTTAAATAACTGAAAAAACAGTTAAAGTGCCCCTGCCTTCCATCTTCTCTAGGGTAAGCATTCTCAGTTCTCTTCAACAGATTTTCACATGACATGAACTTGATGTCCTTTATATTCTCCTCTGGACAGTTGTCATCTTGTTAATGTTAGAAGTGGACATAATACTGCAGATAACAAAGTATGATCAAAGCAGACTATCTCTTATTCTGACTTCCCTAATTGTGATACTCTATTTGCTTCTTTTCCTACAATCTGAGTCCTTAGCTATCTTGGCTGTCACATTACTCTGCTGACATGTGTGAACTTTGCCATTTTTTAAAAATCCCCAAGAATTTTCCAGAGAAGTTGATGTGCACCTATGTTGTCCCTATATTATACTTGTGAAACTAATTTTTGAAATGGAGTGTGAGACCTTATCTTTACTCTTATGGAGTTCCATCTTATTCAAACAGAAATTTGCTCTCAATTCCTGTACTGTCTGTTATACTATATGCATTTTATATACTTTTCCCATAATTTTGGCATATTTTAGGTTATCATGAATTTCCAACAGTGTCTAATTTACTTTCAGGAAATAGCTTACTCATTGGTCAAGCTAAACCTTGTATTAAATATAACAATCCCAGATTTTTCTGCCTAACTTTTATTATGGATATTCTGTTTTCTCATTTGTAAGTCTAGAAAAGTATAAAACAGATAGAATAGCCATTAAAACTATAGGCATTTTTAGCATAGGGCTACTACTTTTGTACTTATATGTTTGTATGATTATATACAATGAAAAAGATGCTTCTCTTTTGCTGAGAAAGAGATCACAAAAGCTGGGAGATTGACAGGTGACTAAAGCCTCAGAAATTTTCATCCTATAATTCCCCTGAGTCCTATCACAATCTTTCATTATGCCCTTACAGAAAAACAAAATAAAACAAAACAACTACACACACACACACCCAGACACACATGCAAAAAAAGACCACTAATTTTACAGAAGAGTTGATTTTATAGGGATTCCTGACCTCAAAACAGTTGCTATTCCAAGAACCTCAGTTATGTTTTCAGTTTTCAGCATCTTAAAAGCAGCTTAGAATGATGGACAGATGAGGATATAAAGAAATAACAAAATTAGCTCTTTCTTTCCCATAATCTACAATTTACTTTTGTAGCTACCAAACTTCTTAGCTCTGAAGTAGGTATAATTGCAATGTCCTCAAAACCAAGGACTCTGAAAATGGAGCTAAAAAGATCAGAATGAACTCTCTCTAATCTGGTTTCTAGCATCATTATTTAACTGAACTTTCTTCTCTAAAATTATGGAATGACCTCATTTTTATTTTTAAAATAAATGTTAGTGATGTCTTTTTTTTATTGTCTAATTTCCCTATTTTATTTCTCTTTCCTTCTGGAGAGCTATCCCTTATATCAAAGGAATTTTTCAAAAGAGAGAAAAATATAAAAAAAGTAATTGAAAGCAATCAAAATCTTGAGAAAATATGATATTAAATGAAAAGTTCCATATTCATATATCTAGATTTCTGCAAAGGTAAAGGAAAGTTTCTTCTTAAAAATCTCATTGAGTTTGGGCTTCTGATTGCTTTGTATCAGTTTTTGTAAGTCTTTTCATGCTTCATTGTATTCATAATGTTCACTGTTTCTTACAGCATAATAATATTTCATTACATTTTTGTACAACAATTGGGGTTCACTATTTTCTAATCAATGGGTAATTATTTTGTCTCCAATTCTTTGCTATTATGAAAAGTGCTGATATAATAATTTTGATGTATATGAAGACTTTCTTCTGATAAATGTCCCTTTTGGGGTATAAGACGAGTAGTGGAATCTCTGGGTCAAAGATTATAGGTATTTTAGTTATTATAATTACAAATTGATTTCCGAAATGTTTATGTTGATTTAAATTCCAACAACAATGCACTAGTTTGCCTGTCTTCCCATAACCTTTGCAACGTTGACTATGCCATTTTTGGTCATCTTTGACAATTACAATGTTTAAGACCAAATCTCAGCATTGTTTTGATGTGAATTTTTCTTATTACTAATTATTTAGAACATTCTTTCAATAATTATTAATAGTTTGTAATTCACTTGAGAATAATAAGAATAGCTGGCATTTATATAATACTTTAAGGCTTATACGGTGCTTTGCAAAGATTATCTTGATTTTTAAAAAAATCAATCAATTAATTATTTTGTGAGGCAATTAAGGTTAAGTGCCTTGCCCAGTATCACACAGCTAGGAAGTGTTAAATGTCTGGGATTGGATTTGAACTCAGGTTCTCCTGATTTCAGGGACAATGCTGTACACACTTTGCTACCTAGCTGATTTATTTTGATTTATTTTCACAATAGTCTTGGCACACATTTTATGGACTTGAAAATTTGAAAACTGAAGTAAATAGAGGTAAAAAGGGGTTGTGATTTGTCCAGACTCACATATATAGTAACTTTCTGAGGCTAAATTTGAATTTAAGAGTTTGTGACTCCAGTTCTTCACTTTTCTGAGGCTTTGGATTTAGTAATTGTCTTCTTCTGTGTTTATATTTCAATTTTCCCTGTCACCATAGTAACTTTCTATGGTCAGATTATTATTTTTTGCTCATTTCGCCAGCCTATTTCTTGACTTTTAACTTACTGTTAAAGTGGGGGTTCTGGTCCTAGATGAAGGAGACACTATTCCAATTTTTTGTTCTGGGGGTATATAAGTTCTTCTCTAAGAAGAGATGTGTTTACTGCTTTCCTGGCCTATAGTCTGGTTTGTGAGTGACCACAAGCATTCTTGTCAAACTTGAAACTGTGACCAAGGTTTCTACTCCTCAGTGACTGAAAGCTTTAGTGCACTAATGTTCTTTCTTACTCTGAGACTCAGACTCAGCATTGCAACCTGCATTTACATTTGGGCAATGTAGCACATTTCTGTACCCAGTGCTAGCAAAGAGACCCCTATAAACTTCTTCTGACCAATTATCAGACTTTTTAATGCCCATGGGCTGAGAGCTTTGATGCATATGTTGGGACAAGTCTCTGCTTTTTCTTTATCACCTTGGCTGTATCCTGTCTCACTCCGATGCCCATCTATTATGTGTTTTTGTAATTAATTGCCTCTATCATTTGTTTGGCTAAAAATACATCCCCTATATACTGCTTGATGGTGCAAATAGAATCAAGACTTATTTTCCTGAGTTCAAATTACACCTCAGATATTTACTATCTGTGCGATCCTGGGCAAGTGACTTAAATCTGTTTGCCTATTTCCTCATTTGTTAAATGAGCTGGAGGAGAAAATGTAAAACTATTCCAATGTTTTTGTCAAGAAAATCTCAAATTGGGTTGGACATTACTGAAATGACTGAACTACAACCCTACATTTCCTACCTTTAGCACTGAAAGTTTCCTACTTTTATAATTTTTAAAATTGTATAAACTTTAATCTTCAGATCACAATCTATTCTGTGTTTATTGTAGAATTTTTAAAAGATATTGAAATAAGACAAATTTTTGCTGGGGCAATTTTTTCCAGAGGTTTTTTTTTTCTAGACTGTTCAATTGATCTGCTTTTCTATTTTAAAAGTTACAAAATGTTTTGATAATTGCTGCTTCTTTATATAATTAGATGTCTACCAGTGCTATTTTCTCTTCATTTCCTTGTTTTTGCCTTTATTATCTCAGTTAATATTTTTAGAATTTGGTTCTTCCAAGTATTTTTATTATTCTTTTTTTTCTATCTCTGTAGATTTATTGTATAACATTAGTGATACAGACTGAATTTGTTACTAATGAGATTTTTATACTGACATGGCCCAGTCATAAGGACTAAATATTCCTCAAATTATTTAAGATTATATATTTATTTAATATATGTATTGTCTACACATATATAAAGTGCACGTTAGCCTATTGATTTCTATATATTTGATTGTTTTGTAATTATTTTGAAGGAGATTTTTCTTTTTACTGTAGTCTCCTTGATTTTGTTATCCTATCCAGAAATGTGCTTAGTATTTTAGCCTTTTTATATTTTTGTTATTTCCTTGTGCAATAATACATGATTGAATTTTTGAAAAAATATCATGAAGTGCTAAAAGGAAGATTTGAGTTCAAATTCTTCCTTCAATTGACTATCTCTGTCATCAAGACAAATCAACATCTCTTAGCTTTAGTTTCCTCATCTAATGAATGCAGATAATAATAATAGCCACCTCACAGAGTTGTGGGAATCAAATTAGATTTGTTTAAGTTGCTTTTCTCTCCTTAAAGAGATTTGTTCAATACTATATTTTTCTTTTTTTATCGACTGAATTCATCTCTGGCAGAAAAAAACACTAAAGTTTCCTGTTTATGTTATAATTTGTCTTTTTGCAATTGAATTGATTTTTCCTTTATAAATGTATATCTTATTCCTCTTGTCAGTCTTCTAAGCACTGTACCAAAATATAAGAATAAATATATACAAATATAAAAAACAAACAAACAATAGAAAGCTGTCATAGATAGCTTATTGAACATGTAAGGAAGTAGGTAGGCTCAATAGATAATCAGGCCTGGAGACATGTTTCTGAGTTCAAATCTGCCTTCAAACACTTCCTAGATATGTGTCCCTGGTCAAGTCACTTAAATTTGTTGACTTAATCCATTAAAGAAAGAAATGACAAATCATACTAGTATCTTTGCCAAGAAAACATTATGCATGGTATAGGCCTGTTATGTCCCATTGGGTCATAAAGAGTTAGACATGACTGAATGACTGAATAGTAACAATGAACATATAAGTTTAATATTGACATTTCTATATTGTCTTTGATTCCTTTAATTGGTGTTTTTTTTCATTTTGTTCATTTATTTTGTTTTATTTAATAGTTTGAATATAATACCTGCCTTTTGGATTCAACCTTATGCTTACTGAATTTTGTTGTAACTCTCATTATAGTATTTCTATTTTATTGCTTTTAGATGTTTTTCTTGCGAGCAAGAAATTGTAAAGTTTTATTTTCTCAACCAATTTCACTCTCTTTCATTTTTTTGGATTGTTTAATCCATTCACATTTAATTTTATGAGAGTAGGATTTGTTGTTTTCTCCATTTGTGACTTTGGCATTATTTTATAAATTAGATTTTTCATTTTATTTCCTCTTTTGAATCAGTACTTTATAATATTAGTTTTGCTTAATTTTGGGGAGATTTGATTAAACCCTATATTCACAGACTCTCATCACATCCATACTTACCTCCCAAGTTCCTTTATTCCATTTGCCAACCCCTTCCCAAGTTTTAACTAGTTTATTGATTTTTCTTTCTTTTATTTAGTTATCTATTTTTCTACTTCTTTTCCCTTTTCTTCCCTTCTCCCCTTTCACTTAAGTAGTTCAGAATCTCTACTCTTGTCTTTTCCAGCTTCTTGTGTTTATTAGATCTTTTGCTCCCTTTCTTTTTCGCACTTTGTAAAGAAGGTTGTTTTTCTTAATTGATTTTCTATTTTGAATGTATAGTCTTTGATTCATGATCTGTAGGCTTATTTATATTTTCTTCAAACTCTTTGTGTTCCTTATAGAATTAAAGCTTCTGAAATATCAACTTTGAGCTCTCTCTTCTAATTGATTACTAAATTATTGTCTTTGTAGATCTTGCTTTGTTTCTCCCTTTCATTTGTTGTGCCTGGTTCATAGAACTATCAATTCAATAAGAAAGTAATGAGCATGATAGAAATTACACTGTGTTCTAAATTATGAAGTTCAATTTTATCCTTTCTAGTTGGTCTTTCTATCTACTCTCTGCCCCATGTCCCACACCCAATCACCCTCCATATAGTAGCCAAAGCAGCTTCTCTAAAGCGTTTATCTGCTTATGACATCCCCCTCTTTAATAAATTTGTTTGGCTTCCTATTACTTCTAGAATCAAATATAAACCAATTTAGCATCCAAGCCTTTTTTCTAACATTGCCCTTCCCTACCTATCCAGTCTTTTTACTTATAAATACTTTTTATGTACATCTCTCATCTCTGCAACTTTGCTAGTTATCTCCAATACTTGGAATGTTTTTACTCCTCCATTTTAATTATTAGAATCCATGTCTCTCTTTAAGACTCAACTCAAATTTCACTTCATGCAAGAAGCATTTCCCATTCCCCCCTCTCTCCCCAGATACTAATGATCTCTCCTTTTTTTTTTTTTTTTTTTTTTTTTTTTTATTTAATAGCCTTTAATTTACAGGATATATATACATGGGTAACTTTACAGCATTAACAATTGTCAAACCTCTTGTTCCAATTTTTCACCTCTTACCCCACCCCCCCCACCCCCTCCCCTAAATGGCAGGATGACCAGTAGATGTTAAATATATTAAAATATAACTTAGATACACAATAAGTATACATGACCACAACATTATTTTTGCTGTACAAAAGTCAGACTCTGAATTATTGTACAATTAGCTTGTGAAGGAAATCAAAGATGCAGGTGTGCATAAATATAGGGACTGGGAATTCAATGTAGTGGTTTTTAGTCATCTCCCAGAGTTCTTTTTCTGGGTATAGCTAGTTCAGTTCATTACTGCTCCATTAGAAATGATTTGGTTGATCTCGTTGCTGAGGATGGCCTGATCCATCAGGACTGGTCATCATCTAGTATTGATTGTTGAAGTATATAATGATCTCCTGGTCTGCTCATTTCACTTAGCATCAGTTCGTGTAAGTCTCTCAGGCCTTTCTGAAATCATCCTGTTGGTCATTTCTTACAGAACAGTAATATTCCATAATTTTCATATACCACAATTTATTCAGCCATTCTCCAACTGATGGACATCCATTCAGTTTCCATTTTCTAGCCACTACAAAGGGCTGCACAAACATTCGATGCACATACAGGTCCCTTTCCTTCTTTATAATCTCTTTGGGATATAATCCCAGTAGTAACACTGCTGGATCAAAGGGTATGCACAGTTTGATAACTTTTTGAGCATAGTTCAAACTACTCTCCAAAATGGTTGGATTCGTTCACAACTCCACCAACAATGAATCAATGTCCCAGTTTTCCCACATCCCCTCAACAATCATCATTATTTTTCCTGTCATCTTAGCCAATCTGACAGGTGTGTGAGTGAGTATCTTAGAGTTGTCTTAATTTGCATTTCTCTGATTAATAATGACTTGGAGCATCTTTTCATATGACTAGAAATATTTTCAATTTCTTCATCTGAGAATTGTCTGTTCATATCCTTTGACCATTTTTCAATTGGAGAATGGCTTGATTTTTTATAAATTAGAGTTAATTCTCTATATATTTTGGAAATGAGGCCTTTATCAGAACCTTTGACTGTAAAAATATTTTCCCAGTTTATTGCTTCCCTTCTAATCTTGTCTGCATTAGTTTTGTTTGTACAAAAACTTTTCAGTTTAGTATAATCGAAATTTTCTATTTTGTGATCAGTAATGCTCTCTAGTTCTGCTTTGGTCATAAAGACCTTCCCCTTCCACAGGTCTGAGAGGTAAACTATCCTATGTTCCTCTAATTTATTAATAATTTCATTCTTTATGTCTAGGTCATGAATCCATTTTGACCTTATCTTGGTGTACGGCGTTAAGTATGGATCAATGCCTAGTTTCTGCCATATTAGTTTCCAATTTTCCCAGCAATTTTTATCAAACAGTAAGTTCTTATCCCAAAAGCTGGGATCTTTGGGTTTGTCAAAGACTAGGTTGCTATATTTGTTGACTGTTTTATCCCTTGAACCTAATCTATTCCACTGATCAACTAATCTATTCCTTAGCCAATACCAAATAGTTTTGGTAACTGCTGCTCTATAGTATAGTTTTAGATCTGGTACAGCTAAGCCACCATCATTTGATTTTTTTTCATTAATTCCTTGAAATTCTTGACCTTTTGTTTTCCATATGAACTTTGTTGTTATTTTTCTAGGTCATTAAAATAGTTTTTGGGAGTCTGATTGGTATAGCGCTAAATAAATAGATTAGTTTAGGTAATATTGTCATCTTTATTATATTTGCTCGCCCTATCCAAGAGCATTTAATATTTTCAATTGGTTAGATCAGACTTAATTTGTGTTAAAAGTGGTCTGTAATTTTGCTCATAAAGTTTCTGATTTTCCCTTGGCAGATAGATTCCTAAATATTTTATATTATCAGTAGTTACTTTAAATGGAATTTCTCTTTGTAACTCTGACTGTTGGATTTTGTTAGTGATATATAAGAATGCTGATGACTTATGTGGGTTTATTTTATAACAAGCAACTTTGCTAAAGTTGTGGATTATTTCTAATAACTTTTTAGCAGAATCTCTGGGGTTCTCTAAGTATACCATCATGTCATCGGCAAAGAGTGATAATTTGGCTTCCTCATTGCCTATTCTTATTCCTTTAATCTCTTTCTCAGCTCTTATTGCTATAGCTAGCGTTTCTAATACAATATTAAATAATGCTTGGTGATAGTGGGCAACCTTGTTTCCTCCAGATCTTATTGGAATGGTTGCAGTTTGTCTCCATTACATATGATGCTTACTGATGGTTTTAAATAGATGCTGCTGATTATTTTAAGGAAAAGTCCATTTATTCTATACTCTCAAGTGTTTTAATAGGAATGGATGTTGGATTTTATCAAATGCTTTTCTGCATCTATTGAGATGATCATATGGTTTTGTTAATTTGGTTATTAACATGGCCAATTATATTGATAGTTTTCCTAATATTGAACCAGCCCTGCATTCCTGGTATAAATCCTACTTGATCATAGTGTATTATCTTGGAGATGATTTTCTGTAGTCTTTTTGCTAATATCTTATTTAAGATTTTAGCATCAATATTCATTAGGGAGATTGGTCTATAATTTTCTTTCTCTGTTTTCAGCCTACCTGGTTTAGGTATCAGTACCATGTCTGTGTCATAGAAGGAATTTGGTAGGACTCCTTCATTCCTATTTTATCAAATAATTTATATAGCATTGGGGCCAATTGTTCTTTAAATGTTTGGTAAAATTCACATGTAAATCCATCTGGTCCTGGGGATTTTTTCTTAGGGAGTTGTTTAATTGCCTGTTCTATTTCTTTTTCTGAAATGGGACTATTCAAGCAATATACTTCCTCCTCTGTTAATCTGGGAAGTCTATATTTTTTGAGGTAGTCATCCATTTCACTTAGGTTATCAAATTTATTGGCATAAAGTTGAGCAAAATAACTCCTTATTATTTCTCTAATTTCCTCTTCATTGGTGGAAAGTTCTCCTTTTCATTTTTAAGACTACTAATTTCATTTTCCTCCCTCCTTTTTCTAATCAGATTTACAAAGGCTTATCTATTTTATTGGCTTTTTCATAGAACCAACTCTTAGTTTTATTAATTAGTTCAATAGATTTTTTACTTTCAATATTTTTAATTTCTCCTTTTAATTTTAGAATTTCCAATTTAGTATTTGATTGGGGTTTTAACTTGGTCTTTTTAGTTTTTTAGTTGCAAGCCCAATTCATTAATCTTTTCTTTCTCTGTTTTATTCAAGTAAGCCTCTAAGGATATAAAATTCCCTCTTATTACCGCTTTGGCTGCATCCCACAAATTTTGGTATGATGTCTCATCATTGTCATTATCTTGAGTGAAATTATTAATTGTATCTATAATTTGCTGCTTCACCCAATCATTCTTTAAGATGAGATTGTTTAGTTTCCAATTACTTTTGGTCTATTTCCCCTAATTTTTTGTTGAATGTAGTTTTTATTGCATCATGATCTGAAAAGAAAGCATTTACTATTTCTGCTTTCTTGCATTTAATTTGAGGTCTTTATGTCCTAATATATGGTCACTTTTTGAATAGGTTCCATGAACTGCTGAGAAGAAAGTATATTCCTTCTATCTCCATTCAATTTTCTCCAAAGATCCAACATACCTAATTTTTCTAATATTCTGTTTACTTCTTTAATTTCTTTCTTATTTGTTTTGTGGTTTGATTTGTCTAATTCTGAGAGTGCAAGGTTGAGATCTCCTACTATTACAGTTTTGTTGTCTATTTCTTCTTGCAACTCTCTTAACTTCTCCTTTAGGAAGCTGAGTGCCATACCACTTGGTGCATATATGTTTAATATTGATATTGCTTCGTTGTTTATGCTACCCTTTAGCAGGATGTAGTTTCCTTCCTTATCTCTTTTAATTAGATCAATTTTACTTTTGCTTGATCTGAGATAAGGATGGCTACCTACTTTTTGACTTCACCTGAAGCATAATAGATTTTGCTCCAGCCTTTTACCTTTACTCTATATGTATCCCCTGCTTTAAATGTGTTTCTTGTAAACAACATGTTGTAGGGTTCTGACTTTTGATCCAGTCTGCTATCTGCCTCCTCTTTATGGGGAGTTCATCCCATTCACATTCGGTTAGAATTACTAAATCTGTATTTCCTGCCATCCTAATAACCCCAGATTGTGCTTTACTTATTCTTGCCTCCCCCAACCCTCTTTCCCCTTTTAAACTTATGTATCCCTCTTGTATCACGATACTTATCCTCTTTATAATCCCCCTTCCCCCTTTGAGTCTTTCCCCTTCCTTCCCTTATTACTCTTTTTCTTTTCCTTTTCCTCTCCCCGTTTTTAATGAGGCAGAGAATTTTCTCTAAAACAAATGTCAATTATTTTTCCTTTGAGCCAACTCTGATGAGTAAGATTCACACAATGTTCCTCCCCTCTCTAAATTCCCTCAGATATGATAAGTTTCCTTAGCCTCTTTGTGGGATGTGGTTTCCCTCTTTTATCCCTCCTTCCCACCTTATTCTGCCATCATCCCTTTTCCATATCTACTTCCCTTTTTTATGTTATATCAGTACTATCAAATTTTACATGTATTTTTGTATATCCACAACAGAAATACAATTCTCAAGGTTATTTTACCTTTTCTGCATCTCTTGAGTTCTATTCTTGGAGATCAAATTTTTTGTTTTAGTTCTGGTTTTTCTTCAGAAACAAATGGAATTCATTTGTTTCATTAAATGTCCATCTTCTTCCCTGGAAGAAAATGCTCAAGCTTAGCTGGGTAGTTTATTCTTGGCTGCATCCCAAGTTCTTGTGCCTTTCGGAATATCATATTCCAGGCCCTTCTTTCCTTTAATGTAGGGGCAGCCAGATCTTGGGTGATCCTTATTGTGGCACCTCAGTATTTAAATGGTTTTGGCTGCTTGTAAAATTTTTCCTTAATCTGATAGTTCTGAAATTTTGCCACAATATTCCTTAGGGTTTTATTTTAGGGTCTCTTTCAGAAGGTGTTCGATGAATTCTTTCAATGCCTATTTTACCTTCTGATTCTATTACATCTAGGGCAGTTCTCTTTGATGATTTCTTGTAAAATAGTATCTAGGCTCTTTTTTTCATCATAGTTTTCGGAAAGTCCAATAATCCTCAGATTATCTCTCCTAGATCTATTTTCCAAGTCTGTCATTTTAGCAAGTAGATAATTCATGGTTTTCAGTTTGTCATTTTTTGGTTTTGCTTGACTGATTCTTGCTGTCTCAATGCATCATTAGTTTCAATTTGTTCAGTTCTAATTTTTAAAAATTATTTTCTTCATTAGCTTTTTACTTCTTTCTGTATATGTCCAATTGAGTTTTTGAATGTATTGTTTTGGTCTGTGGAATTTTTTCCATTTCACTAATTTTTTTTAGTGAATTATTTTCTTTTTCCAATTCACAGATCCTACTTTCTTGCGAGTTCTTTGTCTTTTCCAATTCACAAATCCTACTTTCTAGTGAATTCTTTATTTTTTCCAATTCACAATTCTTACTTTCCTGAGATTTTTTTATTTTTTCCAATTCACCAATTTTGTTTCCCTGCACTTCCTGGAATTTTTTAACTTTTCAATTACGTATTTCAGGAAGTTGTTGCTCTCTTGTAAAGGTTCTCTTTCCTTTCCCCATTTTTCTTCTAACTCTCTTTTGAGACTTTTAATGGCCTCTTCTATGAGAGCATTATGTAAAGGAGGACAGTCTGATGCATTTTTGCTGTTTGAGGTCTCTTCAGGTTTGCTGACCTGCTCTTTTTCTGCATAGAAGCTGTCGATCGTTCTTTTCATCTTTTTATTCATGTTTTAAAGCCTTTAGGGTATGTCTCTAGGCAAGGGGTTACCAGCTTCCTCTGCAGAGCAGGAGAGATGTAAACCGATTTCCGGCTCAAGGTATGGGAGTGCTCCGGTGAGAGTTTTCCTTCCCCAACAGGAAGTGGATTCAGCACTGGCGAGCTATCAAACTGCTTAGTAGGGCTGAGTGGATTAGTCGATTGCCTAGGCTAGAGACTAAGTGGTGAAAGTGTCCCTCCCCAGGCGGACCTCTTGTGGGACTGTGAGTATTAGCAGCTGAGCGCAGACTGCAGACGCCGAACTCTGCCCCAGTGTCTCTGCCCAATGCAAATCGCCCTGGAAAAGCTCTTATGGCCCCAAGCCGAGCTCCCCACTGTGCAGATTGGAGGCTAACCCGGGCTGCGTCCTCCTGCGGTGCAGGATCACAACTGCCCCAAGGAAAAGCCCTTACTGCGGGTTGGGGCTGCGCGCTTGTGCTGAGATCTGTGCTTTCTCCCTCGGTTTGAGACTCTCCTCAGAACCTAATTTCTCTCCCTGTCTGCGCCGATCTCCCCCCTGGCCCCGGAACCAACCTTTTTGCGCGAGACTGCAGATTTTCTTGACGGTGAGTTGTTCTATTTCTTATCTTTACGAATTGTAGCAGTCAAGACTATTTTTGAGGCTCGATATAATATTGATAAAGAGGGTAAGAGAAGAGCTTAGAAAGTCGCGTGTGTCTTCTCCGCCATCTTGGCTCCGCCCCCGATCTCTCCTTTAAAAAGGCAACCTTCCTTTTCCTCTGTGTGGATTTCATATGTACCTTTTTATGTACATCGTATCTTCTACACTGGAATGTGAGTTTCTTTAGGTTTGGGTTTCTCTTTGGATTGGGATTTTGTTTTTATTCCCAAGATTTAGCACTGAGTAAATAAATGCTTGATGATTGATTGGCCAAACCAGAGGCCTATGAAACCATAGTTTCTAATCATCTTTTTATGAAGCTGAAACTACCAAACTAAAGTATCTGGGCTTCTTGAGGTATTTTGTCAATATTATTTCTGAATCTTACTGAGCAGTAAGTGGCAAGACAGGATCACTAAAAATGATGTTCTGACAAATAGCTAAGTCTATCAGTGTTGAAATAAGATTCCTTGTAGTCCCATCTTATTCAGGATCAATTACTGAGTACTTCATTCCTCTCATGTATAGTTTCTGAAAACTGCAAACCTTCACAAGATAGTCAACAAAATGTTGACTATTCTTTGGCTGGCTTTCTACTGCCCCTAGGGTATATTTTAAACCTCTTAGTCTGACATTTAACAATGATGTGCTGCAGCCAACTCATACAGTTTGTGAGAGCTGATTGTTAAATTTTCAATTAATTTATATCTTGAAACATGGCAAATGCTATAAATTAGAATTTGTATTATCATTTTGTTGGATCAGGGGTCCTCAAACTACAGCCCACGGTCCAGAGGCGGCAGCTGAGGACGATTATCCCCCTCACCCAGGGCTATGAAGTTTCTTTATTTAAAGGCCCACAAAACAAAATTTTTGTTTTTGCTATAATCCGGCCCTCCAACAGTCTGAGGGAAAGTGAATTGGCCCCCTATTTAAAAAGTTTGAGGACCCCGGTGAGATGTTAAAAATGAGAAAAATGTTGCTATAAATTAAATCTTAAAGTTTATTATGTATATGCTTTTTGGGAGAGTTATGTTAATTATTTATCAGATCTTCTCCCCCCCCCCCTTCCTTCTGTATTTTAACCTTTTCAGAGTCTGAGCCCAACCTATATTTCCAGCTTTATTGTACTTTATTTCACACACTCTACACTTATGTTAAATTAGACTATTCAATTTAAAGTTCTCCAATCTCTCCCTGAATTCTTCTATCTCTGTGTATTTACTCTCACTAAAATAGGAGAAATATAATGCCCTAAACAAGGGATTTGGGACCCTCTTCTCTCCCTTCCATTATTAACAATGCTTGAAGAGTGTTTTCAGTGAATCTCTACTGTTTAAATTATTTTCTTCCTTTAAAGACTTCTAACCCTGGTACTATGTACCCTATGAAGTCTTCTTTAATTTTTTTCTTACCTGTCTACTGTCCCCTAAGCTGAAAATGATATTCCCTTCTTCAAATGTTCTTGGAGGGCATTTTTTCTTTGCTCCCAAAATATTCTTCCTTGAAAAGCATTTATATATACACACCAAATCTCTACTAGACTAGAAACTCCTTGAAGGCCAGAAGTATGTCATTTGTCATCTTTGAACTGTACTAATATAATGCCTTGTTCATAGAAGATATGGATAGGAGATAAAAACCCTCCAGAAGCATTAAACTAGAAATCAGGAGATCTTAGCATCCTAGTGTCATAGATTCAGAAGTATCAGGAGTGTAAGAGGCCATGTAATCCAATTTCACTTAACAGGAAGAAACTGAAGCCGGAGAGATTATGTATGTATACAAGGGGAAATCTTCCTCCCCTAGGAATGTGGGTACCTTTGACCTGCCCAAAGCATTACAGGTACTAAGTGAAAGAAGTAACCAAACTAAGTAACCAAAAGTGATCCATTTTCTACCTGAAATAGTTATTTCAACTACTAATCAGTAATGAAAGAATTTTTTCTGTTGACTTGGTAATAAGTTATAGTCATGCAATTTAAGTGAAGTTATGTAGGAGAAAAGATGAAGTAATGAGCAATAATATTTACTAGCTTTCTTTTTTGTTATAGTAACAAAAGATGCTATTTAAAATAGTCTTATTTTAAGATGATTTAAAATTTCCACTTTATCATATAACAATGGGATAAAGAAGTACTGTATCTGTAGTCATAAGAGCTGGATTCAAATTCTGCTATTTCCTTTACTATCTGTGTGACTTTGGGCATTGCATTTCTTCCCTAGGCTTTGGTGGCTTCCCCTACTTGGTAAATTATGAGAAGATTGCTACAAATGGGCTTTAAGAACTCTTTCAGCCATAAATCTGTGATCTTATAGATGACTTCGTGATTTCTGGGAGAGAAGATGTTTAAAGAGAAGAAATACACTGAAAGATACCTAGGCCTTAGTTTTGGTCATGTTACTAATTCTGTGACTTTAGTAAAAGTCAGTTCAGTTCTCTGAACTTTAGCTTCATCAGTTATAACACAAGGAGAGTAGATTCTCTCCAAGGACCCTTGGAGCTCTGACATTCTATGATTTCTTTTAACTTGTTGTTTAACTACAGGAGGAGAAATGGATACAGTGGCAATGCATTCTGGGAATATCTCCTTAGAAGAATTGCAAAAGGGATTCTGTGAAATTTCATTCTTTTCCCCATTGGTAGATTCTCATTATGATCAATGACTGCCTGGCAGAGATACATTTTCATATCCTTCCTTGAACCTGCTACCTCAAGCTCCAACTAAATCTGACACTTATCGATTTCTGTATCTCAGATGGGACCATTCTTGGGCTTTTAATTTTGCTTCTACTGTAGAATTGTGGGTGACAGATGAGAAAAAATTAATTCCCTTGGTTCCCTTGTGCACCATATGTCTATGTTATCTCAAACAACTGGTAATAATACAGAGAAATGAAGACAGAGTTTGAATCCTAGTGTCAGTTCTGAAAATATGTTATTTTAGAGTGATATCTTTAAAATAGTTAGCTTTCTGAAATTTGGTGTTTGTATCTAGACAATTTCTTAATTGTTTGTGTTTTCTGATGCTTTGTATAGACCTTCTCATGCTCAGTAATTTGCAAATACATTCTCCTCCCCTACTCCATCAAACAATCTGAATGCTTTCAACAGTTTTAACATTCTCTTTTTCTCATTTGAGGTGGAAAATGTAATTTTTAAACAGATTTTATATTAAGAAATAATGTTCAGATGATTTTTTCCTTGAAAATATAATTGCCCAAATTTTAGCTATTCACAGTTTCCTCCTGAATTTTTGGTTTTCCCCAGATGTATGGGGGAGTTGACATTCATAGGTCTTTAAACAGCCCAACACAGAGCAGATAAATAAAATGAAATGACAGAAAATTCATCATTCTAAATGTGTATCCATGAGCTAATGGAAGTTATAAAGTAAGGAGTGCCAAAATGTTGATGATGTTTGATAATGCTTGACCCTTGTCTATCCAAGTCAAGAATAATATGTATGAGAGTGATTGGTCCATCTTGTTGGACAACTAGCAATGCCAGTTACCTGTTTGAGATACTTTTGGAAATTATGGAATATCAATGAAAAGTGCTTGTGGGACCCATTTTCAGAGAATACAAATCTAGGTCTAAAAGAATTCCAGCAAAGCATAAAATAAATCAGATAGAGAGGAATCTAGAATCCTGATAATTACTAGAAAAATAATTGATATCATCTGAATACAGACTGAAGCATGCTATTTTCACTTTCTTTCATTCTTCTTTTGATTTCAATTTTCTCATATGAAATGAAAAATATGGAAATGTTCAGGAGTAATACTGTCTTCCTATAGCCTTACAACTTGCTAAATGTATGATTAGGGTCCACTTTTGATCATCCATATAGGAACAATTACTAACATCAGAGCGATTATAAAGCCTGGGACAAGAAGCAAAAGACCTTAGGGACTGCTTTTGTCCTCACCATTGCCAACTGTTATGGGCCAGAACTTTGAACTTGAAACAATGGATTCTTACAAGGTGCTAAGTCAGCGGAATTGATAGAGACAATAGTTATCTAATTTAGCATGGTTCAGTATGATTGATTTAATCCTACAAGGAGATGTTATGGGTTAGAACTTGAAACAAGGTACTAAATGGAACTGAGGAGACAATAGTTAAATCTAGTTTAGCATTGATTTAATCCTACCACAAATAATGATTTCCTAGTAATATAATGATTGGTTTATACTCAGTGTGGGGCATATAAGCTAGGAACCTCAGCCAGGATTCAGTCAGGGAGATTCAGAAGCCAAAGGCTTCTGAAGGCAGGTGGGAGCTAAAGCTCTCGGAACCAAGGTTAGACTGAAAGGCTCTCCAGAAAGCTGCCCAGCCCCAGGAAGGAGATAATAAAAGATCTGGACTATAAGAAAGCTAACTGGGCTGCAGGAAAGGAGACAAGACGTGGAAAGAGACAATAAAAGATTTGGACCTTAATTCCTGGCTGTACTTGTGGTGATTACTGAACTGAAACAAAGGCTGCCTCCAGAGACCCCCAAGAAAACCTCAGCAGAGAATATTGCATTTTAGAGAGAATATTACAGCCAACTAATGCTAAGGGCTTCAGGAGAGGTCGTAAATATCTGATAAAGAAGATGCTGTTAATGAATGAGATTATGATTTCTTGATCAGGGCTTAACATAGAGGAAAGACATAGAATGCACCTAATTAAGGCTTGAAAGACTATTTTTTCCTGATTGTACATCTGATTTACACTTTTAGCTGAAGAAGGAAGAGAAGGGACAAAACTATTCACACACATATACATATATATATATATATATATATGTATGTGTATACACACATATATGTCTAAGTTACGTGTCATAGATAGTTGGATGTTTGACAGAAAAGGAAGAAGGCTTGAAATCTCAATCATTATGGAGAATAGTGTAATCAGGCTTCCATTTCTCTCACTCTCTTTGCAGTTTGGCTTTCAACTTCAATAATTAACTGAAATGGTTCAGTTTAAACCAATAATTTTCTAGTGGCTAAATCTAATGGCCTTTGGTTAATACTCAGACTTTTTGATTTCTCTACAGTCTTTAACACTCTTCAGTACTCTCCTCTCCTTGATTCTCTCTTATGTCTAGGTTTTTATAATACTGCTGTTTTTTGGCTCTACTCTAACTTGTCTGATTACTCTTCAGCCTCCTTCTTCCAGTTCACATCCACTAACATTGAGGTTTCCCAAAGCACAGTCTTGACTCTCTTTCTTTTTTCCCTTTAGAATATTCTTCTGGATGATCTTATCAGCTTCTATTTTTCAACTATGATCTCTGTAATGATGAGTTCTAGATATACTCAGCCATTTTCTTTTTGTGACCTCCATTTTCACATCTGCCTCTTGGCATAAATCAATTGACTCTTGGATAAATCAAATTGGATGCGATATAGACATTTTAAATTCAGCATGTCCAAAATGTAATTCAAAACCAGGCAGTTAGAAGGTACTTAAGTGATATAGCACTGGGTATAATCAGAAATATCTGAATTGAAATCCCACCTTAGATGTTTACTAGCTGTGTGGTTCTGGGCAAATCTCTTAACTGCTATTTTCTTCAGTTTCCTCATATATTAGATGACAATAATATCAGCTATCTTACAGGGTTGTTATGAAGATCAAATGAAGTAATATATATATATATATATATATGTATATATATGTGTGTGTATGTGTTTATATATCACTTTACAAATATAAAAAATACTATATAAATAATTGCTATGATCCATTATTATTTTCTTCTCCTACCCTACTCTCTTTTTCATTTTATTATTTAGTGATAATTTCAAAGTAGAGCATATTGTTGATATGTTCTCCCAAGTCACCCAGACTCACAATCTACACAGTAATCTTGATTCCTCACTCTCTCTCAGCTATATCTAGTCTCTTGCTAAAGCAATTTCTTTTCTATCAACTCTACCTTCATAACAGATCTCATAATATACTCTCCACTGATACTATCATCACCCTGGTGCCAGCCCTCATCACCTAAATAACATTGCCAATGAGTATAAACTATTGAGCAAAAACTTAAATCACATTATATTTTTTCATTTGCCTGTTGAAGTTAAAGGAATAAGAAGGGAAAAATTAATTTGGGAAATGAACATCTGGCTAAGAATGAAGCATCTGTGAATAGGATTTAGATTTCTGTATTGCACCTACACTACACGGTTGACAGATTCCTGGCTAGAATTGAAGAACACCTAACAAACTTTGGTAAAAATGTATTTTCCCAGTGTCTTGTAAATCATATGGGCTTTAAATGAAAGGAATGAAGCAAAAGACTACTTCTATAATTTTCAAAATTAGATATTTTAGGGATTAGTTTTAATGAAAGAAGGGTAGCATTTGATAAACTCAGAAAATCACCAAAATAAAAAAAGAAAGGATACAGTGGTAAAATGTGAGATCTCAAGTATTTTACATACATACTGAAAATTTGGGCAAAAAAGAAGAGAAAAGTAAAGGTCAGTAGGCAGGAAAGCAAATTTGACACTGATGTTTGGTGGAAGAGCTTATAAGTAGGTCAATCTCTATGGGAATATATTCAAAACAAAGGGAATAAGTTAGAAAAGGGGGGCAGAAAATTATACATGAAGAAGATGAATTCATATGACAAAATCCAGGAACTTGGTGGTGGTGGTTGTGATGTGGGGAGATCATGATGGAGAGTATTTGGATCAAAATCAAGAGAGATAGAAATAAAAATGACTTTTGGGGGGACAACTTTAGCAAACACCTGAATTAGAAAGAAGAGCTATTTGGGGAGTTTAGAAAAGAAAGCAAATCTGGCAAAAGTATGTGATAACTTAAATTATTTAGACATGCTGGAGCTTTCACTTTCAAAATCAGAGCAACTAATAATAACTTCTTGACTTGCATCTGATTCTCTCTAATCAAGAGGAACTGGTTGTTGCATTGAAGATAAGGGGTGACTGGCTAAGAAATAGAGCAGTCGATCAGTGGAATCACTGATTAAGTTAAGTTTACAAGACACAATAGTCAATGACTGTAGTAACCTAGTATTTGATAAACTCAAAGACCCCAGCTGCAAGAACTCACTATTTGAAAAAAATTATTGGAAAAATGGGAAATTAGTATAGCAGAAACTAGGCCTTGACCCACACCTAACAGCCTATACAAGATAAGGTCAAAATGAGTTCATGATTTAGACATAAAGAGTGATACTATAAGCAAATTAGAAAAAAGGATACTCTACCTCTCAGATCTGTAGAGAAGGAATTTGTGTCTAAAGAAGAACTAGAGTACATTATGGTATACGAAATGGATAATTTTGATTATATTAAGTTAAAAAAGTTTTGTACAAACAAAACCAATTCAGGAAAGATTAGAAGGGAAACATTAAATTGGGAAAAAATTTTACATCCAAAGATTCTTATATATAAGAAAATGGTGTCAAATTTATAGGAATACAAACCATTCTCCAACTGATAAACAGTCAGAGGATATGAACAGACAATTTTCAGATGAAGAAATTAAAATCATTTCTAGTCATATAGAAAAATACTCTAAATCACTATTGATCAGAGAAATGCAAATTAAGACAACTCTTAGATAACTACATACTTTTCAGATTGGCTAAGATGACAGGAAGAGATAATGATGAATGCTGGAGGGGATGTGGGAAAACTGGGATATTAATACATTGTTGATGGAGTTGTGAACTGATCCAGTCATTATGGAGAGCAATATGGAATTATGGTCAAAAAGCTATCAAACTGTGCGTGCCTTTTTAAAAAATTATTATTATATTTTTTTATTTACAAGTTATATGCCTGGGTAATTTTACAGCATTGACAACTGCCAAACCTCATGTTACAATTTTTCCCCTCTTTCCCCTCATCCCCTTCTCGATGACAGGTTGGCCAAAACATGTTAAGTATGTTAAAGTATAAATTAAATACAATATAAGCATACATGTCCTAACAGTTATTTTGTTGAGTCATCTACACCTAGAGAGAGAACTGTGGGAACTGAGTGTGGACCCTAACATAGCATTTTCATTCTTTCTGTTTGCTTGCATTGTTTTCTTTTTCAGTTTTTTTTTTTCTTTTTGATTCGGTTTTTCTTGTGCAGCAAGATAACTATATAAATATGTATACATATATTGTATTTAACATATATTGGACTAGATCTAAGATTCTTAACCTAGACTCTTGGAACTTAATTTTAGATATAGACATAAATATATAGATATATATTGGATTACCTGCCATCTAGAGAGGGGGTGGGAGAAAGGAGGGGAAAATTTGGAACAGAACTTTGTAAATGTCAGTGTTGAAAAATTACCCATGCATATGTTTTGTAAATAAAAAGCTTTAATAAAAAATAAAAAAATTAAAAGGAATGTAAAAGAAGAAATTATCTTTCTGGTCATTTCTTAGAGCACAATAGTATTTCATTAGAAACATAACCATACCTTGTTTAGTCTTTCTAGTTTATTTCTCTTTGAACATTCCTTTGATTTTAAATTCTTAACCACCACAAAATGAACTGTTAAAAATATTGCATTCAAATAGGTCCTTTTCCCCTTTTGTGGATGTCTTTGAGATCCAGACTTGGCAATGGTATTGCTAAATCAAAGGGTATGCACAGTTCTGTAGCCCTTTGGTCATAGTTCCAAATTGCTCTCCAGAATGCTTATATCAGTTCACAACTCCACCAACAGTGTAATAGTATTCCAGTTTCCCCACATTTCCTCCAGCATTCAACATTTTCCTTTTTTGTCATATTAGCCAGTCTAATACATGTGAGCTTTTTTTTTTAATTTGCATTTCTCTAATCAAGAGTGATTTAGAGCATTTCTCATATGACTATAGATAGCTTTGATTTTTTTTCCCCCCTGAAAACTGTCTGTTTATATTCTTTGACCATTTGTCAATTGGGAAGTGATTTGGTCTTTTTTATAAATTTGACTCTTTTCTCTACATGTTTGAGAAATGAGGCCTTTATTAGAGTTACTTGTTGCAAAATTTCCCTCAGTTTTCTGCTTTCTTTATACTTTTGGTTGCATTGGTTTTGTTTTATGCAAAACCTTTTTTATTTTTATATAATTAAAATTAGCTATTTTATATTTTATAATGCTCTCTATATCTTCTTTGGTCCTAAATTTTTCCCATATCCATAACTCTGATGATCTATTCTATGCTCTCTCAATTTACTTATGGTATCACCCTTTATGTATAAATGATGTACCCATTTTGAGCCCATCTTGGTAAATATTATGAGATATTGTTATACACCTAGTTTCTGCCATACTATTTTCCAATTTTCTCAGCAGCTTTTATTCAATAATGAGTTTTTGTTCCAGGAGCTTGGATCTTTGACTTTATCATATGTTAGATTACTACAGTCATTTATTGGTCTTTTCAACTGATCCTCCACTTTTTTTCTTAGTACTAGATTGCTTTTAATAATTACTACTTTATGATGCATTTTGAGATCTGGCATGGTTAAACAACTTCTTTCACATTTTTATTTTCATTGATTCCCTTGATATCCTTGGGCTTTTGTTTTTCTGGATGAATTATGTTATTTTTTCTAGTTCTATAAAATCATTTTTGATAGCTTGATTAGTTATGGCATAGAATACATAGATTGTGTAGAATTATCATTTTTATTATGATTGTCTTGGCTAATGAGAAATTAATATTTTTTAGCTGTTTACATTGACTTTGATTTGTGTTTTGTGATTGTGTTCATAAAGTTCTTGGGTTAGTCTTGGCCCGCCATGTCTCAAGTATTTTATATTGTCTACAGTTATTTTAAATGGAATTTTTCTTTCTATCTCTTGCTGCTGGGCTTTGTTGATAATATATAGAAATGATGATTTTATGTGGGTTTATTTTTTGCTAATACTTATAATTATTTGCTAATGCTAATGCTAAATAAAAATTTGCTAATAATAATTTGCTAATAATTATAATGCTAATGCTAATGCTAAATAATGTTAATTATTTCAAGTAGTTTTTTAGTTGATTCTCTAGGATTTTCTATCTATCCCATCATGTTATCTGCAAAAATGATAATTTTGTTTCCTTATTGTCTATTCAAATTCTTTTAATTTATTTTTCTTCTCTTATTACTATAGCTAAGATTTCTAGTGCGATATTAATAATAGAGATGATAATGGGCATCCTTGTTTCATGCTTGGTATATTTTCATATTTTGCACTTTTAAGAATGTTTTTCAAGCTCTTATTGCCTAAGGAAATGTTAGAAATAAATCTCAGAGCACAATGAAAAAAAAAAAACTTCACTGGGCATCCTTCCCATCCATGTAAAGTGAATCACATGAACACAGAAACAGAATCTTCTAGAACATTTTGTCTCCAGGACACACAATTCCATTAGCTCAATAGGAGTTGCTAGTTTCCCCTTGCCATTTCATAATACTCGTGCCTGACTCATTTAGTGATAGGATTGCTTGCCAGAGAACTTTTTTTTTTTTGGAGGGGGTGGGGTAATGGCATATGAGCAATCTGTTGTGACATATGTGCTGCTATAGTTACGCATCTTTTAGCAGCTTCATAATTCAGCTTTAAAAATCCATTTGGGCTGAAAATTAGCACTGTGAGGTTTCAGTTGTGTGTATGTGTGTGTGTGTGTGTGTATGAGAGAGAGAGAGAGAGAGAGAGAGAGAGAGAGACAGAGACAGAGAGACAAAGATAGAGATGAGAGAGAAAAATCAGAGAGACAGAGACACAGACACACACAGAATTGTTGCTGTTCTTTTTGAGTAGATTAAAGGTCAAAAAAGAGAGCATATATTGAGTATGTGATGGGAAATGAGTATGTGAGACCACATGGCTAAGATGATAATGGTACATAAGGAAGAACATTTGCCCAGGGATGTAAGGAATGAGGGTTTCCCATGCTAGCTTGCTGTGGTCCTGATTCTGAGAGCACTCCTGAGAGCACTTGTAGAAAGTAGAGTGTGGGATAGACTACACTGATGACCATATACAAGGGAATCCATTGATTTTGTCATTTACTGCTCACCAAGGATGCTTCTAAAACACAGACATTGCAATCCTTGATGAGCTTCTTACCTGTAACTTCATTATGTGTACACACACACACACACACATCTCATATCTCATCATTCTTTAGCTAGGAGATTTAAATGGGATCACTTTAGGAGGGGAACAAGCAGAAAGGATTCATTTCTGGCCCTATGGTAGCACTGATAAAATAGGGTAGTGAAGGGAATGGGGCTACCATAAAAAAGCTATGATTGTGAAAGAGATGCAAGAGGAAAACCATCATTTTACTGAGGCCTTCTTTTCTCCATAGAATATGTTTTCCTTTTCCTTCTCAGAAATCTGACTTGACTTAGGATAATATTCTGTATATTCTCTCAGAATATAATCAGCCCAGAAGGACTCTCTTATTGAGTCCTAGGTTTAAGGCAGGAAGGGTCATTAGAACTCATATGGTCTAATGCCATATTTTTACAGATAAGGAAGTCCACTCGGGTAGTAACCAACTGAACTTAGACTTGAACATTTGTCCTCTGACTCCAAATTCAGGACTTTTCCCACTGTATCATTTGGCCTCTATTTTGTCTTATTCATTGGCTCAATCACTAGTATCTGTGGGTTGCATCTCCATAGAGGGTAGAAAATCTAGCAATTCCAAAATTTTGTCGAAATTATTAAAAATTTTATGTCATTAAGAAGAAAAGTATAAATTAAGAAATGATATCAGAAGCGAATTTGGAAATATTCAGTCCAAGAATGTAAACATTTATCGCAGCTTTAGCTGAGAAACCTTTAATAAACCTCTTCTAGTAGAAATGTCAGAAATGTTGGGTTACATTCTGAGCTAGGTATATCTCTATTGACATTTGAAGAATCCATCTATCGACATTTTATGCAATGTATATTGGGAGCTTATTTTTCACATAAAATCTTGCATCTATCAAAGTAAATAGGTCAGTGAATACTTATTGTAACCACAAAGTGCCCTAGATATTTCTAGGCTCTTTTGGGAAATATGCAGAACTGAAAGACCTCCACTGGGGAAGCTTTTTTTCAAATGCTTTATTCTAAATAAAAATAGGGAAGTCAATAAAAACAAAACAAAACATAGGTTTTTCAAGGAAAGACTGATGAGTTCCTTACTGATTTAGTAAAGATTCCATTTAATTAATTATTTAAGTTTAATTTCATTCAACAAACATTTTTTAAGCTTCTGATATGCATAAGGCTGTGAAGATGTAAAGATTAAAATGAAAAACTCTCTGTCCTCAAAGGGTTTACATTCTATTGGAGAGCTTATTAACACTATAACCAAATGTTAAATGGATTAAATGTCATTAATGAGATAATCTATTAAAGAGCTAAGATAAGTACAGAAATAATTAAAGCCAGTAGTACATACCATAAGAGAGGCACAAAAATGCTAAGAAGTTTTGGAGACGCAAAAAATCAATCTGAGGAATTCAAAGAAAGATTCCTGAAAGAAATGACATGTGAATTGCAACATGAATGAAAGGCAAAAATAAGATACCAATTTGATATGCAATTCAATTCAACATATATTTGTTCAACAATTACTCTATTCCAGATTCTGGGTTCGGTACTGAGAATGCATAGAAGAAACTTTCCTCTTTAAGAAATTTATGTTCTATGGCAGAAGGGGCAAATGTGAACCAAATAATTAAAAACAAAATATATATGAAATAATTTCCAGTATCAGGAAAATATTGATGATTTAAAGGAAGCTAAAGAATTTAGGAGTCAGAGATGAAGAGGGAATATATTCCCAAGGCATGCTGGACAGTTTATGCAAAGACATAGCTTCAAAATAACAGATTTCACAAAATTTCTAGAAAGTACCTCACAGGTATTTTCCCCACAGTTGTTAAATTTTGGTGACTGCTATAGCATTAAATGAAACTACCAGAGGAGTCTAGAAAATTGCCAGAATTTATGAAGATTTGGGAGAAAAACTAAATCCTAAGGAGTACAGATGATAATTTTATCATTGCTTTTGAATCTATATTCAAAGTGATACTTAAAGGAAAAAGGCAGATTTTGAAAGTGCAAAGCTGGTTAAGAATATAGAGTCGAAGAATGTGACTTGCACTGTGATTTTTTTTATATAAAGTGTTGGACTTTAGGTCAGAAAAACTTTAAATCCTATCTCTGACAGTTAGCTAGGTGACTATTGGTGAGTCACTGAACCTCTCCACTTTGTTTTCCTCATATGCAAAATGGGAATAATAATATCTGTAGCACTTACCTCACTGGGTTATTGAGAGACTCAAATGAAATAGTGTATTTAAAGGACTTTGTATACCTTTAAAATTAACTCTAAAATTGTGAGCAATTATTATTGCTTGATCAAGGGCTCATGTCCTTAAATTAAAATGAAATTCATCTTGTTAGAGGGTAATAAAAATATAATTTGCCTGAAGAAGTGAGAATCTACTCAAAAGAAGGCTTATAAACTGAAATTTTAAGGAGACAGAAAAACAGTTAATGTTTATGTGTCAAACCAGATACCACACAGTGTAGTAGTTATGACCTTGGAAGTAGAGTTGCAGTGGAGAAGAGCAATAAGAAGAGGGATGCCTCATTTGTTCCTTCTTCCCCAAAACCCCTCAACCTTTTACTCTCTCATATCTAGACACAAATGCACAATGAATTGGTAATGAGTAAAATGCACTTAAGTTAATGCAGTGAGAGAAACCTGACCATATATATATATATATATATATATATATATATATATATATAGTGGAGACATGGTAGGATTCTGGTAGTTTGAGTTACAATAACAGCAGCAGCAACAATAACAATAATAACTAGTTTAGAGTGGTTTGAGGTTTATAACATTTTTACTTAAGTTCCTTCATTTGATAAAGAAGACTATATCTCCCATAAAAAGGAATAAATTTGCTAAAAAGAATTTATATATTAAAGCACACACACACACACACACACACACACACACCCTGAAATCCATGAACTAGAGTGAAAAATGGAAGAGATTCCTTAGAAAGAACTCTAAAGTGGAGAATTCCAAGCCTCTGTCATTGGTCCAGGTTTCCTCAACATTTATATTGGTAACTTAAGTGGAGATGCAAATCTCATGTTTAGCCAGTTTTCAGATGCTAGAATTGGGAGAAATAGCTAAGTCATTAAATAGTGAGGATCCAAAAAAAAATTCACAAAACTAGAAAGATGAACCAAATTTTAAGAAAATTTAATATAACAGATAAGTGTAAACTTCTTCATTTGAACACAAAAATTCATGGAAACAATTATTAATTAGGGAGGCACAACTCAACAACTCTTCATGTGAAAAACATCTAGAAGTACAAGAATCCATAATCTGACAGAAAGAGGCTAATATGTTCAAACCTTGCATGAATCAATGCATAGTGTCCAGAACAAAGGAAGTGATAGAAAAGAAAAGAATAAGCATTTATATTGGTACCTATTTTGTACTAGGCATTGTACTAAGTGGTTTACAATCATTATCTCATTTAGTTCTCTCAAAACCTCTATGTTAGGCACTATTATTCTCATTTTATAATTGAGGAAACTGAGACAGTTAAGTGGCTTGCCCAAGCTTCACAGCTAGTGAATATTTCAGGTTATATCTAAACTCAAGTTTTCCTTATTCCAGGCTCAGTACTTTATCCACTGAGCCACCTAGCTATCTTCCAAATGATAATACTCATTTATATTTTCATCTGTGACATTGTGTTCTTTTCTCAGATCAACATTTTAGGGAGGGTATTGATAAGTTGGAAAATGTCCAGGAATAGATTTTCATGATTTTCAATTCATGATATAAAATTGATCATTTGAAAGACTTGGTAATGTTCGACCTGGAGAAAAGAAGACTCATGGAGGAGAAGAGACATGATAGATATGTTCAAGGGATGGTTGTGCCAGGGAGGTAGTCATTAGATGCAATATGTGGCAATTTCAGAGAGGTTCATTTTTTCTTCATGTCTGGAAAATCTTCCTAAGAACATTATCCCAAACTCCAGAGGTAGTAAGACTCTTCTCATTAAATATTTTCAAGTGGAGGCTGGATGGACAATGGTCTGTATGGTGAAAAGGAGAATCATTTGGAATTCCATGTTAAACTACATGGTTACCTAGATATCTCCCACCCACACATTCACTGAATATTAACATTCAGTTTAATAAGCATTTGTTAATTACCTATTATATGCAAGGCATAATGGGTAGATATGGGTATTCTAGATGCAAGTTAAAAGGGACCCTAAAGATCATTGTTAAAATAAAAAATCAGAATTTGAAACTAAATAACCATTGTTCAAGTTTGATTATCTTTCTGTTACATCCCACTGTCACAAACACTCCTATACTTTGGGAAGTTGGGGAATCTGGAAAACATGACTCCTGTTTTGGATTGTGTGAAATGCCCCTGTCTAATTATTTGATGTAGAAGGAGTAGGGTAGAAGTTGATAATATGTTGATTATGCCATATATATTGTGTCATTGGCTAAATATTCCTTACATTGTCATGTGCTAGGCAGAACATCAGGGAGGATTCAAAATATAGAACAATAAATTACAGTTCAAGAAAATATGTTAGTATTTATTATTAGTAGAAGAAATTATATTCAAGAGCACCTATCTTTTATTTACGTCCTTATAAATTGTTCTTTTGTTCTCTCCTGCACACTTTTTTTTATTTGATTCTTCCCCCCCTTTTTATTCCCCCCTAACTCCAAAGCATACTATAATTAAGAAAGGATATATTTATGTATACATATGTTGGTATCTACATACACAAACATATACCCCCGTCCTCCTTGCGACCCACATATATCTTTCTTAATTCTGCTTCTTAACTTGCCTTGCTATTACTTTAACCTCCCCCCACCCATGGATCCCTCCTTTGTCTTCTTCCCTCACCCTTTGTTTCGAAGTCTACCCTTCCCTTCTGCCTTATTTCTTTATAGATTTTGGAAAGTGCTGTATCCTTCATAGTATATATGTAGTGTTGCTTATTTACCCATTCCTTACGTGAGTAGGTTTTTCAGAACTATGAGCCCTCCTCCTCACTAACGCCTCTGTATCTATTCTTCTTCTGAACCTCATTTGGGTAACATGATTGCTATTTTTACCTTAACTCTATCCCAATCTTTCTTTTGTACAACCGTTTTATTGATGTTAATCTTGAATATATGGTATACATTTCCCATGTAAAAACAAAAAACAAAAAACAAAAACAAAAACAAAAAATGCCTGAGGTCCTTTTGTGGCTGCTGCTAAGTCCTATACAATTCTAATTGTAGCTCCAGCATATTTGAATTTTTTTTCTTGTTTCTTGCAAAATTTTCTCTTTAATCTAGAGGTTTCAAAATTTGGCAATACTATTCCACAAAGCATCTTGTTGAGATGGTGATTGGTGGATTTTTTCTATTTCTACTTTCTTCTCATGTTCTATCACTCCAGAATAATTTTTGTGGATTATTTCTTGCATTATTTTGTCAAGATTCTTCTTTTTTTGGTCATAATTTTCAGGCAGTCCAATCATTCTTATATTTTTTTCTTCTTGATCTCTTCTCTAGATCTGTTGTTTTTCTTATAAGATGTTTCACATTCTAGCATATTTTTTCATTCTTTATTTGTTTTGTTATTTCTTGGTCTCTTCTATCTTCACTGGCTTCCTTTGCCCAATTCTAATTTTCACAGAATTATTTTCATCTTTGAGACTCTGTATCTTCTTTTCTAGTTTGCTAACTTCTTTTCATAAACGAGTTTTTCTTGTATTTCTTTCTTCTTTTTTAGTTTTTCTTCAATCTTTCACACTTGGTTTTTATTTTTTTGAGTTCTTCTATAATTTCTTTCTGGGCAGCAAGCCATTTAATGTTACTCTTTGGGATAGAAGCTTTTTGTTTTACTGAAGTGTTCTCCTCTGAAGATGAACTCTGGTCTTCCCTGTTCCCATAGTAAGTTTCTAAGGTGGGATTCTTTCTATGCCTGTTAATTTTTTAAAATAAGACATATTAGTGTAAATACCTCTAATCATGGGGTGGCAGGATGCTGCCTCTGCCTCCATTTCAGCTCTCCTCTCCTCTGGAACCCTAAACCAAGACCTCTACCCTCCTGTAAGTACCTGCAGCCAGCAATGTCCCTGTCCCACTATTCCTGCCCTCATGGGTGTGCTGATTCCTTCTCACCCTAGACTGGCTCATGCAGCATTCACAGTTGGGCTGGTGTTCCTAATCAATTGAGTTTCACTCAGTCTTGGGGACTCAGATCCGGACTTCACAGTTCAGGAGATAAAAGTCTCTGTGGTCCCTGCTGAAGCTCTAGCCAAATCCAGCTAGCCCTGGGGCTCCCCACTTAATGTTTCTGCAGAGCTAGCTCTGAGGTGTTTGTACTTCACAAGAATTAATCCTTGGCACAGCATTTCTTCAGATCTTCTCAGTTTGTATCCTAAAGACCCTTGTTCTGCCCCAAGTCTTTTTGATTTTTACCAGTCTATGTTTACCATGAGGCACAAATTTGTTCTATTTGTGGGGGAAATCTGGAGAGTTTGAAATTTACCAACCTACTCTGCCATCTTCCCAGAATTTTCTGACTAAAGATTCTAAGGTGGGAAGTAGGAAAAGGTGTTTATGTTATATTGATGCTTGGAAATTTTTTTTATTACTTTAGATTGATTAAAGCTGAGACTCTATTGGTGATTTCACTTTGGAGCTTGAGTAAGTTATTCTGGGATCAAGAGAAAGATTCCAAGGAACCTGAAATAAGCTATATTCCTTGTGACATATATAAAAGAGGAAACTAAATCGTCAAGGGAAAAAACTGGTCAAAACAGAGAAACAAAAAAATTATCCAGCTAGGAGGCTTAGTTTTAGGTACATTAGGGAGGATAGATCAGCAGTGTAGCAACCAGTAACTTCCCAGAGGCTTTGGTTTGAAGGCTCCTAGAAGGATGAGGCATAGGGGACCATGACATGAAAAGCATCAGAGGAGAAGATATGGCTAGCATGCTAAAACTTTCAAAGGGAAGAAGCTGTAGAAAGCAGTCATTTCCCTGAGCAGCCTACTGTACTTCTCAATACTTTTGTCTTCTTTTTGACCCTGAACTAATTACCCTCATTCACCCTGCTTTTCTTACTTGAGGTTCAGATAAAATAAAGTCCATTTCTGCTCAGACTTGAGGAGAAGGTGGGACATTTTCCCAAGTTATAGCTAGCTGCCATATGGTACAATAACGCAAGATTACCTGGTTTGCCTGGTTAATGTAGGAGCTAAATCTGAGCTTAAATCCTAGACTTCCATATTCCTTGATTGAAGGGAAAAAATATGTTTTTGAGGACTAAGAAGAATGGTCCTGGGCAGCCCAATACATAGAAATAGAGCAAGAACCAAAGCAATGTCAAGACCATTGAGACAAAAATCAGGTAAGGGAGAGCTAAGAAAAGTAATCCAAATATTTTATATTTGGTGTGGAAAAGCAGAGTTAATTCTACACTGGCTTCCCTAGTGCATGTTGCCATTTATAATAATTGCTCTTTTAAATAAGAATTTAGTGTATTATTTTATCAGGGTAAGGAAGAAGGGAGGAGGAATCAAAAGAAATCCCTATTTTCTTTTCCTGTAGGAGGCCTGGGATTCATATAAAGAAGTTTGGAAGAAAGACTGAATGGTGATCTCTGGAAAACTGAAGGGGGCACCATTGAACTAAACCTGGGCTTGCAGAATTAATGGGGGAGGTTTGCTCTACATGATCTTCAAGGTTTCTTCTAGCTCTAAATTTTAAAATTTTATGACCTCATCTGTTCCTATCAGAAGGAGCTGTGAGTTGTGCAGTCCATGGCACCATTATGCCTGCAAGCCTCCAGTTGTGTGCCTCTCTGGGGAAATTCCTCATGCTCAGTAAAGGCCTGCAGGTGAGTCTAATACCTCTTAGCTTTCAGTTATTTCTTTTTTTTTTAACTGATCTAGGGGACATGACCTAGAGGAGAGTCATAAAGCAATCCTTGCCAGAGAACAAATACATCTTTTGGGTAATGTTTAGCAGGAAAACCAAGGCAAATGCTACTCATGAAAAACCTAAATTTTTTAAAAACTGAAATTATACTTGAGGATTCTCTAAAGACAGCCTCCCATCTTCTTACTTTAAACCAGGAGGTTAGGGTGAGGAGGGGGGATTGATGCTGTGATTGTCATCATAATTTGTAAAGTGAATTTTTAAAATAACTAATTTCAGTGCTTCAGATTAGAGTAATGAACACAAGGTGGTTGTATTGAGCATGTTTGACCATGGTAACATTATCCTTAAAAAAAAAGAAAAAAGAAAATTCTTTTAAAAAATTTCCTCTGAGATTTGTTCCATTAACTGGCTCCCTTTGAGTTCTGACCCCATATACAGGGATTTAAAAAATGTTCTTTCTCTCTAGCATCTTCTTCTACCCTGAAATTCCTTTTTGTGTATCCATGTGGCTAAGTCTGATGATTCTTCTGTGTTTCTGCATCATTTTCCAGAAATTTTTTTTCCTAGTTGATTTCCCCAGTGGTGACAGAATTTCCTTCCATCTTCTCCCTACTCTCACATTGTTTAATTACTACTGCTGTGTTTTGTTAGATGATAAACTGTGAAAATGTCCTCTGGTTGTCTCAGTTGCATAGTTTAATTAAAAAAAATGTGTAGAGGAGGAGTGTGTGACCCAGAAATCTATTGATTTGATTTATTTATTCATTAGAAAGGGAAGTAAAAATGAAGATAAGGAATAATCCACCGCTTGGATTATCATTGTCCTTCTGAGTTTGTCTGGTATTGGAACAACCCACAAATATATTGGACCAGTGTAATGGAGCAGAACTCTGGAGAAAGGTGTTAACTCAGTGGAATTGATAAGACAATGGTTTAGCAGGGTGATTAATAGTTCTCTAGCTTAGTATGATTGATTTAATCTTATAACAAATAATGATTCCCTAGTGATATAATAATTGATTTATACTCAGTATACTATAATCATATAATTGTAATAGAGTATATAAACTGGGGACAAACTCAGCCAGAGACAGAGAAGACTTGACCACCATCCTTGTGGATCTTCTGCCTCCTCCACTGAAACCAAGACCCATTCTGGAGGACCTCCAGAAAGCTAGCCCACCCTCAAGTGAAGGAGACAGACTGTGAAAGAGATAATAAAGACTTTGGACTTTATTCCTGACTATTCTTGTGCTGATTATTCTGCTGAGACCAAGGCTGGTCCCCAGACCTCTAGAAAAGCAGTCAGAATATTACAGACCAGTGGCTGGTGCTATTTTCTACAAGAAGAAATCAAGTTCTATAATAATAAAATATTTTTAGTTATGTCTTTTGTTAATATGTAATCAGAGTGAAAGAATTGGGGCTGACTTGTCTATGTTTTGCTGTTAGTCACAGTAGAGGTTTACTAAACTCCATGATCACTGATCTTAATAGACTAATTTGAAGGTAATAGAAAACTGGAAGCAAAGGGAAGGGGAAAGAGAGACAGAGAGAGACAAAGAGACATACATAGAGAGAGACAGATGGAGACAGATAGACAAACAGAGGCAAAAAGACAGAAAGAGACAGAAAGATATAGAAAGAGACAGAAACAGAGATACAGAGACAGAGAAACACACAGGGAGATACACACACAAAGACATAGAGAGACAAAGATAGAGTTAGAAACAGAGAAAATATGAAGAAAAAGGATAGAAGGGAAGGCTATTTTTTACTTTGAAGAACATCTTTGTACCAAGAAATTCAATGCAGCAAATATTTGCTAAATGCCTACTATGGGTAAGATGCTGTGATTAGCCTTGGAGATACAAAGAAACAATATCTTTCACATACAAAAAACATCTTAATTAACAACAATATTTTAGTTGACAATGGAAATATTGTAATTGTGAATTATATCAGTTATGCTTTTGAACATTGCTTGCTCTATGTGATTAGCATTTCTTCAGTTGAAAAACATTCCCTTATACACAGTTACATAGATCTCATTATGTGTTCTGTTCAAATTTTTTTCCTGCGTTCACTGTTTTTTTTTTTTTAACTTTTTTTTTTGAACTAAATTCACTATATACCCATTCAGTATGCCAGAGGTGAAACCTGAATCTGGTTATTCCCAACTTCAAGGAAGGTTCTTTGTCAACTATGCCTAATCTCTGTTAACTATGAATTTACTGAAAAAAAGTTTAATTCTTTTTCCTCATGATCTGACACCACACTCTAACTTTTGTCTAGGATTATATTCTCTATAAAATTACCACCAAGTGTGAATAGGATACCTGAATTGGAGTCTGAAGGGTTTGATCTCATCTCTAATTCTTATTGGTATGTGACCTTAGAGAAGCTGTTACAACTCTTTGAGTTTAAGTCTCCTCATTCAGCATAATGGAATAATAACAATAATGATTATAGTATCTCTCACAATTTTTTGAAGTTCAAATGATATTGTATATGTAAAGAACTTTGCAAAGCTTTAAGGGCTAAATAAATGACAGGTCACTTATTGCCTCCTACTATTTTGCTTCATACCTGGAATATTTTCAATATAATTGAAATACTTTCTTCCCCCCAAAACACAACCTGTATACTCTCTACTCCATCTATTTGCTCATTCTGTTCTCTAAACATGAAGTTTTCTTCTTTTTACTCTTTACCTGTTGAATCCCTAGCCATATTTCAAAATCCACCTGAAATACTATCTTCCCCATAAAATCTCTCCAGAATGACCTTTCCCCTCCAAGCTCACATTATATTTATTTTAAACAATGTATTAACAGCACTTAGCATCATGGTTAGCACATAGGTAGCTCTTAATCAATGATTGTTGATTAACTCACTAATCTCCTATAATCATACAGCTAGTGTTATGGCTAGAAGTCATATCCAGATCTCCAGACTTCCAGTGCAGAGTTTATTTCTTTTACGAAGAGCTGCTTTTTTCATGGATTCAACAAACTGACTTGTGCATGCAGTAAGATTGTCTTTTTTCCAGTTTACTTACTATATCACTACTATGCAAAGCAATCTAAATTTGTCATTGTTCATTAGCTATTTGTACTGAAAATCTCACTGCCTTTTTGGAGTGTCATTTTTGACAACGTGCTAAATAGCCCTCTGCTAGGAATAGTCCTCTGGATGAATCAGCCTAAAGACTGGCAGTTGTTGTTCTTGTCAAGTCAGTGCTAATCTCACCTCCTCTAATCACAATACTTCTGTTTTTCCTCCTCCACAGCTCCCTAGCAGATCTGAATAAATAGTGATGTAGTGAAGAAGTAACTAACTATGGAAAGGCATTTCCTGTCTTTTCTTTAGATATAGGCACTACTATCTCTGGCATGCATTATGGTTGACTCAGTTAAGGACACCTATAATTGATTTTTTCTCCTATGGAGGATGATATCTCATAGAATCACAGCATAGTGCATGCCCTATAGTTATAATCCCAACACTCAGTTGTATCGATAATCAAGTTCTTAAAGGTAGCTAGGGTCATCTCAGAGGGACAGAAGGTACATTGTAATGTCAGCTCCAGTCTCCATTCCAATGTACATCACACATTGACTGTCAGTTAATTATCAATGCATCAACCAGACTAAATTAACTTTTAGAAAGGAATACTTTCTAGGGTGCAATACTAAAAACAGCTGGTATGTAAATATCCCCCCAAAGTTTATGACATATTTTACCATCATGGCCTCTAGAATCCAGGGGAAAGTGGGCTTGAACTTCAAAAGCACATATGACAAAAGGTAGGTCACAGCCCCTGAAACACTTTTGCTGGAATTTTCCAAATGCCCCCCTTTGGTATGCAATAGTTTTCTCCTGAAATCTCTCAAACTGAGAATTTCTGTCCAGTCTGTCTTTGTGATCCTTACACAAAAACTGTCTTCAGATGATTTGGAGGCACAACTAGGGTGGCAATGGGAAAAAAGAGGTACACACATTTCTCTCTGGCCAAATAGAGGGAGGAGTAGACCGAGTCTGAGATCAAGCTATGGGGCCTGGCCCTCCATCCCCATTCCACTCCCATCATAAGGATTGATTCTTTCTCATTCTCTTTACTCTGAGCTTTCTTAAATCTGTGAGACCCTATATAATGTAAAACTGAACTCTTTGCATTTGTGAAGATCACCTGGAGAGATTCTTTATTTAGGATATTAATTATTTGATTCCCTAGTTTGGGGAGTTACACAAGAAAAAAATCATTTTGAGCTATTAGTTGCATCATGAGGAATTTTTTTTTGTCATTTTGTCTTTTTGTTGTTTTTTGTTGTGTTTCCTTTAAAAGTCAGAGATGACTTTTGTATAGTTGAATGCTTAGGCAATAATACCTGTATTACTGAATCCTTTACATAGACACTGAGGCTAATATGTTTGATGTCTAGTTGATAATTATTCATATTTTCCTTTTTCTTTAAAGAGACCTAGATTATTGTGAGTTCCTTAAAACCTACATATCTCCTAGATAAAGTTTATATACTGTCCTAGAAACCCCAATAAACCATCTCCAATGCTTAATCCTTTGTTGTGAAAGTCTTGTACTTGTTTGAAGCTTAATTGATCATGTTTCTTTAGTTTCTAGTGGAGCCATTTTGTCCTATTGGATAACTTTTGGATTCTATTTGAAATGCCTTTGAAGTGACAGAGATCCATAGGGAAATTTTGGGTGGCCTTTAGTATAAAGACCTAAAGGAAATTTTCTGGAACTTGAAGAAATAGTCCATGTGTACAATGGTATAATGTATTCTCAGAGAGATTTTGGTGTGCATATTGTGGAAAAGAAAATTCAGAGATTTTGTTTGGACTTCCAGTTTGGACTTCATTTTGTGTTTTAAGGGTCCCTGGAGAAAATTTGATTTGTCCTTTGCTGTAGGGATCTGGATGAATTTTACATTAAAATTGCTCTTTGAGTATGGGCACAGGGGCACTGGGTAGTCCTTTCTTGAAAGAGAAAAAAAGATGAAGTATCCTAAACCTCCCAGGGATTAGAATTGTTTTGCAAACACAAGTATATTTGTTTCTTACCTTATCTTGAGGGGATAACATGCTAGTTGACTCTAGGTTCTAAATTCTTTCTTACCTAACCCAGCAACCCTGATATAGAACTGATGCTGAGTGAAATGAGCAGGACCAGGAGATCATTATATACTTCAACAACAATACTAGATGATGACCAGTTCTGATGGATCAGGCCATCCTCAGCAACGAGATCAACCAAATCATTTCTAATGGAGCAGTAATGAACTGAACCAGCTATACCCAGAAAAAGAACTCTGGGAGATGACTAAAAAACCATTACATTGAATTCCCAATCCCTATATTTATGCACACCTGCATTTTTGATTTCCTTCACAAGCTAATTGTACAATAATTCAGAGTCTGATTCTTTTTGTACAGCAAAATAATGTTTTGGTCATGTATACTTATTGTGTATCTAAGTTATATTTTAATATATTTAACATCTACTGGTCATCCTGCCATTTAGGGGAGGGGGTGTGTGGGGGGGTAAGAGGTGAAAAATTGGAACAAGAGGTTTGGCAATTGTTAATGCTGTAAAGTTACCCATGTATATATCCTGTAAATAAAAGGCTATTAAATAAAAAAAAAAAAAAAAGAAAGCTTCCCTTTATATTGAGGCAGTCCATTTCAAATTTTGAGACAGGTACTACTTACTAAGTAGTAAACACAGATATTCTTTGTTGGATATGTGTGACAAATGGAGGAAAACAATTTTTTTTCATTTTTACATTTGGGGCTGTACAAAGTCTCTGTCATGTGAAATATTTTGTACCAGGAAAGCAAGTGAAAGGACAATGCTTATTCTTTCTCATAGTTAGAGATCTTTCCCAACTTGGAGTTAAGGACTATGTGTTCAAAATGTACTTTGATTGATTTGCCAAGGATGACAAATTTTGAAACAAGAAAAGATTATAATGGGGGGGTTAACGGGCAAATAAATGAGGGCCCTATCCTCAGAGCATGGATAACATGATCTACCTGCTTGGTGAACCTGGTTTTGGAAATATGTAATGATGTCATGGGTCCTTTTCTTCTTCCAATTTTATTACGCACAGTTTTTTTTTAAATGAAGGTATTGATTTTTATTAGATAGAACTGAATATTCTGACAGTCACTAACTCTCAGAGCAAATCTTTCTCTCACCTTTTCACACCTGATATTGTTCAAGTGAGGAGCCAAGGACTAATATAAACCTTCAGTCAACATGAAGCTGTAAGTACATATCCCTGCTATTGATTCTGTCCTTGTGTTGGCTCTTTCCTACCTATATAAAAGTGTATTGGAAAAAATGGGCTAGGGTTTGACATAGTGAGTTTTGTATGAGATGCTAGAAGTATGAGATGCTAGAAATCCAGGTATAGAGATTCATTGACTATGTTACAATCACAAGTGTACTTAGATATGGGGTGGAGTAATTTGTAGCAACTTTTAAAAATTTGAGCCTTATCTCTTTAGGGATTGTGTTGATAAAAGGAAAAGAATACAACCCTAGATGTTGGGGGAAATTGTTTATACTTCTGTTCTTTTTATATTTTCTTATAAATATCCATTTGCAGAAGCTAATTGATAATGACTGGTCAAATTGCAAATTACATGACGTTTTCTGGAGGGTATCAGTGATATATATATATATATATATGATATCCCTAGATATTAAGTGTAACTAGCAGTTGATTTTGGGGGAGATTATATTGGAATGGAGGCTTGAACTGATGACATTAGAACAACAGTCCCAATCCAAAATGTGTACTTCTGGAATCCTGAAGAGAAAATATAGCTTTCTTCTGGGAAACCCAAGTTGTCATTATGAGTGAGAGCTGCAATAAAGACTTTATCAAAAGATCATACCATCTTAGAGCTGGAAGGAATGTCAGAGGTGAATCAGTGCAAAAAGTGTCAAACACATGGCCTGTAGGCAATGCAACTATACTATTCCCAAATGTAGACAGAACCAAATTGAAATGTAATTAGGAAGTATTTGACAAAATAAATCAGTAAAAAGCAGATGACTTTACATTTTAAAATTAAGTCAATATGCAACCCACAGAGATGCTTATTTATGAATTTGTGGCCCCCACTTCTCTTTGCATTTGATACAGCTGGTCAAGTGCAACCTTTACCTAAAGAAGAATCCGCCTTTATACCACACTTGGCAGTTATCATTCAGTTTTGTTTAAAAACTATCTGTAGGTAGGAAGCCACTACTTCCCAAAGTAATCCAATCTATTTTTGGATAGCATTAATTGTTAGGAAATTTTTCCTAACATCAAGCCTAATTTGTTTAAAATTTCTAATCAATGCTTTTATTTCTGCTTTTCAGGGCCAAGAAGAGAAATAGTTTAATTCTTTCTCTTTAAGACAGCCTTCCAAAAACTTAAAAGGCAGCTTTTATGTCCTTCCAGAGTCTCTCCTTCTCCAGGTTAAATAATGCAAGTTCCTTTAATTGATTCCTGTATAGCAAAAACACAAAGCTTCTTACCATCCTCATTGCCTTCCTTTGGACATCTAGATTTTTAAAATAAGATGCCCAAACTGAATAGAATACTCTGAATGTGGTCTGAACAGGGCAGAATACAAGAAGATTATTATCTCTCTAGTCCTGATAGCTTTGCCTCTCTCAAAGCAGCCCCAAATTGTGTGATCTTTCTTAGATGTGAGAGAAATAATTATTAAATAACAAATCATTGGGGAGATATGACTTTTCCTTCAAACTTATCTCTCATAGACAATTTTATCTAGATAGAATTGTTATTTTACCCAACTAGAAAACCCTTACAAAGAGATTCTAGTCCATCAAAATCCCTCCCATTGTATTCTTTTTCTTAATATCTTTTTTTGGGGAAAAAAAACTTATGCATGGGTAATTTTTCAACATTGACCCTTGCAAAAACTTCTGTTCCAACTTTTCCCCTTCTTCCCTCCCCTCCTCCCCTAGATGGCAGGTAGTCCCATACATGTTATATATGTTAAAGTATATGTTAAATACTATACACACACACACACACACACACACACACACACACACACACATTTATACAGTTATCTTGCTGTGCAAGAAAAAATAGGATTTAAAAAGAAGGTAAAAATAACCTTGAAAGAAAAACAAAAATGCAAGCAAACAATAACAGAAATAGTATAAATGTTATATTGCAGTCCACACTCATTTCCCAGAGTTCTTTCGCTAGGTATAGCTGGTTCTGTTCATTACTGACCAATTGGAACTGATTTGGGTCTTTTCATTGTTGAACATAGCCACTTCCATCAGAATTGATCTTCATATAGTATTGTTGTTGAAGTGGATAATAATCTGGTTCTGCTCATTTCACTGAGCATCAGTTCATGTAAGTCTCTCCAAGTCTCTCATCCTGTTGGTCATTTCTTACAGAACAATAATATTCCATAACATTCATATACCACAATTTACTCAGCCATTCTCCAATTGAGAACATCCATTCAGTTTCTAGCCACTACAAAAAGGGCTGCCATAAACATTTTTGCACATATGGGTCTCTTTCTCTCCTTTAAGATTTCTCTGGGATATAAGCCCAGTAGAAACACTACTGGATCAAAGAGTATGCACAGTTTGATAACTTTTTGAGTATTGTTCCAAATTGTTCTCCAGAATGGTTGGATCCATTCACAATCCTATCAACAATGTATCAATGTCCCAGTTTCCCCACATCCCCTCCAACATTCAGTATTATCTTTTCCTGTTATTTTAGCCAATCTGACAGGTATATAGTAGTATCTCAGAGTTGTCTTAATTTGTATTTCTCTGATCAGTAATGATTTGGAACACCTTTTCATATAAGTAGAAATAGTTTCAATTACATTATCTGAAAATTGTCTGCTCATATCCTTTGACCATTTATCAATTGGAGAATGGCTTTATTTCTTATAAATTTGAGTCAATTCTCTCTGTATTTTGGAAATGAGACTTTTATCAGAACCTTTGAATGTAAAAATGTTTTCCCAGTTTATTGCTTTCCTTCTAATCATGTCTTCATTAGTTTTGTTTGTACAAAAGCTTTCTAACTTGATATAATCAAAATTTTCTATTTTGTGATCAATAATGATCTCTAGTTCTTCTTTGGTCACAAATTCCTTTCTCCTGCACAGGTCTGAAAGGTAAACTGTCCTTTTGTTTTTCTAATTTATTTATAATCTCCTTCTTTATGCCTAGATCATGAGCCCATTTTGATCTTATTTTGGTGTATGATGTTAAGTGTGGGTCATTGCCTACTTTCTACCATACTAATTTCCAATTTTCCCAACAGTTTTTGTCAAATAATGAATTCTTATCCCAAAAGTTGGGGTCTTTGGGTTTGTCAAACACTAGATTGCTATAGTTATTGACTATTGACTATAGTTATTGACTATTGACTATTACTGTCCTTTGAACCTGATCTATTCCTAATCAACTAGTCTATTTCTTAGCCATTACCAAATGGTTTTGATGACCACTGCTTTACAATATAATTTTACATCTGGTACAACTAGGCCACCTTCATTTGACTTTTTTTCATTAGTTCCCTTGAAATTCTTGACCTTTTGTTCTTCCAGGTGAATTTTATTGTTATTTTTCCTAGGTCATTAAAATAGTTTCTTGCCTCCCATTTTATTTTAGTCAGGTTTGATAGATCCTTTGTCTATGCTATCTGATGTTGGGGGTAATCTGGGAGAGAGAGTGATCAAAGTTACAGCCCAAGCCCCTGATTAGAATAAATCCATTTCTCAGTATAATATTAATTCTTTTCATTAGTTGTCAACCAATCAGAGTTTATTGCCACCCTTAAGAACACCCACTCTTCCAAGGGCATATAAGTGTTGAGTGACTTCCATCAAGGGTCTTTGATATTTAGAGTGCCACTGTCTCCTTTTATTAATTATCTGCTAGAATGATTAATAAAATAGTTAATTTCTCAAAAACTATGTCTCTCAGACTTTATTAGGTCACAATGCCATATAATACCATGTTGTACTTGCAATCAATTAAATTAAATCAAACAAAATGGAATTATTTGAAGGAAGTACTCTTGCAAATTCTAGCCATGCTCTTCACCATTCTCTCTTGTGTTATATTTCTGAAGTAATCTTTTTGGAGCCAGATTTAAAACTTGATATTTATATCTGTTAAAGTTCATCATAAATATATTTAAATCAATATTCGATTTTGCAAAAATCCCTTTGAACCTTGAATCAATCATATCACTATAATGGTAACAGGCTGCTGGATTAAACAGTCATTTATTACATACATTTTTTGGAGGGAAGTATCTATTTTAACAGGTAACTAGGTGGTACATCAGCCCTGATGGCAGAAAGATTCATCATTCTGACTTCAAAAATGGCCTCAGATACTTATTAGCTGTGTGACTTTGAGAAACTCACTTAATGCCATTTATCTCAGTTTCCTCATTTGTAAAATGAGCTGGAGAAGGAAATGGCAAACCAGTATTTTTGCCATGAAAACCCCAAATATATTCATGAAGAATCAAATATGACTGAAACAGCTGAACAACTACTACCACCACCACCACTATCTATTCCAAGCAAGACATTGTGCAAGACAATGTGAAACATACTTAGAATAAGACATGACCCTTACCCATATGGAGCTTCCACTCTGATAGTAAAAAAATGCAGACTTATGAGACTGGGCTCCTTTATAAGAGTTAGGAATGGAGCCAAATAGACATAAACAGCTAGATAAACAGCATGCTGCTTTTTTGATGCTCAAAGACTTTTATCCATCTTTTTCTTTATTCATATGTGCTCTACTCATGATTGGCATATTTCTGGGTATCAGGGATCTGTTTACTCTATATTAGAGAAGTTGTAGCTCTAGTTACATCCCTCAATATAAATACACATAGATTCTAACACTGTGGGCCTTTTTGAATCAGTTTCGCATGCTGGACAGAGACCATTTTCTAGGTTATATTTGTGTATGATTCATTTCTCAGAAGGAAAATTAGGCTGGGATTTAAAAGTATGTTGTAATGAAAACATTTCTTCTTGCATTCTTTTGTAAGTCTTCTAATAACTTATGTATAATTAATAAAATAATGTAATTTTAGTAGAAGTGAGAATGGCTGTCTATTTTCTTTTTGAGATACAGAGTAGAACTAAGATAAGGAGATAGGTTGTGCACAAATAAATAAATATAAAATCAAGTAGTGTGTGAAAGTGAAAAAAGAGATAACCAGTACAGTGGGGTTAAGATGAGGGAGGGATCATTTGAGGTTGGTAGAGTCACAGAAAGCTTCATAGAAGCAATGACTTTTGAGTTGAACTTTAAAGAATGTCCTGATTAAAATGCACTACCATGATTAAAGTTTGCAACCCAGCCCCGTTTTAAAATGTGATTCTAATTATTCTCCTGGTTACCAAGCTTAATTCCCAGTTGAAGGAGAATGTAATGCAGTTTGTATATGCTGTGCCTCCAAATAACTTTTAATTAGACATTTAAATTAGACTTGTGCTGGTTCACTGAATTCAACATTTTTATATTTCTCCAATCCAATTATTAGGTGTTTTAACTTCCCAATTCAGGATTTGCTATTTATTTTCATATTAGAGTGTACCACATTAAAACCAAAAATTTTCTCTTAAATACATTGAGGCATAAAGGTCCAAGTTTAAAAAACAAATCAAAAAGCCAAGTCCATAGTAGAAAAAACTTTAGCACATTCTTAAGTTCAATGGTGTTTTGAAGAACTGCACTATGGCAAACATAACTCTAAAATGAGGGAGAAAACACTAATAAAATTCTGTGTGGTCTTTGTCCTCTCTGTGATTTAGAGCAGATGAGCCATGAACTGACTTAGTAGTAGAGGGAAAGCTAAACTATTCCAAATCCATTGCTCTGTTTCCCCCTATTCAAAATGATAAGTGAATCCCAACTGTGCCCAAGCAATTTGAAGGCAAAAATGATACTAATCTACTTCAAGTTGTGCATCACATTTCTCTAGTGATAAATCAAAATGAGAATAGTGTTGGGACCAATAATGTCTACTTTCATGCCTATGGAGTTCTGTCCTATGACTTTTTGGGCCTGATTCTCTTAATAGTTAGGCCAGAATCAGTTGAAAAAATGGCTACATGAGTAAAGAAATCTGATCTGGAGTCAGAAAACTTGAATTTTGACTCTACCACTTCCTAACCGAAAGCCTTAATTTTTTCATTAGAAAAATAAAACACAACAATAACAATCCTCTCCTCAACAACAAAGCCAAAACTAGGGGTGATAAAGCCAGTTATGCTTTCTTTAGTCTCTAAGAATAGTGACCACTACTATACATTATGATATGTGTAGAGTCAAACTTGACTATTCAGAGCTAGGGTAGCAGTGCACAAGGAAACTTCCATCCCTTTTTTCTTTCTTATTTCCCTCTTTCCATTCCCTCCCTCTGTCCATATAGGATATTATAATCTTACCCACAGATGCCCTTAAAATCATTTTTCCCTCTTTTGCACCTCTGAATCCTCTCAAGATATCTTAGGGTTTACTGGCTAGATTTTATTTTAAGGCCTGTACCTTAAACCAAAACCAACCTGATTTTCATTGGCCACTAATGAATCCCAGGCCAAGATCCATTCGTTCATTATTTGAATGCTGATTGACTTAGATTAAATGTAAATAGCAGTCATTTTTTGCTGTGACCAGAAATCCTGATAGTCTTCCCCTCCCAGATTCATTCATTCATTCATCCATTTATTTATCTATTTAGATTTTTTTGGGGGGTTACTACGTGAAAGAGTAGATTCTTTGTCACAATTGCTACCTAGCCTTAATCATTGAATGGATGCTAGGAAATTCAGCAAATTCAGCAAAAAAGGGCACTTTTCCTCTCTTCAAGATAACAGTTTATTATCAGGGTATAAACCTAAGACTAAAGGGGTAAATGACTTGCCTTGATTTATGCCAAAGATCCCAAAGATTTTTAATAAGATTAGATAGAACAGAGTAACTGACATCATGGGGTTGAGGAAAACATGATTGGTTATATAATTAAGGTAAGGGGCAATATGATTGATTGGAAGTTGGGAATGAGAGGCTAGTAATAATCCATTCCTTTCCTGCTGTAACTCAGAAAGGTAGATCAAATACCTTGAAGTTCAGTGATACACGGATATTGGGCCAGATTCCCTGGTGTTTATCCAAAATCTCCAAGGATAACAATTCCTTGAGGCAAGAATAGAACAGTGATAAATAGGAGAACTGGATATCTAAACTTATTTCAGATCAGCTAAATTTCTGCACTAAGTTCAGAAACAAAGAGTCACCATGGCTTTTCAATTCCAGGCAATTCCAGGACAAAATCAATTGATTGTAAATAAGAACAATAAAAATGATACATAATAAATTTGATTTTCTCTATCCCATGCATATATTAAAAACAGATTCCTTCAGAGAGGCAACAACAGAAATATCCTTGTGTTATTTTAAAATTTTTTCCTCTTTTAAAAATTTATTCATTCTTAATACACATGGCTTTATGAATCATGTTGGGAGAGAAAAATCAGAGCAAAAGGGAAAAACCATGTGAGATTAAAAAAAAACAGAAAAAAAGAAGTGATCATAGCATGTGGTGATTTGCATTTAGTCTCCATATTTCTTTTTCTGGATGTAGATTGCATTTTATTTCTATTGGATTGCTTTGTACAATACTGATACTGCTTGTTTCACTCAACATCAGATCATGTAAATCTTTCCAGGCCTTTCTAAAATCAGCTTGTTCATCATTTTTATAGAACAATAATATTTCATTATCTTCACATACCATAGTTTGTTCAGTCATTGCCCAATTGATGGGAATCTCCTCATTTTTCAATTCTTTGCTACCACAAAAGAGCTGACGCAAACATTTTTGCACATGCAGCTCCTTTTCCTTCCTTTATGATTTCCTTGGGATACTGACTCAGCAGTAGCACCCCTAGGTCAACAGGTATGCACAGTTTGATAGCCCTATAGTCCTAGTTCCAGATTGCTTTCTGGAATGGTTAAATCATTTCACAACTCCACCAACATTTATCCCAATTCTCCCACAACCCTTCCAACATTTATCATTCTCTTTTTCTGTCATATTAGCCAATCTGAGAGGTGTGAGGTAGTACCTCAGAGTTGTTTTATTTCCTTCTGTTCTTTCAGATGAATTTTTTATATTATTTCTAGTCCTATGAAATTATGTTTTGGCATTTTGATTGGTCTATCAAAGTAGACTATTTTAGGCAGAATTGCCATTTTTATTATATTTGTTCAGCCTACCCATGAACAACTGATATTTTTCCAATTGTTTAGATCTGATTATATTTGTGTGAAAAGTGTTTTGTAATTGTGTTCATATAGTTTTTGGGTTGTCTTGGTAGGTGGATCCCCAAGTATTTATTTTGCCTACCATAATTTTAAATGGAATTTCTCTTTTTCTCTTTTGTTGATGGGCTTTACCAGTAATATATAGAAATGCTGATGATCTGTATGGATTTATTTTGTATCTTGCAATTTTGCTAAAGCTGTGAATTGTTTCCAGTAGGTTTTTGAATGATTTTCTAGGATTCTCTAAGTATATTATCATATCATCCACAGAGAGTGATAGTTTTTTTCCTTATTGCCTATTCTAATTTCTTTAATTCCTTTTTCTTTTCTTATTGCTAAAACCAACATTTCTAGTACAATGTTGAATAATAGTGGTGATAATAAATATCTTTGTTTCATCCCTGATCTTATTGGGAAGGCAGCCAGCTTCTCTCCTTTACTAATATTGATTGCTGTTGGTTTTAGATAGATATTGCTTATTCTTTTAGGAAAACTCCCTTTATCCCTGTGCTTGCTAGTATTTTTAATAGGAATGCATGCTGCACTTTGCCAAAAGCTTTTTCTGCATCTATTGAGATTTATTATATAATTTCTGTGGTATTATTATATACATGGTTGATTATGGTAATATTTTCCTGATATTGAACCAGCCTTAAAATTCTGGTATAAATTTATTATTGAAAAGTTGCCATAATCTCTTTATTAATATTTTATTTAAAATTTTTATATCAATATTCATTAGGGAGATAGGTATGTAATTTCCTTTTTCTGTTTTGGCTCTTCCTGGTTTAGGTATCAGTACCATATTATGTCATAGAAAGAATTTGGCAGTACTCTTCCTTGACTAGTATTGGAATTAATTGTTCTTCATAGTTGGTAGAATTCATATGTGAATCCACCTGTCTTGGAGATTTTTAGTTTGGGAGTTTGCTAATGGTTTCTTCAATTTCTTTTTCTAAAATGGAACTATTTAAGTAATTTATTTCCACTTCTATTAACCCGGGAAATTTATATTTTTGTAAATATTCCGCCATTTGGATTATATTGGCAGACTTGCTGCCATATACTTGGGCAAAACAGCTCCTAATTATTGCTTTAATTTCTTGTTTATCTAAGTTCACCCTTTTCATTTTTGATGTTGGTGATTTTTTTTCCTTGGGTTTTTTATTTTCTTTTTCTAATCAAATTAACAAAACATTTATCTATTTTTTCCCATAAAACCAACTCTTAGTTTTATTTATTTGTTTTCTTAGTTTCAATTTTATTTATCTCTCCTTTGAATTTCAGAAATTCTAGTTTGGTATTTAATTGGGGTTTTTAATTTGTTATTTTTCTAGCTTTTTAAGTTGCATGCCTCCTCTTTCTTTATTTTATTTATGTAGCTATTTAGAGATTTGCCCTAAGAACTGCTTTGTATCCCCTTGGTTTTGGTATGTTGTCTCATTACTGTCATTGCATGAAATTATGGATATTTTCTGTGATTTGTTGTTTGACCCACTCATTAATTTTTTAGAATTAGATTATTTAATTTTCAATTGATTTTCAGTCTAACTGCCCTTGTCCCTTTATTGAATATAATGTTGGTTGCATTGTGGTCTGAAAAGGAAGCTTTTAATATATCTGCTTTTTTGCATTTGTTGTGAGGTTTTTAATGCCCTAATACATGAGCCATTTTTTTAGATGTCATGTACTGCTGAGAAAAAATGTGCATTTCTTTTTGTCCCTATTTAATTTTCTCCAGAGATCTATCATATATAAGTTTTCTAGGATCCTATTAACCCCCCTAGTTTCTTTCTTGCTTATTTTGTGGTTAGATTTATCTGATTCTGAGAGGGGAATGTTGAGGTCCCCCACTAGTGTAGTTTTTCTGTCAATTTCTTCCTGTAACTGGCTTTTCTAGGATTTTGGTTGCTCTACCATTTGGTGCATACACATTGATTATCATCACTACTCCATTGTTTGTTGTACTCTTCATCAAAATATACTTTCCTTCCTTATCTCTTTTATTAAGATGTATTTTTGTTTTTACTTTATCTCAGATCAGAATTGCTGTACCTGCTTTTTTTTTTTTTTTACTTCAGCTGAAGAATAATAAATTCTCTTCCAGCCTTTTACCTTTATTCTATATATCTCTCTCTGTGTGTCATATGTGTTTCTTGTAAACAACATATAATAAAATTCCATTTTAATCCACTGTGATATTCACTTCTAATTTATTGCAGCTCCCATTCACATTTACGGTTATGATTACCAGTTTTGTATTTCCCTCCATCCTATTTTCTCCCCTGTATATACTTTGTTCTATCTTTTTTACCTTAGAATTGTTTTTAAACCCACTCCATCCACTCCCTTGTCTTCTATCAACCCTTTTTTCCCCTTGTATTCCTGCTCTCACTTCTATCCTGCCCCTCCCTTTTCTTTTCTTCTTTCTCCTACTTCTTTATAAGGTTAGATAAATTTCTATAGGATTAGATAAATTTCTATAATAATTAAGTGATTAAGCTATTCCCTCTTTGGGCCAAAAACTGATGATATCAAGCTTTAGGCAACGTTCATCCTCCTCTCTTCTTTCCCTTGATTGTTTGCGCCTTTTCATTATACCTCCTCTTTCCTCTTTTTTCAGTACAGACCTTTTCACACTCCTTATTGTTTTTTTCTTTGAGGTCATCACATCAGAATCCATTCACAATTACACCCCTCAGTACGTGTGATAATCTGCCCCAATGACAGATGCAATTCTTAAGTATTATAGTTATCATTTCCCCATCTAGGGATGTAAACAGTTTAACCTTTAAATAGCATATATTTTCCCCCTGTTAATCTTTCTGTACTTCTCTTGAGTCCTATGTTTTTAGATTAAATTTTATGTTTAGTTCTATTTTTTCAATAGAAATGTTTGAAAGTCTCTTACTTCATCGAAGATGCATTTCCTTCCCTGAAAGATGATAGTGAATCTTGCTGGGTAATTAATTCTTAGTAGTAGCCTTAGGTCCTTTGCTTTCTGGAATATAATATTTCAGCCCCTCCTAAAATTTATTGTAGAAGCTGCCAGATACAGGAAATCCTGAGTATTACTCTTTGATATTTGAGTTGATTTAGTCTGGCAGCTTGTAGTATTTTTTCCCTTGAGATTGTAGAGTTTTGCAACATTGTTCCTTGGTGTTTTCCTTGTGGGATCTCTTTCTGAAGGTGATTGGTGGATTCTTTCAATAAATATTTCTCTCTTTTTTTTTAGAATATCAGGGTAGTTTTCTTTAATGATCTTTTGAAGAATACTATCCAGACTCTTTTTTTGATCATGGCGTTCAGGTAGGCCAATAATTTTTAAATTGTCTCTTCTGGATTTATTTTCCATGTAGGCTGTTTTTCTAATGAGGTATTTCATATTTTCTTCCATTTTTTTCATTACTTTTAGTTTGCTTGACTAATTTTTTGATATTTCACAGAGTCATTAATTTTCATTTGCCCCATTCTACTTTTTAATGTGTGCTTTTCTTTAGTTAGCTTTTGTTATCTCTTTTTCCATTTGGTTAATTCTACTTTTTAAGGAGTTGTTTTCTGCAGTCAATTTTTTCCCTTCTTTTTTCAAGCTATTGAGTCTCTCATGCATACCTCTCATTTTTTTTCTCATTTTTCTTCTACCTCTCGTACTTGCCTTTTAAAGTGCTTTATGAGCACTTCCAAGAGTCTCTTTGGGCATGAACCAATTGATATCACTCTTTGAGAATTCTTCTGTGCACATTTGTCCTCATCTGAGTTTGTGTTTTGGTCTGCCCTGTCACTATAGTAGTTTTCTATGGTCAAGGTTCTTTTTTGTTTTTTGCTCACTTTTTTCCTTTTCTTTTGGTATTTCCTCTTTTTATTTACTTTTAAGGTGCAACTTTGCTCTTGGGATAAAGGTAGTGCTGTCTCAAGCTTCATGGGCAGCTCTGAGCCTTGGCTTTGAGCACAGGAGCCTCTTGCATTCGCAGGGGGTAGCTTTGCCTGCTCTTTTCAGGAAACAGCATGATTTCCCAGAGTTTTCTTTGTGATCTGGGACTGGAAGCTGGTCCATTGATTTGCTTCTCTATTGAGTCAGGACAAAGGGTCTTATTTTTTGATTTCTTGTGATTAAGATCCTTTCCCAGAGCCTGTCTGAACTGGCTTTAATACCTTTTTTACTCCAGTGAGACTGACATTTTTTGAAGTTTTTTCAGTCTATCTTGAGTTGGAGAGTGGTTTCATTGCGTCAGACTTTTCAGAGGCTTGGTTTCATATGGTGTTCAAGGGAAACTGGGAGAACTCAAGCAGCTTCCTGACTATACTCTGCCATTGTGGCTCCTCCCTCCCACCCTGGAAGAATACCTTGGTTGTATAGCCCTATGATTTTAAATAAGAAAGATAAAATCTGTAATACTTTATTCACTTTCCATGAATTCTTATCTAGACCCATCATAGTGTATATAGAAGGGAATTTGCCTGTTCAGAAATTGTGGGCAGCAGTGCATAAACACTGATTAATTCTACCATTCTAGAAAGGCTTCTATAATAGTCCAAGAGACAGACTCTTTGAGAGAAGCAATAGCAGAAATACATTTGACAGTGCCATAATTTTAAATATCAAACAAATTATAAGACAGAGAGCTCAGCACTTGCCAAAGATGCTTTCCACTCTCATGAAGAATATCCAAAACAGAGCCTAAATCCAAGAGTTATTACTTTAATATGCTCCCAATGAACTTCTTAAAGCTTCTGTTTATAATTGAAATTATACTGATTATATCCAGTTCTAGAGCCTGGAACCTCCCAAGTAAAATTCATAACTACTCAAATGATGCTGGTTTCACTCACAAGACAGGAAAAACAAAAACAAAAATGAAAACAAATGAAGACAGCACCTTTTAAATTATCATGTGAAATTAAACTGACAAATTATAAAATTTGTCCATCAGTACATGAATCTTGGATGGGTACTTCAGATGGACAATGATTTAGGTCCAGAATTGAATAGTAATATGTAATTACATTACATGTGAGAAACTGGACAATACTTTCAATAATGTCAAGTTTCTCCCTGAAACAAAAATCTATCTTTTTAAGCCTAATATTTTTTTCATTATGATATTTGGTTACCTTCCCCCCTCATTTTTGAATAAAGTTTCAGATCACCCAAGGGACAATGAAAAAGCACATGGTGGGTTTGGGTAAATTGCAATATACTACCATTGAAGAACTAGTTAGGAGAAGGAAATGTAAATGAAGGAAAAGTATAATAGACAACTAGGAAAAGGATATAGGTCAGCTATATGTCAACCAGGAAAAACTTTGTATTCTACTAATTCTAAATCTTTTGAAAAATATTTGCATATGTATCCAAAGCCAAGTAACTTAGAGGAAGTACATTAGGTAGACATCTCCAAAATGGGCTTTTTGGGAAGTTATGGAGAAAAATAAGATAGAATGATAAAGCTTAGATATTGGTAACAGCCAATGTTTCTATGGCACTTTAAAGTTTGCAAAACATTGTACATAAGTAATCTCATGTGATCCTTAAATGAAGTAGCTACTATTATTACCCTCATTTTATAGATGAGGAAACAGAAGATTAGACTTGTCTAGGGTCACATAGCTAGTAAATGTCTGAGAAGAAATTTGAATTCAGATCCTCCTGACTCCATATTCACTTCTCTTAACCACTGGGCTATCTATCTGCTGTGAACTGGGATCTGCATTCTTAGAGGGAAAACACACATAAAAGAGGTTATAAATAAAAATACTACATCACACAGATTTTTGTGAAGATGAAATGAAATTATGAAAGTAAACTATTTTGTAACCATAAAATATTATATGAATGTATACTATTATTATCTTTTCTTTTATGATACCTCAAACCTTATTCATATTCTTTATCTCATCTTCATATATATATAAAGGAGGGAAGGTAGGAAATATGAAGGAAAACAATGGAAGATTTGGGAATGAAATGTTTTCAAACTGATTTTAGGGATCTTTAAGCATAAAAAATAACATTTAACCATTGGTTTAGTTGAGTGTGATTATTTTATTCTGAGAACAGGATTTCTGGGCCTCCTAGAATTAATTTTACAAATTCTATATGGAAAAAGACCTTGTGTGGAGTAATCAATACTTCAAATATCTGTAATTTTATCAGTGAAAATATTCTTTCAACTGATGCAAATCTTTTATAAATTAGTGGATGGTCTTGGAAAATTTTTGTAGCCAAAATATTCCAGTTATCAAAACACTTTTTAGTTCTAGCAAACTTCAGTAAAAATAGCATTGGAGTCAATGAGGGTTTTGAAGCTACAGGGATTTTTGAATTTCCTATGTACTGAGATAAGACTTTTTCTCATTATTATAAGAATAGCTGAGCTTCAGAAACCATTTGGAAACCCAAGGCAAGAGATCTGACTTCTGGGCTTTGCAATAAGCTGTTATTAACACTATCAAGAGTAATCTACTTTTGTCTTGACCTCCCTTTAGGTTCTCTGCAGGTGTAATGGACAGATTGGCAGTGGTTTTGTTTCTTTTGAAAGAAAGACTAGATAAATGTTCTTCCACATAAGATTATAAAAATCCAATGTAAATAAAAAGTTCACTACCTTTTTTAAACAGAAATAATCTTTACAATGAATGCTTTTCATCCAGAAGATATGAGTGATGCTCCTAATGATTGTAACTGGTGAAAACTGGCTGAGTATAAAAGCTTCATTTTCAAGTCATTGAAGGTTTTTCTCAATCTGGTAGATTGAAACCATTTTTTTCCCTTAGAAAATAAAACCTATTTGTAGAATATAAAATAAATTCTTTTTACACTCTGGTTTTTAGATACACATGTCCTTTGTTCAAAATGGACTTAAAATAGTGGTTTGGGCATATTTGATCCATATCTAATGTAGTTTGTAAATATGAAAAATAGTTGAAACATATAAAAATATAGGTAAAATTCATTAGCCACTGAAGAAATAATAAATCTCCTCAAAGGTAACCCATGATAATATTATTTTATATTAGCATTACAGATTTTCAGTATCATGTCCTGTTTGATTCCAAGTCTCTTTTTACTACATTTCCATTTCCATTTAAGAGGATTCTTGATTTCATTAGGGTGGGTCTTCCCTCTAAATCAGTCACTCTATGACTGGGAATTGAAATGAATAAAAAATTCATTATTGTTGTATGGACAATCTTTGATAAGATTCTCTAATTGATATAAATTTGTTCTTAAATGATAAACAGTTTTTCATTGTTTTTTATACAAAGCCTTTTCAATTTGATTGGAACTGACAGGGTTGTACTCTAACCTGAGAATCTGTGTTTATAATCTGTTGGCGAAAACTACAGGGCACTATAGTAAAAATTTAGTAGAATAATAGCATAACATATTATGATATAACATGATATATGATATATTATACCATACCACACTATATCATGCCATAATAAAACATTAATAGTATAATGTAATATAATAGCAGCTGGTGACACAATGATTAGGTTAATGTGTTTATTGTCCAATTCTTTGCTAATAGAAAAGAGCTGCTCTAAATATTTTTGTATATATAAATCATTTTACTTTTTTGCTTTTTAAAAAAATTTCATCTCAGATACAGACCTACTGATATTTCTGGGTTAAAGAGTAAGGCTAATTTTATAGCCCTAATCCAAATTGTTGTACTTAATGATTAATCAGTTCACAACTCCACCAATACTGCTTTGCTGTCTCAATTTGGTCTCAGCCTGTATACAAAATCATTGAAAGAAATCTAGACTTGTGCTGTTTTATGATATGCATGAGCAAAAATCTCCCCATTAAGATGATGGTAAGAAAGACACCAATGAAGATAGTTTATGTATTAATATCTCTTGCAAAAGAAGAGGAAATAGAGAAAATTTTTGAAGAATTTCACAAAGTACTTCAAACTAAATAAATAATTCTTTATGATTTCAAGGCAAATATGGTCTGGAACATCATGAGAAGTATGTTGGAAAACATATTAAGATTTAAATGAGTGGGAACAAAGAATTTTAAGGTTCTCAAAAATTTCATGCCAGTTTGTGATGCATACTTTCTTTTTTGTTTTTTTGTGAAATGAATTTTCTTCAAAAAGACTTGCTTGTCCCACTATATCTATAAGTATTAAATAACATCACAACAAAGGAAATAGAGTATATTTTAAAGAATGAGTGACAGTTACTGATGTAGGATTAATTTATGAATCAGCTAGTCATGTTCAATATAGCTAGCAACTATTAAAGAAAATGTTAAAAAATCAATATTAAATTATAAGCAATAATAAAATTGAAAAGAGGACAATAACTCAATAATTTCAATTTGACCTATTTGAAAAAGTATTGATGCCTTCAAAGTGGGGAATTGATGAAAGAAGACACTGACTTCTTTCATCATTAGTACCATCATTTCCTGTGTAAATTTAACTAATAGAAAACAAGTGTCACAGTAAAAGAAGTCTAAAAGTTGTTCAAGAAACACTTGATGACCTTTCCATGCTGAAAGATGTGACAACCAAAGGGATTGTCAATTTAGAATATATTTGTGAAATATTAGAAGAATAGAATATAAGAATATGAGCTGTATTTCTTGACAAAACAATGAAGAATCATGTGGGGAAGGCAGTGTATATGTAAATATTTAACAATCTAATCTCTAAAAATATACCTATAACGAACATTTAAGTTTATTTTGCCTTATTAACATTTTTCCATCACTTTATTAAGTTTAGACAATTAACAAAATAATAAATCTAGCCATGATTTGTAGCATCTGCCAGTTTCTAAGTTGTAAATATTCACACTGAAATTTTAACAGTTGGCTTGGGAGCCTGTTTGAGCTTACTCCAGAATACCACTTGGGGCAAATGAATTTGAGAAAGTTTTAATGAAATCTAGCTAAAAAAATCTAGCTAAGCCAAGTCACCCCAAAATGATGAAAGGAGAAAAACTGGAAAATGAAAAATGGAAATCATTTGCCAGTACTTCAGTAGTTGTCATCGATGGCAGTTTAACTAGTGTCTAATGTGCTAAGTGAGAATGTGAACATGGAACTAAAGTAGTCAAGAGAAACAAAACAAAACAAAACATTTATTAAGCACATACTATATTCCAGTCACTGTGCTAAGTTCTGGGCAGCTGGACCAGAACAAGGAAACAGAGGAAATCTGTTAAAAGTGAAATAATCTTGAAATTAGTAAAGGATTGATTTCCAAGATAGCTAAAAGGAGGAAGATATCCCAAAACAGGGGGGAAATTATGAATGGATTTTTGAATATAATACAAAAGATGCCAGTAGTCTTTGACTTAAATCCCTACTTCCTTTTTTGAACTTTTGAACCAAAACAACAAATAAATGAATATTTCTACCCATAGCAGAAAACAAGATTCTATATGAAACTCTGACTATCCATTTCATATAAACATAAAAAATATGTTTTCAATTTTAAAATATATCTATAAAGAATTCTGCAAATTAATTAAAAATTCTCCTTTTTGTCTATGCTTCCTCATGCACTTTTTTCTTCTCTTCACTTAAAAATAATTCTTCAGGAACAGAATTGGACGATTGTATATAGTAACAGCAACATTGTGTAGATGATCAACTTTGATAGACTTCACTCTTCTAAGCAATACAATGATCTAAGACAATTCCAAGGGACCCATGTTGAAAAATATTATCCACCAACAAAGAAATAACTATGGAATCTAAATACATATTGAAGCATACTATTTTCTTTTTTGAGGTCTTTCCCTTTTGTTGTGATTCTTCCTATACAACATGACTATCAAGTAGAAATATGCTTAACTGATTGTATATGTATAACTTTTTTCTTTTTTATTATAACTTATTATATACAAGATATATACATGGGTAATTTCTCATCATTGACCCTTGCAAAACCTTTTGTTTCAATTTTTCCCTTCCTTTGCCCCACTCCCACCCTAGATGCCAGTTAAATATGTTAAAGTATATGTTAAATATGATATAGGTATAGACATCCATACTGTTATTTTGTTGCACAAGAAGAATCAGATTTTGAAATAATGTACAATTAACATGTGAAGGAAATAAAAAAAATGCAAGTGGACAAAAACAGAGGGATTGGAAATGCTATGTAATGATTCACACTCATTTCCCAGAGTTCTTTTGTTGGGTGTAGCTATTTATTATTGGACAAATGGAACTGATTTGGTTCATCACATTGTTGAAGAGAGCCACGTCCATCAGAATTAATAATCACATAGAGTTGTTTTTGAAGTATATAATAATCTCCTGGTCTTGCTCATTTCACTCAGCATCAGTTCATACAAGTCTCTCCAGGCCTTTCAGAAATCATCCTGCTGGTCATTTCTTACAGAAAAATAATATTCTATAACATTCATATACCATAACTTATTCAGCCATTCTCCAATTGATGGACATCCATTCAGTTTCCAGTCTCTTGCTACTACAAAGATGGCTGACACAAAGATTTTTGCACATGTAGGTCCCTTTCCTTTCTTTAAGATCTCTTTGGGATATAATCCCAGTAGAAACACTGCTGGATCAAAGGATATGCATTGTTTGAAAACTTTTTGAACATAGTTGCAAATCACTCTCCAGAATGGCTGGATATATTCACAATTTCACCAACAATGTTTCGATGTCCCAGTTTTCCCACATCCCCTCCAAAATTCAGCATTATCTTTTCCTCTCATCCTAGCCAATCTGAGAGGTGTGTGGTGGTATATCATAGTTGTTTTAATTTACATGTTTCTGATTAATAATGACTAGGAGCATATTTTCATATAGCTAGAAATAGTTTCAATTTCTTCATATGAATATTGTCTGTTCATATCCTTTGACCATTTATCAAATAGAGAATGCCTTGATTTCTTATAAATTTGTGTCATTCCTCTATATATTTTGGAAATGAAGCCTTTATCAGAACCTTTGACTGTAAATATGTTTTCCCAGTTTATTGTTCCTCTTCTTATCTTGTCTGCATTAGTTTTGTTTGAATAAAAGCTTTTCTATTTGATATAAACAAAATTTTCTATTTTGTGATCAATAATGATCTCTAGTTCTTCTTCGGTCATAAATTCCTTCCTCCTCCACAAGTCTGAGAGATAAACTATCTTATGTTCTTCTAATTTATTTATACTATCATTCTGTTTGGCTAGACATTAACCTATTTTGACCTTATCTTGGTGTATAGTGTTAAGTGTGGGTCAATGCCTAGTTTTTGCAATACTAATTTCCAATTTTCCCAGCAGATTTTGTCAAATAGAGAATTCTTATCCCAAAAGCTGGAGTCTTTGGGTTTGTCAAACACTAAATTATTAAAGTTATTGACTATTTTGTCCTGTGAACCTAACCTATTCCACTGATCAACTAGTCTATTTCTTAGCCAGTACCAAATGGTTTTGGTGACCGCTGCTTTATAATATAGTTTTAGATCTGGTACAGCTCAGCCTCCTTCATTTGATTTTTTTTTTCATTAGTTCCCTTGAAAGCCTTGACTTTTGTTCTTCTAGATGAATTTTGTTGTTACTTTTTCTAGGTCATTAAATTAGATTTTTGGGAGTCTGATTGGTATATCACTAAATAAATAGATTAGCTTAGGTAGTATTGTCACCTTTATAATATTTGCTTGACCTATCCAAGAGCACTTAATATTTTTCCAGTTGGTTAGATCTGACTTTATTTATGTGGAAAGTGTTTTATAGTTTTGCTCATATAGTTCCTGGCTTTCCCTTGGCAGATTGATTCCCAAATATTTTATACTATCAGCAGTTACTTTAAATGGAATTTCTCTTTGCAACTCTAACTGTTGGGTTTTGTTAATGATATATAAGAATGCTGATGACGTATGTGGGTTATTTTGTATCCTGCAACTTTGCTAAAGGTATGAATAATAGCTTTTTAGTAGAATCTCCGGGATTCTCTAAGTATACCATCATATCATCTGCAAAGAGTAATAATTTCATCTCCTCATTACCTACTCTAATTCCTTTAATCTCTTTCTCAACTCTTATTGCCAAAGCTAGCATTTCTAATACAGTATTGAATAGTAATAGTGATAGTGGGCAACCTTGTTTCACTCGTAATCTTATTGGGAATAGTTCCAGTTTATCCCCATTATATTTGATTTTTACTGATGATTGTAAATAGATGCTACTGATTATTTTAAGGAAAAGTTCATTTATTCCTATACTCTCAAGTGTATTTTTTAATAGAAATGGATGCTGAATTTTATCAAATGCTTTTTCTGCATTTATTAAGATGATCATATGGTTTTTGTTAATTTGGTTATTGATATAGTCAATTATGCTAATAGCTTTCCTAATATTGAACCAGCCCTGCATTCCTGTTATAAATCCTACTTGTTCATGGTGTTTTATCCTGGGTATGAGTTTCTGTAATCTTTTTGAGAATATTTTACTTAAGATTTTAGCAACAATATTCATTAGGGAGATCATTCTATAATTTTCTTTCTCTGTTATCAACTTATCTAGTTTAGGTATCAGTACCATGTCTATGTCATAAAAGGTATTTGGTGGGAGTCCTTGATTCCCTATATTTTCAAATAGTTTATACAACATTGGAGTTAATTGCTCTTTAAATGTTTGGTAGAATTCACATGTAAATCCATCTGGTCCTGGGAATTTTTTCTTAGGGACTGAATAATAGCTTCTTCTATTTCTTTTTCTAAAATGGGACTATTTAAGCAATTTACTTCCTCCTCTATTAAACTGGGAAGCCTATATTTTTGGAGGTAGTCATCCATTTCACTTAGGTTATCAAATTTATTGGCATAAAATTGGGCAAAATAATTCCTAATTACTGCTCTAATTTCCTCTTCATTGGTGGAAAGTTCTCCCTTTTCATTTTTAAGACAAACAATCTGATTTTCCTCTTTCCTTTTTATAATCAGAACTACCAAAAAGTTTATCTATTTTATTGGTTTTTTCATAAAACCAATTCTTGGTTTTATTTATTAATTCAATAATTTTTTTTTACTTTCAATTTTATTAATTTCTCCTTTTAATTTTAAAATTTCAAGTGTAGTATTTGATTTGGGTTTTTTAATTTGGTCTTTTTCTAGCTTTTTAAGTTAAAAGCCCAATTCATTGATCTTCTCTTTCTCTATTTTATTTAAGTAAGCATCTAAAGATCTAAAATTTCTCCTTATTACCGTTTTGAATGCATCCCACAAATTTTGGCATGTTGTCTCATTGTTGTCATTCTGTTGGGTGAAATTATTAATTGTGTCTATGATTTGCTGTTTCACCCAATCATTCTTTAGGATGAGATTATTTACTTTCCAATGACTTCTTGGTCTATTTACCCTTAGCTTTTTGTTGAATGTAGTTTTTATTGCATTGTGATCTGAAAAGAATGCATTTACTATTTCTGCCTTTTTGCATTTGAATTTGAGGTCTTTATATTCTAATATATAGTCAGTTTTTGTATAGGTTCCATGAACTGCTGAGAAGAAAGTGTACTCCTTTCTGTCTCCATTCAGTTTTCTCCAAAGATCTATCATAACTAACTTTTCTAATATTCTATTTACCTCCTTAATTTCTTTCTTATTTGTTTTGTGGTTTGATTTATATAATTCTGAGAGTGCAAGGTTGAAATCTCCCACTATTATGGTTTTACTGTCTATTTCTTCTTACACCTCTCTTAACTTCTTTTTTAGGAAGTTAGATGCTATACCACTTGGTGCATATATGTTTAGTATTGATATTGCTTCATTGTCTATGCTACCCTTTAGCAAGATATAGTTTCCTTCCTTATCTCTTTTAATTAGATCAATTTTTGCTTTTGCTTGATCTGAGATAAGGATGGCTACCCCTGCTTTTTTGACTTTACCTCAAACATAATAGATTCTGCTCCATCCTTTATCTTTACTCTGTATGTATCTCCCTGCATTAAATGTGTTACCTGTAAACAACATATTGTAGGGTTTTGGCTTTTGATCCAGTATGATATTTGCCTCCACATTATGGGAGAGTTCGTCCCATTCACATTTATAGTTAAAATGATAAATTCTGTATTTCCTGCCATCTTATTATCCCCAGACTATGCTTTTCTTTTTTTTTAACCTCCCCTTACCCTCCCCCCCAGTATTAGACTTATGGGCACCACTTGCCTCACGTGGGTCTTTCTGTTTAGAATCCCTCCTACCCCCTTTGAGTCCCTTCCCCTTTATTATACCTTTCCATTATTACTCTTTTCTCTTTCCCATTTCCTCTCACAATTTTAAGGGAGGTGAGAGAATTTTCTCTGTAAAACAAATATGTCTATTATTTTCTCTTTGAGCCAAATCTGATGAGAGTAAGATTCACACAACGTTCAACTCTCTCCCTAAATTCCCTCAGATAGGATAGGTTTCCTTTGCTTCTTTGTGGGATGAAGTTTTCCTCTTTTTATCCCCCCTTTCCTCTTTTTCTGATATTATCCCCTTTCCACTTCTACTTCCCTTTTGATAGTTCTGAAATTTAGCCACAATATTCCTTGGAGTTTTTATTTTAGGGTCTCTTTTAGAAGGTGTTTGATGAATTCTTTCAATGCCTATTTTAGTTTCTGATTCTATTATATCTGGGCAGTTCTCTTTGATGATTTCCTATAAAATAGTGTCAAGGCTCTTTTTTTCATCATAATTTTCAGGAAGTGCAATAATTCTCAGATTATCTCTCCCAGATCTGTTTTCCAGATCTATTGTCTTTCCAAGTAGACAATGAACATTTTTTTCTATTTTTTCATTTTTTTGGTTTTGCTTGACTGATTCTTGATGTCTCAATGAATCATTCATTTCTATTTGTTCAGTTCTGATTTTTAATGAGTTATTTTCTTCATTAGCTTTTTTTTTTTTACTTCTTTTGGTATATGTCAAATTGCGTTTTTAAATGTTTAAATGAGTTGTTTTGCTCTATGGACTTTTTCTCCATTTCACTAATTTTTTTTTTTTTTACTGAGTTATTTTCTTTTTCCAATTCACACATCCTGATTTCCTGGGAGTGCTTTATCTTTTCCAATTCACAAATTCTGTTTCCCTGGGAGTTCTTTACCTTTTCTAATTCACACTTCAGGAAGTTATTTTCTTTTTCCACTTCATCAAATTTTTCTTTTAGTGAATTATATGCCTTTTCCTTACTCTCTTGCAGAAATTCTCTTTCCTTTCCCCATTCCTCTTCTAGCTCTCTTTTAAGATCTTTTATAATTTCTTCTAGGAGATCCTTGTGTGATGGGGACCAGGTTACATCCCCCTTTGAGGTTTTGTCTGGAGACTGTCTGTTATTTGTCTCCTTGGGATGGAAAACCTGCTTTCTTTCTGTATAGAAGCTATCAATGATTAGAGTACACTTGGCTTTTTTTACTCATTTTTTTAAAAGCCCTTAAGGTCTGCCTACCAGAGCTGGTAATCTTTCAGCTTCCTCTGCAGAACAGGAATAGATATATAGACAGTAGCTATCCTGCAAATGGGCTGCAAAGGGAGGCTGAGCTGTAGAAGTGCCCTGGAAAGAGCCCTGCAGTGGCAGTGTCTTTGCCCTGGGAATTGTGCCTGCACTGAGGAAGTTCTACTGCCCCGAGCAGATTCCCCCCACCTGTGCAGATTTGTGGCTGCCCTAAGTAGAGCTCCCCTGGTATGAAGAATTGTGACTGCCCCAGGCAAAACCCCCACACTGTAGAATGCGGCTATACAGCTGTGCTGTGCTCTGTGCTGAGTACCTTTCAGTGCTGGGTGGGTATAGCCAGATCCTCTTAAATTCTGGCATTTTTTAAGTACATTCTACCTTTGGTATTTGTGTAACTTCTCTGCTGATCTACTGCTTTGCAACTAAAGCAGAGCAGCCAACATGTGGTACAGTCCTCCCTACAAATTTTCCACATGTGGAGACCTCCCTTGCCCCAGTTCGCTCAGTGTGCTAGCCTCTGTGTTCTGCCTCCCTGCCTGCACTGACTTGTTCCTGGCAATCAGGAAAAACCTTTTCTGGTGATCTTCCAGATTATCTTCGGCTGGTAATTTGTTGTACTCCCAATATTCATGAATTTTACTAGTCAGCACTATTTCTGAGGCTGAATTTGGTAATTAGTAGTGAGGATAGAAGAGGAGCTTAGAATGATACGTATGTCTTCTCCACCATCTTGGCTCTATCCCCTTCTACATGTATAACTTATATCTGATTGCTTAACATCTTAGGGAAGGGAAAGAGAAGGGAGGAAGGGAGAAAAAAATGGAAATTAAAATCTTATAAAAGTAAATGTTGAAAACTAAATAAAAAATAAAATGAAAACAAATGCTTCAATGGCTTTCCTTTGCATTACTATTACTACTTCTCTTTCTTTATCCCCTTTGCCAGTTAAAAATAGAGAAAAATGAACACTACATAACAAAGTGAAGATAAAAATATATTAATATTTATCCATAATATAAATCCATAAATAAATAAAACCCATACTGCCTTATGTAGACTTGCAATATATTTCTTTGATCTGGAGCTTCATATTTTGGATATGCATTCCACAGACTTTTGAAATTTCTTTTGGAAGATGATTAGTGGGTTCTTTTTATTTTCACTTTATCTTTTGATTCTAATATATTGCTTTATATATCTGCAGTCTGAAACATAATGTCCAAGCTTTAAAATTTTGATTGTGATTTTCAAGGAGTTTAATTATTCTTAAATTATGTATCTTTAATGTCTTTATTTCTACAGTCAATTCTATTACAACATATAAATCTTGGTTTTTTTGTTTGTTTTGATTTTATTCTATTATTTCTTGCTATCTATGGAATCCTTGATTTCTATTTGGCTCATTCTCATTTCTAGAGGATCTATTTCTTTAGTAAAGTTTACCACTTTCCCTTCTATGCTATTTATTCTTCTTCCAACTTTTTTTGGGAGGAGTTTTTATTTGATTTTTAATCTCTTGAATCATTTATTCTAGGTATTTATATAATCCTTTTGGAACATCCATTTTTTTTTCTCTTTATTTGCTGCAGTTGTCAAAAAGTTGATTAATCCTTCTTTTGGGTGTTCCCCAGATATACAATAATTTTTCAAAAACAATTTTCATTGTTGTCTTTTGTTTATCAATATTTTATATTTTAGTTCCTGATTTAGAGATTTGTGGCAAGTTAGATTATGCCTCTTACTGATTTTTACATGAGTTAATCAGTACTACTTGGTTTTCCCTTAATTTCATCGGTTCTTGTTTTAACCCCAGGGTCCTGGAGTCTGGTGCTATCTCTAGATCCTAATCTTTGAAGTGCAGAACATTTCAGATCTTCAGGGCTACCTATGGCATGAAAAGATGCATCTCTAGAGATAACCATTCAAAAATCCTACTACTATAAATATCAAGTGAGACATAAAACAAAGTTACTGAAGGATGTTTGCCTATATCATAAAATGTATTCTACCAAGAATCCAAATGGAAAAAAAAATATTCCTAATAGCATCCAATTGATAAATGGTCAAAGGATATGAACAGACAATGATCCTAAAAGGATCATAGAACAAGTGAAATGCTTCTCTGTTAATTGCAGAATGTTAAAAGACTTGAGTAGCTAGGTTTTACAGTGAATTGAGGGCTGGCCTCTAATCGAGAAAACTTTTTTTTTCTTTTTTTTTTTTTAATAACTTTTTACTGACAGAACCCATACCAGGGTAATTTTTTATAACATTATCCCTTGCACTCACTTCTGTTCTGATTTTTTCCCTCCCTCCCTCCAACCTCTCCCCCAGATGGCAAGCAGTCCTATACATGTTAAATAGGTTACAGTATATCCTAGATACAATATATGTGTGCAGAACTGAACAGTTCTCTTGTTGCACAGGGAGAATTGGATTCCGAAGGTATAGATAACTCAGGAAGAAAAACAGAAATGTAAAGAGTTTACATTCATTTCCCAGTGTTCTTTCTTTGGGTGTAGCTGCTTCTGTCCATCATTGATCAATTGAAAGTGAGTTACATCTTCTCTTTGTCGAAGAAATCCAGTTCCATCAGAATACATACTCATACAGTATCGTTGTTGAGGTATTTCTGCTCATTTTACTTAGTATCAGTTCATGTAAGTCTCTCCACGCCTCTCTGTATTCATTCTGCTGGTCATTTCTTACAGAACAATAATATTCCATAACATTCATATAACATAATTTATCCAGCCATTCTCCAATTGATAGGCATCCATTCATTTTCCAGTTTCTAGCCCTACAAGCAGGGCTGCCACAAACATTTTGGCACATACAGGTCCATTTCCCTTCTTTGGTATCTCCTTGGGGTATAAGCCCAGTAGTAGCACTGCTGGATCAAAGGGTATGCACAGTTTGATAACTTTTTGGGCATAATTCCAAATTGCTCTCCAGAATGGTTGGATTCATTCACAACTCCACCAACAATGCATCAGTGTCCCAGTTTTCCCGCATCACCTCCAACAATCATCACTATTTTTTCCTGTCATCTTAGCCAATCTGACAGGTGTGTAGTGGTATCTCAGAGTTGTCTTAATTTGCATTTCTCTGATTAATAATGATTTGGAACACTCTTTCATATGAGTGGTAATAGTTTTAATTTCATCATCTGAAAATTATCTGTTCATATCCTTTGACCATTTATCAATTGGAGAATGGCTTGGTTTCTTATAAATTAGAGTCAATTCTCTATATATTTTGGAAATGAGGCCTTTATCAGAACCTTTAACTGTGAAGATGTTTTCCTTGTTTGCTGCTTCCCTTCTAATCTTGTTTACATTAGTTTTGTTTGTACAGAAGCTTTTTAATTTGATGTAATCAAAATTTTCTATTTTGTGATCAATAATGGTCTCTATTTTGTCTTTAGTCACAAATTTCTTCCTCCTCCACAAGTCTGAGAGATAAACTATCCTATGTTCCTCCAATTTGTTTATAATCTCGTTCTTTATGTCTAAATCATGGACCCATTTTGATCTTATCTTGGTATACGGTGTTAAGTGTGGGTCCATGACTAATTTCTGCCATGCTAATTTCCAGTTATCCCAGCAGTTTTTGTCAAATAATGAATTCTTATCCCAAAAGTTAGGATCTTTGGGTTTGTCAAACATTAAATTGCTATAGTTGACTATTCTGTCTTGTGAACCTAACCTGTTCCACTGATCAACTAATCTATTTCTTAGCCAATACCAAATGGTTTTGGTGACTGCTGCTTTATAATATAGTTTTAGATCAGGTACAGCTAGGCCACCTTCATTTTTATTGGGAAAACTTGAATTCAACTCCTATCTCAAACATTTGCTATGTGACCCTGGGCAAGTCATTTAAGCCTTTTTAACTGAGTTTCCTCATTTATAAAATGAATTGGAGAAGGAAATGGCAAACCTTTACAGTTTCTTTGCCAAGAAAACCCCAAATGGAATGACAAAGAGTTGAACATAACTAAAATGACTGAACAAGAACAAAAGACTTAAAAAAATGGCCTCTAATATATCAGTAGGTCATCCACAGAGGATTTACAGAAGTAAATGAACAAGAGTTTTATAGCACAAGAAGGTTTTAAATATGCCATTCATTACTTTGGAAAGACTATCTGATGAGATCATGATCCATTAAAATATTGAATGGTACAAGCCAAGGACAGTTAATATGAGTCAGTAGAGTATAATATTTAGAGGAATGAATTTGGAATCAAAAGATCTGGGCTCCAATCCTGTTTCTGTAACCTCAGGAAAATAATTTAATCTCTTTGGGTCATAGTTTTCTTATCTATAACATGATATCTTAAGATTTGTTTTTGTTTTATATCCCATAATTTCTAATCTGTTCATTATATTGTGAAGAAGGAAAGAAATGATATAAAGTACTATACAAATATCCTATTAAAATAATAACTTTTCAAAGCCCTTTTATATTAATCACTTAATTTATCCTTATAACAACCTTTAATAAGACAGATTTTATTTATTTCCATTTTACAAATGAGAACATTAAAAGCCATAGAAGTCCATATTTTATCAACACTACAGGAAAACAAATGTAAGATCCAGGACTTGCTTTCTGGTTCCACTCACTAATTAGGCACATAATATGAGTGGCAATTACTTATTGATTTACCTAGTTCTACTCTTTTCTAATTTTTTTTTTGATGAAAATACTTGTTTGATGATTGTCAGGGACATTTTCCTTAACAAAAGGAAAAGATATCAAAAGTTCAATGTGACACTGATACATTTTTTTTCCTTTGTCCCTTTTCCACTTTTTTTAAATTTTTTAAAAATAATTATAACTTTTTATTGACAGAACCCATGCCAGGATAATTTTTTACAACATTATCCCTTGCACTCACTTCTGTTCCGATTTTTCTCCTCCCTCCCTCCAACCCGTTCCCCAGATGACAAGCAATCCTATACATGCTAAATATGTCACAGTATATCCTAAATACAATATATGTGTGCAGAACCAAATAGTTCTCTTGTTGCACAGGAAGAATTGGATTCAGAAGGTAAAAATGACCCAGGAAGAAAAACAAAAATGCAAACAGTTTACATTCATTTCCCAGTGTTCTTTTTTTAGGGTGTAGCTGCTTCTATCCATCACTGATCAATTGAAACTGAGTTAGATCTTCTCTTTGTCAAAGAAATCCACTTCCATCAGAATACATCCTCATACAGTATCGTTGTTGAAATATATAATGATCTCTTGGTTCTGCCCATTTCACTCAGCATCAGTTCATGTAAGTCTCTCCAAGCTTCTCTGTATTCATCCTGCTGGTCATTTCTTACAGAACAATAATATTCCATAACATTCATATATTACAATTTACCCAACCATTCTCCAATTGATGGGCATCCATTCATTTTCCAGTTTCTAGCCACTACAAACAGGGCTGCCACAAACATTTTGGAATATACAGGCCCATTTCCCTTCTTTAGTATCTCCTTGGGGTATAAGCCCAGTAATAACACTGATGGATCAAAGGGTATGCACAGTTTGATAACTTTTTGGGCATAATTCCAGATTGCTCTCCAGAATGGTTGGATTCGTTCACAACTCTACCAACAATGCATCAGACACTGATACATTCTTAATGCTTTCTCTAACCTCTTTCTTTTAGAAAAGGAGGAGTTTTTATGTTAATTCCAGATGACTTATGCAGTCCATCTTATTTATACTCATCAGTGGAAGTTTAAAAGTTTTGGGAGACTTCAAGGGTGATGTGGTAGTGGTGGCCCACTTCTGTCCCAAACCGTCTTGCATCAATCAAAAGTATAAATTAGATGTGAAAAAAATCTTAGATAGCTTCATATAATCTACTAATTGCCAGAAGCCTAAATTAGATGAGAACAAATCTTTTTTTTTTTTTAATTTGGGAAGAATTAGGTATGTTTATTGTTGATATATGACCATACACAAAAGAAATGTATGATACATGGCTGAAAGGCTCAGACATATCTCCAGGTTTACAATGACAGTAAACCAGTTGAGCATGCCAGTTATCCTAGTAGTAGTAAGTGCGTTAGGGAATTGCCCTTGGTTGGGATAATTTTTCATTGTGGGTAGTGGGTATTTTTAAAACTTTACTTCTTATATTTAGTAAATACTCTTTTCTAAAAGCTAATTAACTTTGGCTGGCTAATTAATAATCAGTAGGGAGCACCCTGGATGGAAGCACTTGAAAGATAATACTAAGAAATTCAGCTCCTTACAGTAACCACTAGGACCTCAATGGGGAAAAGCATTCATTTACCTTCTGCAGATCTAATTTGCTTGTATGAATGGGAATTGAGAGATTGAGCCAGGAGAGGATAATACTACATTTTCTAAATGGTCACATGATCAAATTAATGCAGCAAGTTGATTAAATGCCTGCTTTAAACATAGTTCTATGAAAGCTGCTTGGCTAGATCTGAGTTTCTAGAAGATACTCTTTGTGTTTTCGTGTTTCCCTTCTAGGATCATATGAAATTAGAAAAAAAAAATGTTTTATTTAGTCTGACCATATATACAACAGTTCCTTCAAATAATAAGAAAGTTTCCATCTCATCTAACATAGTATGAAGTGAAGGACCTCAAATTAACACCTTATTCAATTCAATTCCAATCCATTCAACAACTAAAAAAAGAATAGGTCTCTGGTCTACACTCACTCACTCATACATATACACACATACATATACATATGAACAGATATGCATATATATGCAGGGATATATGTGGGTATGTATGCATATATATTCCTCTAGGAAAACAACATGAACACAGATGAAAAAATAAAACAAATATAAAATAAACATGGAGTAATTTTTTCGGGGGATGTCATAATAAGAACTAGGGAATTAGAAGAGGTCTCAGGTAGAAGATAATAATTGAGCTGAACCTGGAAAGGATTACATGAAGAGATTGAGATGAGGGAGCAGAAGGAGAGAAGAATGGAATAAGCATGTAACCATTTTATAAATATTACTTCATTTTATCCTCACAACAGCCTAGCAGGTAGAGATTATTATCCTATTTCACAGTTGAAGAAACTGACTTGATCAGAGTTATATAGCTAGTAAATGTCTGAGTTTGGATTTGAATTCAAGTCTTCTTGATTACAGGCCTGGTATTCTATCACTGTGCCACCTTGGTGCAGAAGGAGAGAATCCAGTGCATGGAAGATAAAGTGTGTCTGTGTATATGTGTGTATGTATAATATGTATGTGTGTGTGTGTGTACATACATATATGAATAAAACTTTTATTTTATATACCTAAGTATATGTGCATGTGTCTCTATATATAAATGTATGTAAACTAAAGACTATATATCATGTTACTTCAGAGTGAAAAAAAGATCTTTTACTGAGTTCAAGGAGGAGACTTAATTGAATGGTAGGATGTTGAACCTCATTGCTTCTCAGCCCTGGATATAGATAGGTGGAATTAGCTATTTAGATGCAAGAAAAAAGGAAATCAGAGTTCAGAAAACATTACTGAAGGCAAATTATATTACAATTTCATTTTTTTCTCTCCATGTGTTTTCCTTGAAAAGGACTCTTGTTTCTAACAATGTTTCATTCTTTTTCCACTTTATCAAGACCTGACAAGTGAGGTGAGTGACTTGGGTCCAAGGGTTCCTTCTATAGTTTGCTTTGGTCTTGGTTTCTTTCCTCAGTGACAAGTAGAACAAAAGCTTGGGTGACTAGAAGGATGGTAGTGCCTTCAACAGGAAAAGGGCAGAGCAGGTCTGAGGAAAAATTATTAAAAATATGTGGATTATTGAGATGCCTATGGAACACCCAGTGGTAAATTCCAGCTACTAGTTTGGCACAGTACTTTTCTATAAAGTTGACCCATCTCAGCGACCTAAATTTTGAGGTTGTCTGGCTATTATCCTTGCCCTTTGTTTACTGTTAGCATTAAGTGTATACACTCAAAAGCTCTGTTCCTAGAAATAATCTCCATAAATTACTGACCTTCACTACTACTCTTCCTTTATTGTTAAATAAGTTACCATCTATTATTGGTAACCAAGAAGACTGATCAATGATCAAACTTTTAAGAAAAGACATTATAGTCTGCTTTGCTACTATGTACTAAGGATTATGGGATCTTTCCATCTGATTTGCAGCTGAAATCTTCCATGTGCATGGAATTAGAATGTAAGCTTCTTGCAGCCAGAGGCTATTTTTTCTATTTTTATCGTCAATTCTTAGCACAATCTTAATAAATGTTCTTTTATTTATTTATTCCTAATATGAGTAGTTTTCTCCCGACTCTTCCTTTTTCAGTTAAAATCTTAATCAGATGTGTAAGCATCGAGACAAGTGGGTTCTTCCAATCCAGATGTACTTTATACCTGTCATCCCTAATCTAGAAATGCCAATATTCTTAAACCCCATCTTCTTAACCAATGAATTATTCACTTCCCATATCTATCTTTCCCTTCTGAAGTCCTTATCTTTGGTTAGCAATAATAAGGTCAATATGAATCCCTTAGGTTTTTAATTTCTTGCCTCAAACTTTATAATTCCCAAATATTTATTTTAGTGTCATAATTTTTTCCCATAGGGATGACCAGAAGGAAGTATATATCAGAAATTTAACAAATTAGGAGTCTCCAGAAAGATGACTCACTTTCCAGTTTTTTCATGGGAGTTTGATGTAAGGTTATGACAATACTATTAATCATTACCAAAAAATTTATCTGGAAGAACAAAAGGTCAAGAATTTCAAGGGAATTAATGGGAAAAAAGCAAAGTTCAAGATCTAAAACTATATTATAAAGTAACAATCATCAAAACCATTTGTTACTAGCTAAGAAATAGACTAGTTGATCAGTCAATGACTCTAATAGTTTAATGTTTGACAAACCCAAAGTCCCCAGTTTTTGGGGTAAGAATTCACTGTCTGACAAAAATTGCTGGGAAAATTGGAAATTAGTATGGGAAAAACTAGGCATTGACCCACATTTAACACTATGCACCAAGATAAGGTCAAAATGGGTTCATGATCTAGGCATAAAGAATGAGATTATAAATAAATTAGAAGAACATAGGATAGTTTACCTCTCAGACCTGTGGAGGAGGAAGGAATTTGTGACCAAAGAAGAAGATCATTATTGATCACAAAATAGAAAAATTTTGATTATATCAAACTGAAAAGTTTTTGTACAAACAAAACTAATGCAGACAAGATTAGAAGGGAAACAATAAACTGGGAAAACATTTTTACAGTCAAAGGTTCTGATAAAGACCTCATTTCCAAAATATATAGAGAATTGATTTTAATTTATGAGAAATCAAGCCATTCTCCATTTGATAAATGGTCAAAGGATATGAACAGATAATTTTCATATGAAGAAATTGAAACTATTTCTAGCTATATGAAAAGATGCTCCAAGTCATTATTAATCAGAGAAATGCAAATTAAGACAACTCTGAGATACCACTACACACTTGTCAGCTTGGCTAGGATGACAGGGAAAGATAATGCGAAATGTTGGAGGGGATGTGGGAAAAATGGGACGCTGATACATTGTTGGTGGAATTGTGAATACATTCAGACATTCTGGAGAGCAATTTGGAACCATGCTCAAAAAGTTATCAAACTATGCATATCCTTTTATCCAGCAGTGTTACTACTGGGCTTATATCCCAAAGAGATCTTAAAGAAGGAAAAGGGACCTACTGTGCAAAAATCTTTGTGGCAGCCATCTTTATAATGACAAGAGACTGGAAACTGAATGGATGCCCATCAATTGGAGACTAGCTGAATAATTTATGGTCTATGAATGTTATAGAATATTATGGTTCTGTAAAAAATGACCAGCAGGATGATTTTTGAAAGGCCTGGAGAGACTTACATGAACTGAGGCTGAATGAAATGAGCAGAACCTAGGAGATCATTATACACAGCAACAAGAAGCCTATATGATGATCAATTCTGACAGACGTGGCTCTCTTCAACATTGAGGTTTCCTTGACTTCTCTGGAGGCAGCCTTAGTTTCAGTTCAGTAATCACCCCAAAGGCAGCCAGGTATTAAATACAAAATCCTTTATTGTCTCTTTTCAAGTCTTGTCTTCTTTCCTGCAGCCTGGTTAGCTTTCTTAGAGGCCTTCTGTAGTCTTGGTTCCGAGAGCTTGAGCTCTGGCTTCTGAATTTCCCCAACTGAATCCTGGTTAAGGCTCCTAGCTTATATATGCTCTTTTAAAGGTGTGAAATTTGGAAAACTGTAGTAAGTACTAAGTACATGTACTGAACTAGAGAACTGTTAAGTACCATGCTAAATTAGATAACTATTGTCTCTATCAATTCCACTGACTTAGCACCTTGTTTCAAGTACTGGCTCATAGCACTTTATATCTAAATCATGAATCCATTTAAACTGTATAGGGTATTAGGTGTAGGTCAGTGCCTAGTTTCTGCCATTCTAATTTCCAATTTTCCCAATCATTTTTGTCAAATAGTGAGTGATTATTCCAAAAGCTGGATATCATCTCTGGGTTTATTAAACACTAGATATCCTGACTATTTTACCTTGTTAATCTAACCTATTTCACTTACCAACTACTATATTTCTTAGCCAATACCAATAGGTTTTGATGACCACTGCTGTATAACATAATTTGAGGTCTGGTACAATTAGGCAAACTTTATTGCATTTTTTTCATTAATTCCCTTGAAATTCTTGACCTTTTGTTCTTTCAGATGAACTTTGTTATTATTTTTTCCTAGCTCTGTAACATAATTACTTGGGAGTTTGGTATGGCATTGAATAAGTAGATTAATTTAGGTAGTAATATCATTGTTATTATATTTTCTCAGCCTACCCATGAGCACTTGATATTATTCCAATTGATTAGATTTGACTTTGTGTGGAAAGTGTTTTGTAGTTGTGTTCATATAGTTCCTGACTGGTTTGGCAGGAGATTCCCAAATATTTTATATTAAGTCTAGTTACTTTAAATAGAATTTCTCTTTGTATCTCTTGCTGCTGGACTTTGTTGGTAATATATAAAAATGCTGATGATTTATGTGGATTTATTTTGTATAGTGTAACTTTGCTAAAGTTGTGAATTTTTTCTAGTAGTTTTTTAGTTGATTCTCTAGGATTTTCTAAGTATACTATCATACCATCTGCAAAGAGTAATAATTTGGTTTATTCATTACCTACTATAGTTCCTTTAATTTATTTTTCTTTTCTTATTGCTAAAGCTAACATTGCTAATACAGTACTGAATAGTAATCATGATAGTGAGCAACCTTGTTTCATCATTTGATCTTATTGGGAATGATTCTAGTTTATCCCCATTACATATGATGCTTGCTGATGGATTTAAATAGAGGCTACTGATCATTTTAAGGAAAAATCCATTTATTCCTATGCTCTCTATTGTTTTAAATAGGAATGAGTATTGGAATTTTTCAAATGCTTTTCTGCATCTATTGAGATAATCATATGATTTTTGTTAGTCTGGTTATTGATATAGCCAATTGAACCAGCCTGGCATGCCTTGAATAAATTCTACTTGGTCATGATGCATTATCCTGGGTGTAATTTGGTGTAATATCTTTGCTAATATTTTATTTAAGATTTTTGCATTAATATTCATTAGGAAAATTGGTCTATAATTTTTTCTCTGTTTTTATGCTACCTGGATTAGGTATCAACACCATATTTGTGTCATAAAAGGAACTTGTTAGAACTCCTTCTTTCCCTATTTTTTTCAAATAGTTTGCATAGTATTGGAATTCATTATTCTTTAAATGTTTGGTAGAATTCACGTGTAAATTCATCTGGCCCTGAAGATTTTTTCTTAGGGAGTTCATTAACAGCTTGTTCAATTTCTTTTTCTAAAATGGAACTATTTAAGTAATTTATTTTTTCCTTTTCTGTTAATTTGAATAATCTATGTTTTTGTAAGTATTCATCTATTTCACTTAGATTATCAGATTTCTTGAAATATAGTTGGTCAAAATAACTACTAATTATTGCTCTAATTTTCTCTTCATTTGTGGATAGTTCTCCCTTTTCATTTTTGATACTAACAATTTTCAAATTTTCTAAGAGTTGGTTTTATGAAAAAAAAACCCAAAATAGATAACCCTTTAGTTAATTTGATTAGAAAAAGGAAAGAAAAATAAAACCAACTCTTAATTTTTTATTAGTTCAATAGTTCAATTTTATTAATATTCCCTTTATTTTCATAATTTCAAATTTGGTATTTAATTGGGGAGTAATTTATTTTTTTTGCATGCCCAATTCATTGATCTTCTTTTTTTCTATTTTATGCAAGCAAGCATCTAGAGATATAACAATTCCCCTAAGAATTGCTTTGCCTGTATCCCATAAATATGGTATGTTATCTCATTATTGTCAATTCTCTTGAATGAAATGATCAATTGTGTCTTTGATTTGTTTTTTCACCCAGTCATTCTTTAGGATTAGATTATTTACTTTCCAATTAATTTTTGGTCTCTTTGCCCTTGGCCTTTTATTGCATATAATTTTTATTGCATCATGATCTTAAAAAATTGCATTTACTATATGTGCCTCTTTGAATTTCATTGTGAGTTTTGTGTGCCCTAATGCATAATCAATTTTTGTGTAGGCTTCACATAATGCTGAGATAAAAAAAAGTATATTCCTTTCTGTCTCCATTCAATTTTCTCCAAATGTCTATCATACTTAAGTTTTCTAAAATCTACCCATCTTGTTAACTTCTTTCTTTTTTATTTTAATTTATCTAATTGTGAGAGAGCAAGATTGAGATCCAACACTAGTGTTCTTTTGCTGTCTAATTCTTTTTGCAAATCTCTTAACTTCTCCTATAGGAATTTGGATCCTATACTGTGAAGTCCTGATTAGCACCCTGGATGCCTTAGAATCAGCCAGAATCAGGAAAAGCAAAAGTCCTTGGTCTTTATTCTTGGTCTTTAGGGGGAGAAGTAAAGGGGATGGACAAGACTCTGCTACAAGCTCTTCACAACCTTCCTTCTCTAACTCCACCACTAAAGTGACTCTGACTTGTCTTACTCCACCCCCTAATCCCTCCTTGCTGTATATAGCATAAGATGGAGCCAGCACAGAATACTGAGAAGGTCCATTTTCCAAGCATATGCTAATAGAGTATTGTCCAATAGGTAATTAGCCTTAAGTGCTCAGTTGTCTGATTCCAGTTCACCTATTCAGAGTTTCAGCCCTTTACATCATACTACTTGGCATATATATGTTTATTGCATAATTGCATTATTGCATAATAGTATTGATATCACTTCATTATGTATAGTACTTTTTAGCAAGATGTAGTTTCCCTCCTTATCTCTTTTAATTAGTTCTATTTTTGCTTTTGCTTGATCTGAGATCAGGATTGCTTGTCCTGATTTTTTTTTTTTTTACTTCATATGAAGCATAATAGATTCTGCTCCAGCCTTTTACATTTAATTTATAAGTACTACTCTGCTTTAAATGTGTTTCTTGTAAATAATAAAGAAGAAAAGACCACAGAATGGCCTTCTCTCAATATCCTCATTCTTATTAATCGCTCTGCAGTTTATGATCACCCTGTTCTCATTAGTGCTTTCTTTTTAGATTTTCATGTATTCTCTTTTCCTACTTTTCCTCTTACCATCCTGAATGTTTCTTTTTAGATTCTTAAAAAGGCTTCAGCAAGGTTTTACTAGCTAACTGTGGATATTCCTCCCAGGCTTTGTCCTGGGTATTTTTCTCTTCTATACTGGTTTTGTTGGGTGATCACAGTTATTGTTTCTATATTGATGATTCTTAAATTTATTTATATAGACAAAACCTCTTTCTTGATTTTTTAAGTTTATATTTCTTTCTTCTTTGCATTTCAGCTTATATCTCATAGATATCTTAAACTCAACATGTCCAAAACTGAACTGATTATCTTTCTCTGTACTAACACCTTCTCTTTTTCCTAACTCCTATATTACTGTTGAAGACACTTCACTTTCTCTCTTCATATCCACACTTTGCTAACTCCTGTTACATCTTTTTCAATATCTGTCATATATACTACCTTATCCCTCTTATTTGACACTACCACCATCGTAGTCTAGATCCTCATCACTTTACAACTGGATTAATTAGTCTCCAGCTTGTTTTGCCTTCTGCCCAGTGTCAAAATGACTTTTCTAAAACCTAAATCTGAGCATATCATACCCTTAGTAAGTAAGCTTAATAGGTCCCTATGACTCAAAGATTAAATATAAAGCCCATTATTTGTTTTTTCAAATTTTTTACAGACTGACTCTTTTTTAGTTTTACAATCTTTTTTCTTATTACTCCACTCCATGTACTTTACAATTCAGTGATATTGATTTCCATACTTTTTCTTACTGAAGATACATAACATTCTAAATTTTCACTGGCTTAAGTCCAATTCTTGGAATTATCTTTATCCCCATTTTCACATTCTGGCTTCCTTGACTTCTTTCAAATCTCAATTAAAATACCACCTTTGATAAAAAAGACTTTCCCAGTCTTCCTTAATTCTTGTTATTTCATTTAAGATTATCTCCAATTTGTTAATTTATATACTTATTTATACTACATCTTTGCATGTTGCCTCCTCTATTAAATCATGAACTCTGAGAGCAGAAGTTTTTCCTTTCACACAGCACCTAGCATGCTCTAGGCACTTGAAAGATGTCACTTTTCTTGACTTGAGGGTGGGCAGTCATGAATGGATTGTGGTCTGAATTAGTGGACAGTATATTCACAACAATGAAATTATAGATTTATTGGAGTATTTAGGCCTTGAGGTATTTTAAAATACTTTTAAAAAGAGGTTCATAATAAATGCCTTTTCATATTTAAAATGCTCACCCTTACAGCTTGTTTCTCCCTCTGTATTCTCCTTTCCCACTTTCACTTTTCTGACTGTGGCATTAGTCATGGTCATAACACTATTTTCTTTACAGAACCCTAAATATATTACAATATAGAGAATCTCAAGATTCTTGCATGTAAGGAAAGCCCTTTCTTTTTCTATCCCCTCCTTTCTCTTTCTCTGTCTCACTTCATCTTTGTTTCTTTTTCTATTTCTTTTTTCTTATTTCCCCTGTCTCTTTCCACATTTTTCTCCTTTTCTCTATATTTAACTATTTATGTCTCTGTTTCTCTGTGTGTCTATCATTCTGTTTTTCTATTTATCTCCCTATAGATCTTTGTCTCTCTGTTTCCGTCTCTTTATGCCTCTCTTTTCTTCTCTTCTCCTGTCTATTTCCCCTTCTCTCTCTCTTGATTTCTCTCTCTCTCTCTCTCTCTCTCTCTCTCTCTCTCTCTCTCTCTCTCTTTCTCTCTCGTAAAGTTCACATCTTCTCTGTGCAAGCATATTTAAGAAATTTTAATAATATATATGCCAAACTAGATTCATTCTCTCCCTGCATGTACAATAAAGTAGAACAATTAGATTGTCACACGGCCCTTTAAACCCCAGTAGGAATTGCCTGAAGATGTAAAATCTGCTAGGAGATGAAGTAGAAATGATTTTTCATTTTATTGCTCTTCAATTTTCAATTTATATTCCAAGATGCATTCTTAAAAATTGTAGAATCTTAGGAGAGAATTGTATCAATGTGAATAAGAGGAAACCGATTCATTTATCAGATTTCACATAAAAAAAAAAGAAAGAAATTGCAATATGCAGAAAAGCTGTAAGTGGTCCTTTTGACAAAGAGCATGTTTTCTGAACAAGGAAAAGAAGTCTAAATTTCATTTCTCATTTATTCTTAGTTATCCATAGGGATTTGGTTATATCATTCCAAATCATGAATATTCCTGGAGGGAAACAGTGAATAAGTCATTTTGCATTTCCATTTGATAAGCCAAGATCTGGCAAAACATTTCAGAATCATTAGGCAATTAAAGAGAGACACTGGTCACAATTCCCAAGCCAGTCAAACAACAGCAACAATAACAACAACAACAACAGTAACAACAACAACAACAACAATAACAACAACAAAAACTAATTTGAAAAGTGACAAAGGTTAGGGAAATAAAAAAATAAAGCCTGAAAATATTGTACTACTTTGACTGCAAATATAAGCCTGGAGGTATTAATCTGATGTAGTTGGAAAAACTAAAGCAAACTTTCAGGCAGTATTTAAACCCTTTCCCACTAGAAGATGCATATATACTTGAACACTTGAACAGTTGCTATTTCTGAGTCAGTTAACTCCAGATCATTCTTTCATTATCTGATTTTTTTTAATACTTATAAAAGTTAAAGCCACCATATAGACAAAACTGACCCTCTGAGGATCTCTTTTCACTTCTTTTGGCCTAAGATTTTGTGCCACTCTTCCTCTGTGATAGTATGTAGAAGTATTTACAGCCTTTATATTCTTCCTTAGTTCTCTCCTTTCTCAGAAATGATTCAACATTAATCATTTATATTTTAGCAAGACAGGGATATTTGAATCTTAAGCCTTCACTTTAATTGTAGAATTCATTTGAATTCAGATTATTTATTGAGTACCCACTGTAGGTAAGACCCTGAATGGCATACAAAATTAAATGAAAATCTTTATCCTCATTAAAGGAATTTCAAACTTTGGAAATAATTGAGGAAGATTTTTTTTTGGTGAAATAGTGGGAACTTTTTTTTTTTTTTTTTTTTACTGTTTCTACAATAATAACATTAATGCAACTGCTTACTTTGAGGCCTATAGAAAAAGTTGACCTTGAAGAAAGATATTGAACTATGGCATTTTCAGATAATTGGTAGGCCAGCTATTATAATAGTATTATTTCATTTATATGAATCTTGGTCTTATTCAATAAGGCCCTAGAAGAAAGGAACTATTTCATAATGGAAAACCTAATGGCAAAAGAAGAGAATTGCTAGACTTAATTAGAGATATACACAAGATTTTATAAAAGCACATCAAAGTTCAGAGAAAATATAGGTATAATCCCAGGGCAAGAATTTCTAAAGAGGGATGGGAGATTTGAAACAATTAAATTCTAATCATAGAATCACAGATATTTGCTATGAGAATTGCTTGTGTGGCATGTAATGAAACCAATGTGTCTGTGCCAGAAGCTGTCATATGGAAGCTTTTACATGTATATAAGACTGCTAAGATGCTTGGTAAAACACTGGATAGGAACTGTCCATAACCAATTTGTTAAAAATCATCTTTGCTCCAGAAAATCTCCAGGACTGTTATTACATTGCAGAACCACATCTATATCCCACTGACAACCAATCTTGGGATGAATATTATGTTAAATATCACAACAATCTTGTGATGAAGATTTCACTGAGAGAAGTAATAGTCTTGTCAAAAATAAGAAATAGTCTTAGTGGAGTAGGGCAATGAACTCTTTTTGTGACTTCAAAAGGAAACTAAATCTGTTCCTTCTTGAGTTATCCCCACCTTTGTCAGAGATTGGGCTTTAAAGGACAATATATGTTTTCTCAGTGATTTCATGTTTTTGTTGATTTTCTTTCTTGATGAGTGGGAGGAAGATAAGAATTCTCAATAATTTTCAGTTCTCTACTACTTTTGAATAAAGAAGAAAAACAAAAGTAACCAAGTTAGCTGGCCTTCAGTTAGCTAAAAATGAGTCTTTCAAAGAGCACTGAATTTCAAGTCAAAAACTCTGATTTTGAATCCTGCCTCTAATATCTAAAATCCATGTATTTTTCCAAGTTATTTACCATTCCTGGTGCTCAGTTTCCTCATCTATAAAATGAGTGACTAGATGACATCTAAAGTGACTTATTGTTCTATTTTGATGATATTCTGATTCCTTTTAGTTAGCATTATTACGTTTGTGTGGGATGGGTAGTAGATCCCCTTTCCCAAATTAACTAATCAGAGACAATTTCAGGTACAAAGAGAAAGCATTTATTTAGTCCCTACAGGGAGAGGCCCAGACACACCTGGGAGCCATCCCAGCTCCTACCATGTGCTCATGAACTTGACCAGCAGGAAGTTGAACACCTGGTTAAATAGCAAAAGACCCAAGCCTTTTCATTGGATAGACTAAAAGGAAGTAATTATGCTTGACCAATGGTCACCAATGTTGTCTGCTTCATGTGGGTCATGTCACTTCCTATCATTTCCTGTCGCTGACTTGGGTCTGACTTTTAGAGACCTAAGCCCAAAGGCCCTGTGATTTCCTAAAACCTGAGGCCCAAGATCTTATTTTCTGGCTCTGGGAATAGGGATCATGTGATTTAGGCCTAGTCTCATAAACTGAGAAAACTTCACCCAATTAGTCCCATTCAGCTTATAAGTAAAGCTTGCTATAAATATAGGTGATCTTGATTTCAACAAATCTGAAAAAAAAATTCATAATATGTTGATACATAATTTAGAATGGATTATATTATAGTTATTTGAGTTTAAAAACATTTAAAAAAATCTATACATAAAAGATTTTACTCAGCATCAACCAAGATATAATACAATATGTCTTTGTCCTTTGTCTAGATCAATTCAGTACTTTTATCAGTGACTTGGAAAAACACAGAAAAAGCATGATAATCATATTTTCTGAATGGAAGAGCTAATATGATATAATGACAGAATTCCAAAATTAAAAGTGTCTAAATAGATAAGCTGAGCCAGACTCTTCCTATACAGATAAGACTTAAAGTAATTTGTCCAAAGTCAGAATTGCAGAGCTGAAATAAAAATCTTGGTCTCCTAATTCCTAGTCCAATGCTTATCAATATATCCCACTAAATCTCATGATACAATCAAGAATGAAAAGAAAATGAACAATTAATCAAGGATAAGTATAAAGACATTGAGATTCCAAAAATTAAGTGGAAGTATATTTTGCTTTTCTCATGAATGTCTGGGATTTCAAAACTGTGCCTTAATTGCAGTTTCCTCCTGGAACTTCCTTCAACACCTTGGGCTTGTTCACCTGGAATATGTAACCATTGCTACTGGTATTTTCTTTCTGGGCTGTTTTTATACCAAGTACACCTCTTTCTCCTATTTGGGACAGCTTCCTAGGACAGCCATTTTACAGAGAGATCCAAGCTCGCTTTCATTAACCTCCCAGCTCTGTCCTTGACTTTCTATACTTCATAATCATGTTTTAACTCTGATATTTTCATTTGCCCTCACCCTTTTGACCCCCATTTGACTTCATTTGTACCTCGATTTGTAGAATGGAGCAGATCAGGCTTTAAAATACTTATGAATAGGGATTATTGTTTAATTCTTTGCATTCATATCCCTAGTCCCTAGCACATTGTTTTGTAAATGGTAACTTCTTCTTACTAAGAGCAAATTTGAGAGAGAGAGAGAGAGAGAGAGAGAGAGAGAGAGAGAGAGAGAGATTGACTCCATACATAGCATGATAGAAAAATGTGCTAATAATTTGAGTTGTTCAGAAATGAAAGTCTTCAGGCTAAGTTCAGATAATTATTTGTCACAGCTATTGTTGGAAGATATGGATGAAAATTTGTACTAACTGATATCCAAATATCCTTTAAATTCTAAGATTATATTTGGGCTGACTATAAGATTATTCTGAAGAAAAAAAGATACAACTTATCCTCTCTAAACTTATCATCTGTTATTATCACTTTAGAGGTAAGGTGAATGACTCCAATAACATTCCCCTTCCAAGCTATTCACATAAGCTATCTTCCTAACTGGGACCTCTCTTTTTCCATCTAACTCTCCCCTAACACCTTCCATTATATCCCGTGCAATCCTTATATTCTTAACAACTTCTTTGTCCTTCAACTTTTTGTCAAAAACTTCTACCACTTCCTTTTAGCTTTCTTCATGCTAAAGATACTGTATCCTTCAAAACTTTCTGCTATGCAGGAGTAGCCATCCTTATCTCAGATCAAGTAAAAGCAAAAATTGATCTAATTAAAAAAGATAAGGAAGGAAACTATATCTTGCTAAAAGGTACCATAGACAATGAAGCAATATCAGTATTAAACATATATGCACCAAGTGGTATAACATCTAACTTCCTAAAGGAGAAGTTAAAAGAGTTGCGAGAAGAAATAGACAGCAAAACTATAATAGCGGGAGATCTCAATCTTGCACTCTCAGATTTAGATAAATCAAATCACAAAACAAATAAGAAAGAAATTAAAGAGGTAAATAGAATATTAGAAAAACTAGGTATGATAGATCTTTGGAGAAAACTGAATGGTGACAGAAAGGAGTATACTTTCTTCTCAGCAGTTCATGGAACCTACACAAAAATTGACCATATATTAGGACATAAAGACCTCAAAATTAAATGAAGGAAGGCAGAAATAGTAAATGCTTTATTTTCAGGTCACAATGCAATAAAAACTACATTCAACAAAAAGTTAGGTGTAAATAGATCAAAAAGTAATTGGAAACTAAATAATCTCATTTTAAAGAATGATTGGGTGAAACAGCAAAATATAGACACAATTAATAATTTCACTCAAGATAATGACAATGATGAGACATCATACCAAAATTTGTGGGATGCAGCCAAAGCAGTAATAAGAGGAAATTTTATATCCTTAGAGGCTTACTTGAACAAAATAGAGAAAGAAAAGTCAATGAATTGGGCTTACAACTTAAAAAGCTAGAAAAAGACCAAATTAAAAACCCCCAATCAATTACTAAACTTGAAATTCTAAAATTAAAAGGAGAAATTAAAAATATTGAAACTAAAAAAACTATTGAACTAATAAATAAAACTAAGAGTTAGTTTTATGAAAAAACCAATAAAATTGATAAATCTTTGATAAATCTGATTAGAAAAAGGAGAGAGGAAAATCAAATTAGTAGTCTTAAAAATGAAAAAGGAGAACTTTGCACCAATGAAGAGGAAATTAAAGAAATAATAAGGGGTTACTTTGTTCAACTTTACACCAATAAATTTGCTAACCTAAGTGAAATGGATGACTACTTCCAAAAATATAGGCTTCCCAGATTATCAGAGGAGGAAGTAAATTGCTTAAATAGTCCCATTTCAGAAAAAGAAATAGAACAAGCCATTAATCAACTCCCTAAAAAAAATCCCCAGGACCAGATACATTTACATGTGAATTCTACCAAACATTCAAAGAACAATTAGTGCCAATGCTTTGTAAACTATTTTAAAAAATAGGGAATGAAGGAGTGCTACCAAATTCCTTTTATGACACAGACATGGTACTGATACCTAAACCAGGTAGGTTGAAAACAGAGAAAGAAAATTATAGACCAATCTCCCTAATGAATATTGATGCTAAAATCTTAAATAAAATATTAGCAAAAAGACTACAGAAAATCATCCCCAGGATAATACACCATGATCAAGTAGGATTTATACCAGGAATGCAGGGCTGGTTCAATATTAGGAAAACTAATTGGCCATATTAATAACCAAATTAACAAAAACCATATGATCATCTCAATAGATGCAGAAAAAGCATTTGATAAAATCCAACATCCATTCCTGTTAAAAACACTTGAGAGTATAGGAATAAATGGACTTTTCCTTAAAATAATCAGTAATATCTATTTAAAACCAGTAGTAAGCATCATATGTAATGGGGACAAAGTGCAACCATTCTCAATAAGACCAGGAGTGAAACAAGGTTGCCCACTATCACCATTACTATTTAATATTGTATCAGAAATGCTAGCTGTGGCAATAAGAGCTGAGAAAGAGATTAAAGGAATAAAAATAAGCAATGAGGAAACCAAATTATCACTCTTTGCTGATGATATGATGGTATACTTAGAGAACCCCAGAGATTCTACTAAAAAGTTTTAGAAATAATCCACAAGTGTAGCAAAGTTGCTGGTTATAAAATAAACCCACATAAGTCATTAGCATTCTTATATATCACTATCAAAATCCAACAGTCAGAGGTACAAAGAGAAATTCCATTTAAAATAACTACTGATAGTATAAAATATTTAGGAATCTTATCTGCCAAGGGAAAATCAGAAACTTTATGAGCAAAACTACAAAACACTTTCCACACAAATTAAGTCTGATCTAACCAACTGGAAAAATATTAAATGCTCTTGGATTGAGTGAGCAAATATAATAAAGATGACAATACTACCTAAACTAATCTATTTATTTAGCACTATACAAATTAGACTTCCCAAAAACTATTTTGATGACCTAGAAAAAATAACAACAAAGTTCATATGGAAAACCAAAAGGTCGAGAATTTCAAGGGAATTAATGAAAAAAAAAATCAAATGAAGTTGGCCTAGTGTACCAGATCTAAATTAAAACCATCTGGTATTGGCTAAGAAATAGACTAGTTGATCAATGGAATAGGTTAGGTTCAAAGGACAAAACAGCCAATAACTTTAATTATCTAGTGTTTGACAAACCTAAAGACCCCAGTTTTTGGGATATCAATGCATTATTTGACAAAAATTGCTGGGAAAATTGGAAATTAATATGGCAGAAACTAGGCATTGACCCACACTTAACATTATACACAAAGATAAGGTCAAAATGGGTTCATGATCAAGGTATAAAAAATGAGATTATAAATACATTGGAAGAGCATAGGATAGTTTACCTTTCAGACCTGTGGAAAAGGAAGGAATTTATGACCAAAGAAGAACTAGAGATCACTATTGACTACAAAATAGAAAATTTTGATTATATCAAATTGAAAAGACTTGTAAAAGTCTTTGCAGGCAAGATTAGAAGGGAAACAATAAACTGGGAAAACATTTTTACAGTCAAAGGTTGTGATAAAGGACTCATTTCCAAAATATATAGAGAATTGATTAATTTAAAGAAATCGCCATTCTTCAATTGATAATGGTCGGATATGAAAGAAATTTCAGATGATGAAATTAAAACTATTATACTAATATAAAGTTTCCAAATCACATTGATCAGAGAAATGCAAATTAAAAACTCGGGATACCACACACCCGTCAGATTGGCTGAATGAGAGGGAAAGATAAGGGAATGTTGGAGGGTATGTGGGAAACAGGGACACTGATACATTGTTTGGAATTGAAACATTCAGCCATTCTGGAGAGCAATTTGGAATATGTTCAAAAGTTATCAAACTTGATACCCCTTTGATCCAGCAGTGTTTCTATTTGGTTATACCCCAAAGAGATACTAAAGAAGGGAAAACCTGATGTGCCAAAAATGTTTATGGCAGCCCTGTTTGTAGTGGCTAGAAGCTGGAAAATGTATGCATGCCCATCAATTGGAGAATGGTTGAGTAAATTGTGGTATATGAATGTTATGGAATATTATTGTTCTGTAAGAAATGACCAGCAGGATGAATACAGAGAGGATTGGTGAGACTTACATGAACTGATGCTGAGTGAAATGAGCAGAACCAGGAGGTCATTATATACCTCAACAATGATACTGTATGAGGATGTATTCTGATGGAAGTGGATTCCTTCGACAAAGAGAAGATCTATCTGAGTTTCAATTGATCAAGAATGGACAGAAGCAGCTACACCCAAAGAAAGAACACTAGTCAATGAATGTAAACTGCTTGCATTTTTGTTCTTCTTCCCGGATTTTTTATACCTTCTAAATCCAATTCTCCCTGAGCAACAAGAGAACTGTTTGGTTCTGCATATATATATATATATATATATATATATATATATATATATATATATATTGTATCTAAGATCTACTGTAACCTATTTAACATGTATAGGACTGCTTGCCATATGGGAGAGGGGGTGGAGGGAGGGAGGGGAAAAATCGGAACAGAAGTGAGTGCAAGAAATAATGTAAAAAATTACCCTGGCATGGGTTCTGTCAATAAAAAGTTATTAAAAAAACTCTCTGCTAAGGCAAGAACTGATAAGATTTAGTGACTGGTTTGAGAGATGGAGAGGAAGAAGTCAAAATTGATTCTAGATTTTGAATGTGGATCATTGGGAGGTAGATTATGCAAGCAAAGCTTTATTGTTCCAAATGGAGTGTCAGAGGAACCAAAATTACCTTAGAAGGAAGGTAAACATTAACTTTCATGGTCTAATAGAGGGAGTACTTGCAAAATATTTTACCAGCTCTGTGGGAAAAACAAAACAAAACAAAACAAAATGTAGGCACAATGTAATTTGGAGTTTAAATGGCATTATCACTATTTTCTTTCCAGTCAGTCTTTTTATTTTTAAAATTTTTTTTCTTTTATTTCTTTTCTTTTCTTTTTCCACTAATGTCTGTTTATAATCCCAGTTTGGGTTTCCTTGGCAAAGGTGTTGAAGTGCTTTTCCATTTCCTTCTCCAGCTCATTTTACAGATGTAGAAGCTGAGACAGATAGGGTTAAGTGACTTGCTCAAGGTCACTAATGGTCAGATAATATCTGATAGCATATTTAAACTCATGAAGATTAGTCTTTCTGATTTCAAGTCCTATACTTTATCAACTAGGCCTCTTAACTGCTAATCTTTTAAAATTCTTATGGCTCAGAGAACACATTTCTTACTTCAACTTCAAGAGAGAGGAAATAGAAATATTATTATCACCATTTTACAGATGAGGAATCTGAGAGTCAAAGAGTTTATATGACCTGATGCAGTTGAACAGTTAATTAGGATTGGAACTCAGACCCAAATTCATATCTCTGGTTCTTTCTACTTCATGATGTAATCATTCTACCATATTGCCCCAAGTCTACCTTGGTGGTATTAAATTAAGACTCTGACATATTAGTATGAATGAACATCAAATTGTCTTACATTACCATAATGAAATACTGAATCCCCAGGAGAAGAAAGGGATAGAAAATGGAGACCGATATTAGTTAAAGAAAAGGAATCTTATTTATTTCACAAATCTCTTTGGAGTCTTCCTACGTTGAAGAATTGTCAAATGATCATATCCTTTGGAAAAAAAAAACCAAACAAACAAATAAATAAATGGAACTCAGAAGACATGTCTAGTCTATGTCAAGGATAGTATATTATCATCCATTGGCCATTACTCTACAAAACTGCTTTGTATTCCTTATGACCTAGTAATGCATATTTAGACCTAAAAGGTATTTTGAGATCATCTAGTCCAAAACTCTTTTTTGTGTGTGAAAAAAAATTATTTATTTATTTATAATACACATTGCTTTATGAATCATGTTGGGAGAGAAAAATCAGACCAAAAGAGAAAAACTATGGGAGAGAAAAAAAAAACATATAAAGGTGAACATAGCAAATGTGGATTTACATTTAATCTTCATAGTTCTTTTTCTGGATACAGATGGCATTTTTTAATCAAAGTTTATTGGGATTGCCTTTTATCATTGACCCACTGAGAAGAACTAAGTCTTTCATAGTTGATCATTGCACATTCTTGCTGTCATTGTGTACAATGTTTTCTTGGTTCTGCTTTTTTCTTGTAACATCGATTTGTGTAAATCTTTCTAGTCCTTTCTAAAATCAGCTTGCTCCTCATTTTTTATAGAACAGCAATAGTACATTACCTTCATAAATCACAGCTTATTCAGCAATTCCCCAATTGATGGGCATCTACCCATTTTCCAATTTTTTGCTACTACAAAAAGAGATGCCACAAACGTTTTTGCACATGTGCATCCTTTTCCCACCTTTATGATTTCCTTGGGAAACAGACCCAACAATGGCACTGCTGGATCAAAGGGTATGCACTTTTATAGTCCTTTTAGTATAGTTCCAAATTACTCTCAGGAATGGTTGGATCATTTCATACCACCACTAAAAATACATTAGTATCTCAATTTTGTCACATCTCCCACAACAATTATCATTATCTTAGCCAATATGAGAAGTGTGAGGTGTACCTCAAAATTATTTTACTTTACATTTCTCTAATCAATAGTGATTTAGAGCATTTTTTTTCATGTGCCTGGAGGTGGCTTTAATTTCATCTGAAAAATTGTCAGTTCATATCCTTTGACTATTTATCAATTGAGGATCCAAAATTTCCTAAATTGTGGTTCATCACTCCATATGGGGTAATGGAATTGGATGTGGAGGCCATGAAATTATGATTTATCTTTAGTAAATATTTGATTTGGTTATCTATTTTATATAACTACATATGGAGGATCACAAAAAAAATTTCCCAGGCAAAAAGAAATCACGAGTGAAAAAAGTTTAAGACTATCTTATCTAGACCAACCATTTTACAAATGAGCAAAGTAAGAGCCAAATGACTTAATAAAATGATGAAAATCACATGGGTAGTAACAGCAGAGTTAGGATATGAACTCAAGCTTTCAGAATCATTCTCATGCTCATTCTCATGTGCTCATTCTCCTACAGTCTTATATTATTCTTTGTAATAGGTTTTACTTTTTATTTTTTTATTTTTCTTTTCCTTAGGAAAATAAAAGCAATGCCTATATATGAACTGATCTGCTCTGTGAGTGTGTGCCTGTGTGTGTATAAAGCTTTCAGTTTTTTTGTCTCTCTTCTTGTAAAACTATGATATGTTCCTCATTTTTATATCTTCACTGTAGTATAGACTAGTAGGCCACAAAGAAAATTTCTGTTCATTAAAAATGTTTAAGGATTTAAGAGACTGACTAACAGGTTTCAAAATGGCTTGTATACAACAGACATAATTCTCAGGACAACTCCTTTCTGGATATAGCTAACAGGATTTATAAGCAGTCTTCAGAATTATTTGATAATTAGGAAAATTCCAAGTCTTTGAAATCACAGAAAGGGAAGTTTTTAGAAATGGGGCAGCCAACTTGGCTTCTAACCTGGTGCCTGAACCACTATAATTAATTAGCTCCCTCTGGTTTCATAGGAAAACAAGGTTGCTGTGTTACGGCAATAACCATGGCTGCCCACGAATTATCAGCATGCTCCAGACACAGAGTTCCTTTCTCTAGGGAAAAGAAATTCCTATAATTTAACAAATTACTATATTGGGGTTTTTGACATTGTGCATGCTTTTCAATTTCCATCTGTTACTTAGGCCCATTAGTATTTTCTTGTCGCAGCAGCCAACAGCATTTTAACAGTTTTTTTTTTCCTCTCTGTAAAAACAACAGCAACAACAGCCACCACCTCTCTTCTCTTACTTCCCTTTGGACACTTAAAAATGACATGCCCCTTCCAATTACAAATAGCTTTGAGAAAATATTGTTTGGGCTTTCCCCCAAAAGCCCAAGGTGACTGCTGTTGGCTAGGAACTAGAATAATTGCATTCTCAATGAGAACAAACATTCAGACTACTTCAGATGCAAATTTACATATGCACAGTATTGATGGGATATAGATCAATGTTCTCTTCACTTCTCAAAATATCTTTTGTATGCAGAGAGCTTTCTGTGCACAGAGAAAGCTTTTCTGTGCACAGAAGTTCAGCACACAAAAAAGTTGCCTGTGATGTGAAAAGAAAGCTCAACCAAGGAGGGTACTAAAAGGAGCACTGGTTTAACCCTATCTGGGTTCCTATCTGGAACCACAGCAACACTAAGGTAGAAGAACAAAACAGAGTGTGACTAGTACACTTTTGGTTGCCATAAAACAATTGTCTATGTTGCTTTGGCTGTACAAATCAAGTGAGAAAAATACCTATCTCTAATACACCTACTTGCCCTTTCCCTTTCCTAGTGTGTTCTTTTTGACTTCATGATTGGTTGACAATGCACATCTGAACATGTCACATCCCACCTCCATCCTCCTTCAATAAACAAAAATGGTTCAATTTGATGCTTCCAGTATCATATAAAAAAGATTTAGTTTGGCATACAAAATTCTTTGTAACTCTCCCCTTCTATTTCCATTTTTTTTTTTTTTAACATTTCCTTCCCTTTCACATACTCTGCAATCCAAAGACACTGGACTCCTTGCTGTTCCTTGCCTAAAATTCCACTTCCCAACTCTTGGCATTGGTTATCCCATGCCTGGAATATTATCTTTCCTCATCTCTACCCCTGGCTTCTTTTATGTCTCAGTTCAAGTCTTGTCTTATCTCAGAAGCTTTTTCCTTTTGATCTTTTTTAATCTTAGTGAATCATTCTGAGACTACTCTTAATCTGTATACTCTATAACAAGTGGTTATTTGTAGAGTTGTTTGTATATTTTCTCTTCCATTAGCATTGGAGCTCCTCTGGTAAAGATATTTTTTTCTCTCCTTTCTTTGTATCCCTTGTACCTGGAACATATTAAACACTTAAATGCTTGATGACTTGATTTAATGACTTCTCTGCTTTAGGCCAGTGTTATGAACTCCTTTAATCACTTTGTGTTTGTCCACTATTTGTTCACTGGACAAATAGCTTGTGAGCTATAGATCTTAGAAGACCAAAGCATAATTGAAAAAGGTCCATGACTCTTTGAGGCACATAGGAGGTACAGTGAATAGAATATTGGGCTTGGAGTCAGGAAAACTTGAGTTAAAATTTAGCCTCAGATACTTACTAGATATCTAACTCTTGGCAGGTCATTCAACCACTGTTTGCTGTTTCCTCATCTTGGATTATTTTAAGGGCAAAAAAAAAATTACATTTGTAAAGCACTTAGCACTATGTTTGGCATATGGTAGGTACTTAAGAAATGCTTGTTTCCCTTCTTTTCTTCTCTTTCCAGTTCACCCCCTCCTTGGTAACTAATTTGTCTTTTGATATTTGCATAATCTATGCTTAACATGATATCTTGCAAATAGTAAGTGCTTAAGAAGTGCATTTTACTTCATTCATTCATTGTCAATCAACTAGATATTATTAATAAATCTATTTTTAAGGGGAGGATTTGGACCATTTTTTGATATTAGAAAAGAGTTTTTAGAGTTCACACATGAGTGGGAAATTGTCATTTAACCCTTGGTTTAATCATCCTATACACACTGTCTTGGTTTGGCACAGGTTCCTATTTTCTCTCTCAAATCATGATTTAGACTATATCATCTTTTCACAAGAGAAGTTTTATCATAGAATTCTTGACTTAGAAGAGGTCTCACAGCTAATTTGTCCCTAATCACTGACACAAAGGCATAGAGAAATAGCCTTAGATACAAGTTGAATCTGATTTTAATCTTTGTCACTGACATATACTGACTCTGTGATGAGACTCATCATTGACATACACTGGCACATACCTGACAGAATCTTTGACAACTCCCTTAAGAACATAAATTGTCTATTACAGCCCTATCTGCCTTAGTAAAGGGAATTTCTCATTGAAAGAAATGAGAAGTTTCTCTCCCACCCATTCCCAGACATACAAAGAAATAACAATGGGCTCTATCTTTTATCTGGGTTGGGAATTGTGAAGAAATTAATGTCAGGACACCCTGGGTTTTAGCTTGCTGTTCCTCGCCGAGTTAAGAGCTGTTAATTTCTAAATAAAACTATTTTTGAAGACATTATAGTTTTTGAAAGAGGGTGTAGAGTGAATATATTACTAGTGAAAATAAAATCAAAGCAATTCTTTAGATTTAACCTACCCAATTTATACCAATAAATTAAAAATGTAGGTGAAATGAAAGAATATTTACAAAAATACAAAGTGCCTAGATTAATAGAAATAGATCATTTAAATAAATCTATTCTTAAAAAATTAACAAGCCATAAATGAACTTATTAAGAAAAAAAGAATCAGGACCAGATGGATTTACAAGTGAATTCTACTAAACATGTAAAGATTAGCTTATTCTAAGAATAAATACTTTATTTGAAATACTAGACAAAAGAATCCTACCAAACTTTTTTTTTTATGAAACAAATATTGTGCTAATACCTAAACCAAAAAGATCAAAAACAGAGAAAGAATATTAGAGGCAAATTTTATTAATATGTATTTTGCATAAATATTTAAATAAAATTTTAAAATAAATTTTAAAAATTAAATAAAATATTAGTGAAGAAATAACAGCAACATATTACAAGGATCATCTGCCATGATGAGATAAGATTTATATTAGTAATGCAGGCATGTTTTAATGTAAGGAAAATGATTAACACAATTGATTATATCAATAACAAAAGTGACAATCATATGATTATATCAATAGATGCAAAAAAAACTTTTGAAAAAATACAACACATTCTAAAATACTAAAATATTTATATCTAAATATAAAACCAAAATACTCAAAATACTCAAAAGCATAAATATAAATGAATTTTTCCTTAAAATTTTAAGAAATATGTATTTAATACTATCAGCAGGCCTTATTTGTAATATGGATAAGTTAGAGGCTTTTCCAATAAGATCAGGAGTTGAACCAAGAGGGTCTTTTATTACTAATATTAATCAGTATTGTATTAGAAATGCTAGCAATAGCAATGAAAGAAGAAAAAGAAATCAAAATAATCGGAATGGTCATGAAGTAATAAAACTATCTTTTTTTTTTTTTAGATAATATGATAGTAAATTTGGAAAATCCTAGAGATTAAATTAAAAGTTAGTTGAAACAATTAATAATTTTAGTAAAGTGGCAGGATATAAAATAAGTCCACACAAATCTTTACCATTTCTATGTATCAGCAACAGAATCCTGCAATATAAACTAGTAAGAGATATCCCATTTAAAATAACTATAAACTGTATAATATAAATAAATAAATAGAATGCTTGCTAAGAAAAACCCTGGAATTACATGAATATAATTATAAAACAATTTTTATACAAATAAACTCAGGTTTAAAAAATTGGAGAAATATAAATTCTACATGGGTGGGAACAAAAATGACAATTCTCTCCAAAATGAATGTGCTAATTTAATGCCATTCCAATGTAATTATCAATAGTATCATTTTATCAAACTAAAAAGCAATAAAAATTCATTTGAAAAAAAATCAAGACTATCAAAGGAATTAGGGAAAAAAAGTAAATGAAAGAGATTTAGTAGTGCCAGATTTTAAAATATATTTTATGGAAGTAACTATCAAAATAATCTGGTGCTGTCTATGAAATAGAAATGTGAATCAATGGAATAGAACAGAAATATAAGTAACTTTGTCTTTGAGAAATACAGAGATTTAAGATTTTGATATAAGAATTCATTTTTGGTCAAAATTTTTGGGAAAACTGGGATGCCATTTGCCAGAAATTGGATATAGATCAATGCTTTATACAATTTCCTGAGATAAGATCAAAATGGGTACATAATCTAGATATAAAGGAAGATATCATAAATAAACTAGAAGAACATTGAACACCTTGTCTACAAGTCTTATGGACAGAGTAATTTATAAATCAACAAGATACAGAGAGTAGTGTGAGATATAAAATGGATAATTTTGATTACGTTGAATTAAAAGGATTTTGTATAAATAAAGTCAATATAACTAAGACTAGAAGTAAAGCAAAAAATTGAGAGGGGGATTTTAAAGATAGTTTCTTGGATAAAGATCTCATATGTCAAATACATAGAGAACTTTGTCAAATTTATAGGAATGTATCCTTCCCCAATGGATAAATGGTCAAAGGATATGAGTAGGAAGTTTTCCAGTGAATAAATCAAAAACTCTACATAGTCACATGAAAAAATGCTCTAAATCATTATTGATAAGAAAAGTTCACATGAAAACAATTCTGAGATGTTATCTCACAGATTTGACTAAATTGATTGACTAAAATGAGCAAAAGGAAGATGACAAACTTTGGAGGGGATAGAAAATTGAGATATTAATGGAAAAATTCAGATATTAATATGCTTTTGGTGGAACTATGAAATGATCAAGTCATTTTGGAGAGCAATTTGGAATTATGCCCAAAGAATTATAAAACTATAGATGTCCTTTGAACCAACAATATCATGATTAAATCTGTTTCCCAAGATTATTAGGGAAAAAGGAAAATAAACTATATGTTCTAAAATATTTGTAGCAATAGTTTTTGTGGTGACAAAGAAATGAAAGTCTCTAGACGTTTATTTGAATAAAATAGAGAAAGAGAAGATCAATAAATTGGCCTTGCAACTACAAAAGCTAGAAATAGAACAAATTAAAAACCCCCAATCAAATACCAAACTTGAAAGTCTAAAAATAAAAGGAGAGATCAATGAGATTGAAAGTAAAAAAAAAAAAAAAAAAAGCAAAACTATTGAATTAATAAATAAAAGTAAGAGTTGGTTTTATGAAAAAAGCAACAAAAGAGATAAACCTTTAGTTAATTTGATAAGAAAAAGGAAAGGAAAATCAAATTGTTAGTCTGAAAAGTGAAAAAGGAGAACTATCCACTAATGAAGAAGAAATTAGAGCAATTATCAGGATGCCAATAAATTTGACAACGTGAGTGAAATGGAGGAATACCTATAAAAATATAGTTTGCCAGGTTGACAGAAAAGGAAATAAATTACTTAAATAGTCCAATTTTAGAAAAAAAATAAATAGAACAAGCTATTAATCAACTCCCTAAGAAAAAATCCCCAGGACCAGATGGATTTACATGTGAATTTTATCAAACCTTTAAAGAACAATTAACTCCAATACTATATAAACTATTTGAAAAAATAGGGACTGAAGGACTCCTACCAAATTCCTTTTATGACACAGATATGGTACTGATACCTAAACCAGGTAGGATGAAAACAGAGAAAGAAAATTATAGATCAATTGCCCTAATGAATTATTGCTGCAAAAATTTTAAACAAAATATTAGCAATTACCGATTTGTACCAGGAATGCAGGGCTGGCTCAATATTAGGAAAACTATTAGGATAATTGACTATATCAATAACCAAATTGACAAAAAACATATTATCTCAATAGATGCAGAAAAAGCATTCGATGAAATCCAAACCCATTCCTATTAAAAACACTAGAGACTATAGGAATAAATGGATTTTTACTTAAAGCAGTCAGTAGCATCTATTTAAAACCACCAGCAAGCATCATATGTAATGGGTTTAAACTAGAACCATTCCCAATAAGATCAGGGTTAAAACAAGTTTGCCCACTATCACCATTACTATTCAATATTGTATTAGAAATGCTAGCCATGGCAATAAGAGAAGAAAAAGAGATTAAAGGAATTAGAATAGGTAATAACGAATCCAAATTATCACTCTTTGCAGATGATATGATGGTATACTAAGAAATCCCAGAGAATCAACTAAAAAGCTATTAGAAATAATACATAACTTCAGCAAAGTTGCAGCATACAATATAAATCCACATAAGTCATCAACATTCTTATACACCACTAACAAAATCCAGTAGCAAGAGATACAAAGAGAAATTCCATTTAAAATAACTTGAGAATATAAAATATTTTGGTATTTATCTGCCAACGGAAAGTCAGAAAGTATATAAGCAAAACTACAAAAAAAACTTTTCCACACAAAATAAGCTCGATGTAAGCAATTGGAAAAATATTAAATCCTCTTGGATTGGGTGAGCAAATATAATAAAGATGACAATACTCCCTAAACTAATCTATTTATTTAGTGCTATACCAATCAAACTCTTAAGAAAGTATTTTACTGAACTAGAGAAAATAACAACAAAATTCATCTGGAAGAACAAAAGGTCAAGAATTTCAAGAGAACTAATAAAAAAAAAGCAAATGAAGGTAGCCTAGCTATACCATATCTAAAACTATATAATAAAGCAGCAGTCATCAAAACCATTTGGTACTGGCTAAGAAATACACTAGTTGATCAGTGGAATAAGTTACGCTCACTGACAAAATAGCCAATGACTATAACAATCTACTATTTGAAAAACCAAAAAGCCTCACCTTTTGGGATAAGAATTCACTATTTGACAAAAACTGCTGAGGAAAATGGAAGCACCTTATACTAAGATAAGGTTGAAATGATCCAGGCATAAAGAATGATACTATAAATACATTAGAAGACCATACCTCTCAGATTCGTGGAGGAGGAAGAAATTTGTGACCAAAAGACAACTAGAGATCATTATTGATCATAAAATAGATAATTTTGATTATATTAAGCTGAAAAGTTTTTATGCAAACAAAACTAATGCAGAAAAGATTAGAGGGAAAGCAATAAACTGGAAAACATTTTTACATCCAAAGGATCTGATAAAGACCTCATTCTAAAATATATAGAGAATTGTCTCAAATTTATAATAGTTCAAGCCCTTCTCTAATTGATAAATGGTCAAAGGATATGAACAGAAAATTGTCAGATGAAGATATTGAAACTATTTGTAGCCACATGGAAAGGTGCTCCAAATCACTATTGATCAGAGAAATGCAAACTCTGAGATATCACTACATACCTGTCAGATTAGCTAAGATGACAGGAAAAGATAATGACGAATGTTGGAGGGCACGTGGGAAAACTGGGATACTGATATAGAGCAGTTTGGAACTATGTTTAAAAAGTAATGAAACTGTGCATACTCTTTTATCCAGCAATGTTTCTATTGAAATTATATCCCAAAGAGATCCTAAAAGAGGTAAAGGTACCTGCATTTGCAAAATTGTTTGTGGCAGCTCTTTTCATAGAAGCAAGAAATTGGAAACTGAGTGGATGCCCATCAATTGGAGAATGGCTGAATAAATTATGGTATATGAATGCTTTGGAATACTATTGTTTTGTAAGAAATGACCAGCAGGATAATTTCAGAGAGATTTACATGAATTGATGCAAAGTAAAATGAGCAGAACCCAGGAGATCATTATACATAGCAACAGGAAGCCTGTATGATGATCAATTCTGACAGATGTGGCTCTCTCTTCAACATTGAGATTAATTGGACCGCTTACCCTTGTGCAGTGATGAAGAGAACCATCTACACCCAGAGAGAGAGGACCATGGGATCAGAGTGTGGAACACAGCATATCATTCTGACTCTCTCTGTTATTATTTGTTTGCATTTTGTTTCTTTTTTCTCAATTTTTCTTTTTCTTCCTTCTTGATCTGATTTTTCTTGTGTAACTGGATGGCTGTGTGAATATCTATACACATACTGGAACTGCTATTTCAGCATATTTGGCATGTATTGGACTGCCTGCCAGGTGGGGGAGGGGATGGGGGGAAGAAGGGAAAATCTGTGGCAGGGGATTATACAGGGATCACTATTAGAAAAATTACCCATGGATATATATTGTGAAAAAAAATTTAATAAAAAAGTTATTGGCATAAAGTTGGGCAAAGTAATGCTTAATTATTACTCTAATTTTCTCTTCATTAGTGTAAAGTTCTTTCTTTTCATTTTTAAGATTAACAATTTGATTTTCCTCTTTCCTTTTTATAATCAAATTCACCAAAGGTTTATCTATTTTGTTGGTTTTTTCATAAAATCAACTTTCATAAAAAAAAACTTAGTTTTATTTATTAATTCAATAGTTTTGTATTTTCAATTTTATTAATATTTTATTTTGTTTTTAGAATGTCAAGTTTAGTATTTGATTTGGGGTTTTTAATTTGCTCTTTTCTTAGCTTTTTTAGTTGCAAGCCCATTTCATTGGCCTTCTCTTTATTTTATGCAAGTAAGTGTCTAGAGATACAAAATTTCCCCTTATTACCAGTTTGGCTGCATCCCACAAATCTGGATATGTTGTCTCATTATTGTCATTCTCTTGTATGAAATTATTGATTGTGTCTGTGATTTGCTGTTTCACCCAGTCATTTTTTAGGATGAGATTTAGTTTCCAATTACTTTTTGATCTATTTTCCCCTGGCTTTTTATTGAATGTAATTTTTATTGCATTGTGACCCAAAAAGAATACATTTACTATTTCTGCCTTTCTGCATTTGATTTTGAGGTCTTTATGCCCTAAATATATGGTCATTTTTTCTATAGATTCTATGAACTGCCGAGAAGAAAATGTACTTGTTTTTGTCTCCATTCAATTTTCTCCAAAGATCAATCATACTTAACTTTTCTAGTATTCTATTTACTTCTTTAACTTCTTTCTTATTTATTTTGTGGTTTGATTTTATCTAGTTCTGAGAGTGCAAAGTTGAGATCTCCCACTATTATAGTTTTGCTGTTTATTTCTTCTTGCAGCTCTCTTCACTTCTCCTTTAAGAATTTAGATGCTATACCACTTGGTGCATATATAGTTAGTATTGATTTTGCTTCACAATTGATGGTACCCTTTAGCAAGATACAGTTTTCTTCCTTTTCTCTTTTATTTAGATAATTTTTTACTGTTGCTTGAAATGAGATCAGGATGGTTACTCCTGCTTTTTTACTTCACCTGAAACATAATAGATTCTGCTCCAGCCTTTTACCTTTACTCTGTATGTATCATACTGCTTTAAATGTGTTTCTTGTAAACAACATATTGTAGGATTTTGGCTTTTAATACAGTCTGCTATCTGCCTCCGCTTTATGGGAGAGTTCACCCGATTCACATTTATGGTTAAAACTACTAATTCTGTATTTCCTGCCATATTATTATCCCCAGATTATACTTTTCTCTTTCCTTTTTCCCTTCCTTCCCCAGTGTTTAACTTATGGGCACCACTTGCCTCAAGCAGCCCTCCCCCTTTAGAGTACCACCCTTTTTCTTATATCTTTCCCCTATTATTTCTGTATTCATTTCTATTTAGACTATCCCTTACCTTTATGCTTTTCCCCTCTCACTTTTCAATAAGGCAAGAGAAGTTACTCTGTAAACAAAATATGTCTAATAATATTTTGTCTTTGAGCCAAATCTGATGAGAGTAATATTCACACAATGTTCACCCTCTCCCTTTTACCACTCATATACAACAGGTTTCTTTTACCCTTTGTGAGATGTAATTTCCCTCTTTTTACCTTGACTTTCCCCTTTTTTTGGTACAATCCTCTTTTCACCTATACTTCCTTTTTTATATTATAACAGTAAAATCAAATTATATATGTATTCTCTTTGTATACCCATAACAGAAATACAGTTCTCAAGAGTTCTTTTTACCTTTTTATGCTTGAGTCCTATATTTGGAGATCAAAATTTTGTTTAGTTTTGTTTTTTTCATCAGAAATAAATGGAATTCACCTATTTCATTGAATGCCCATTTTCTTCCTTGGAAGAAAATGCTGAGTTTAGCTGGGTAGTTTATTCTTGGCTGCTTCCAAGTTCCTTTGCCTTTTGGAATATAAGATTCCAGCCCTTTGATTCTTTAATGTGGAAACTGCTAGATTCTGAGTAATCCTGGGTATTTGAATTTTTTTTCTGGCTACTTGTAATATTTTTTCCTTGATCTGATAGTTCTGAAATTTACTCACAATATTCCTTGGTGTTTTACTTTTGGAGTCTCTTTCAGGAGATGTTTGATGAATGCTTTCAATGGCTATTTTATCTTCTGATTCTCTGACATCTGGGCAGTTCTCTTTGATGATTTTCTGAAAAATAGTGTCTAGGCTCTTTTTTTATTTCATGGTTTTCAGGGAGTCCAATAATCCTTAGATTATTTCTTCTAGATCTATTTTCCAGGTCTGTTGTTTTCCCAAGTAGGTACTGAACTTTTTTTCTATTTTTTGATTTTGCTTGACTGACCCTTGATGTCCCATAGAGTCATTCATTTCCATTTGTTCAATTATGCTTTTTGATGTATTATTTTCCTCATTTATTTTTTTACTTCCTTTTTTAATTTGTCCAATTGAGTTTTTAAATGAATTGTTTTGTCCTATGAATTTTTTTTCCATTTCCCAATTTTTTTTAAGGAGTTATCTATCTTTTCCAACTTACAAATTCTGTTTTCCTGGGAGTTTTTTACTTTGATCATTTCGCATATTCTGTTTTTCAGGGAGTTGTTTTCTTTTTACAGTTTATCTTTTACTGAGTTATCTGCCTTATTCATACTGTCTTGCAAAGTTTTCCTTTCCTTTCCCCATTTTTCTTCCAGGTCTCTTTTAAGATCTTTTAAAATTTCTTCTAGGAGAGCCTTGTTTTTGGGGACCAGGTTAATTACCCTTTGGGGTTTCATCTGGAGACAATCTGCTTTTAGTCTCCTCAGCGTTTGAAACCTTTTCTTCTCTTTCACTATAGAAGCAATCTATGGTTAGAGCTTGCGTTGCCTTTTTACTTAATCTAAAAAAAAAAAAAAAAAAAAAGTTGGGATCTGCTTTTAGGGCAAGGAAGGCTTTCCAAACTTCCTCTACAGACACCAGGAAATGGCAGCAGCTGAGCTGGGATTGTGCTGAGACACTTCTGGTGCTGGGTGGGTGTGGCTAGGTCCTGTGAGACTCTGGTGCTTTGGGGTTCACTTTTTACCTTTTGTGTTTGTGTTGGATGTTTTATAACTTTTCTGCTGATCTACTGTCTTACAACCAGGGCAGAGTAGTCAACATTTGGTAGAGTCCTCCCCACAGATTCTTTGCCCCATGGAGACCGTACCCATCCTGTGTCTGCTCAGCACGAGCTAGCCTCTATGTTCTACCTCCCTGCCTGTGCCTGGCCTCCTTGCTGGAACAAAACAGACCTTTTCTGGTGATCTTTGAAATTATCTTTTGCTGGTAATTTGTTGCACTCCCAATATTCTTGAATTATACCAGTCCAGCCCTATTTCAGAGGTTGAATTTCATAATTAGTGTGAGGGAAGTAGGAGAACTCTGAAAGAAGCATGTGTCCTCTCCCCCATCTGGCTCTGCTTCTCTCCAGCTTGGATCTTTAGACATTCTTTTATTCTGGTTTTTAAGCTTGTTGGTGTTAAGACATGGAGCGATTATGACCTATTTTGATGGAGAGAGTGAATTCATGAATTCAGGAGTTCTTTAAGTATTAAAGTCAGTTTAAAAGCAAAATCAGTATTCATTTTCTATTTCTGTCTTTCAATCATCTGTCAATCAATCATTCAATCAATGAATACTGATATTCAATCAATATCTTTTGAGGGTAAGTAAGAAATGAACCTATGAATTTTATCAGAGGTTCCCTGTCTAACCAGTGGGTCATTTGTCTCAGTACTTTAGTTTTCTCTTGAAGACAAAATAAACAACTCTCAGGGAAATTATTAATAGGATCATACCTCTAGATCTCAAAGAAAGCCAATTAGTCCCCAGCTTCTTAAACTGTGAGTGATGATGCTTATGGGGCCTCATCGTTGAATATGGTAGTCACAATTTATTATCAGTAAATGTTTGATTTTTATACTTAGTTTATAAACATATACATGGATTCATGTAAAATTTCTTGGGTGAAAAGGGGTCACAAGAATTTAAAAAGCCCTGATTTAGTCCAGTCCTCTCATTTAATAGTTGAGGAAACCAAGGCCCAGAGAAATTTTAAAAATTGCCCAAAGTTAGACAGGTGCAGGTTTTAATCTGTGTGGAACAGAGCAACTTCAAAACCTGCCACTGATACCTGATAATAGCCCCAACATTTAAAGTAAAAAAAAAACTTTAAATATGTGATTTCATTGAAACTTCTCCAAAACCTTGTGTGGTCAATCTGGGCTTCTTAAACTTTTTCCTTTCTAAACCCTTTTTAGTCTGAGAAATTTTTATACAACACTAGGTATACAGGTATATAAAATAGGTATACAGAACAAACATTTATTGTTAATAAGTCATAATTTCACAATACCCATCCTCAGTTATGAAACCCCATGGACATGATCAATAGTTTAAGAAGTTTAAGAAACTTTGAAGTAAATAATATTTAAGATTGATAGGCAACATGGCAGCGTGGCGTCAAGTGCTTGATTTAGAGTCAGGAAGATCCAAGTTCACATCCTACGTTAACTGTATAAGCCTGCAAAATTAGGTAAACTCTCTATCTCACTGTCGTCATCTGCAAAATGGAGATAATTATAGTACCTACCTCACAGGGTTCTTGTGAGGACCCAATGTATACAGAATGCTTTGTAGGCTTTAAGGAACTTTATAAATGAAATCAATGGTCACCTCTATTTCACAAATGAATAGACTAAGACTGAGTATGGTTAAATAGCTAGTCTATGATCAAATAGCTCTTAATTTTTAGGTAGGATTCAAACTCATGCTTCTTGTGACTCTGAGTCTACCACTTTTTCTATTATAACTCATTATAGGACAGCTATTGGAGAGACATTTTGGCATTGGATTTTTCAGTTTTCCTATTAATACTTTCCCTATTTTATTTAGAAGCAGAATCAAAAGGACTTAGAATTTATATGGTTCAACCCAATAGACTGAACTGGGATTGAACTTGTGATTTCTTGGGTACATGGAACACTCTCTGGAAGGAAATATACTCTACTAACACAAATTGTCACTGAACATAAAACAGCAGGTGGAATCTGACCAGGGATGAATATAATGTGACTATCATGTCACCTCTTCCTGTTCTGTATGCTGAGTTTCTTCCTACTCTGGCTTCCTGTAAGACCAGTACTGGAAACAAAAAACTCAGGATTTTCCAAATCAAGTCCCACACTCGAGTACAATTAGATGCTGTCATTTGTCCAAATGCAAAGAGAATTTTGTTGGGAGGTATTTCCCTTGGCATTCATTTCAACTCCAGCTTGACTGATTGTTTTTAATATTTTAAACTGCAACGAGAGAAATAATGAAGTGATATAAGAAAAACCTGTTCTTAAATTGCAAACTTGGCAATTTTAACCCCTGCTCTAATAGCTCTCTAAATATAGGCTGCTCCTTATTGCCTATTGGATCATGGTTTTGGGGTATTTCCTCTGTCTGCATCTAGCCCTCGGATTTGATTGACATCCCAACATCTATATGTGATTACTAGCATTAGGAAGTCCTTAGGCCATAACTTGGTTTTCCCCACAGGTAAAAGAGGAAAAGGAAATGTAATATATACAACAATGTAATGAAAATTTTTTGTTATTTCTGATACGGAATGTTTGATTTCCTCTATACCAGTTAACTTCAGTAAGCATCACCTATGTGGAAAGTACTGTGCTTGAAGCTGAGTGGAAAATATTGGAGAATTTAATAAGAATAAATATATTCCAGATAAATGTGGTTTTGTGCTGAGATTTAAAAAAAAGTAACTTCAAATGTATTAGTTAATAAAAAAGAATTTTACATATAATGCTTTAACATTTACAAAGTGCTTTATATGCATTATCTGATTTAAATTGTTTCACCATCCTATAAGATGCTAAGGACATCATGAGACCCAGTTTATACATGAGAAAACGAGATTTGAAGAAGTTGCATAGTTTGTCAGTGGTAGAAGATGTAAATTCCAAATGTGATATTTAATCCTAAGTCTTTATGATGTCATTGTGTACAAAATTTTTTTGGCTACATTACTTTTCTTTACAAAATGGAAGCATGACTTGAGAGATAGTTATCTGAAAAAGATGTGGAGGGCCTAGTAGATTTCAGTGCCTGTTTGAGCGATATGGTAGCTCTCCAAAGCTAATACTGACTTTGACTACATTCAAAGTTTGACAGTGTCAAACTATATGCCCTAGTCAAATAACATTTGGGATATTATGTTTATTTCTGGGTATCACATTTCAGAATGGAGAGTGCTAAGTTGTGGAGGATTCATAGAAATCCTAGAGGAGAAGGTTTTAGTTTCAATTGGTGAAGAATTAGGAAGAATGTGAGAATAGTCTTTTTTTTTTCTTTTTTTATTATTATTATAGCTTTTTATTTACAAGATATATGCATAGGTAATTTTTCAACATTGACAGTTGTAAATCTTTTTGTTCCAACTTTTTCCCTCCTTCTCCCCACCCCTTGGGGATGGCAGGTTGACCAATACATGTTAAATATGTTAAAGTATAAGTTAAATACAATGTATGTATACATGTCCAAACAGTTAATTTGCTGTATGAAAAGAGTCAGACTTTGGAATAGTGTTCAATTACCCTGTGAAGGAAACAAAAAATGCAGGTGGACAAAAATAGGGGGATTGGGAATTCTATGTAGTGGTTCATAGTCATCTCCCAGAGTTCTTTCCCTGGGTGTAGCTGGTTCAGTTCATTACTGCTCTATTGGAAGTGGTTTGGTTCATCTCATTGCTGAAGATGGCCACGTCCATCAGAATTGATCATCATATAGTATTGTCATTGAAGTATATAATGATCTTCTGGTTATGCTCATTTCACTCAGCATCAATTCATGTAAGTCTCTCCAGGCCTTTCTGAAATCATCCTTCTGGTCATTTCTTATAGAACAATAATATTCCATAATATTCATATACCACAATTTATTCAGTCATTCTCCAATTAATGGGCATCCACTTAGTTTCCAGTTTCTGGCCACTACAAAGAGGTCTGCCACAAACATTCTTGCACATACAGGTCCCTTTCCCCTTTTTAAAATCTCTTTGGGATATAAGCCCAGCAGTAACACTGTTGGGTCAAAGGGTATGCACAGTTTGATAGCTTTTTGAACATAGTTCCAAATCACACTCCAGAATGGCTGGATATATTCACAATTCCACCAACAATGTATCAGTGCCTCAATTTCCCCACATCCCCTCCAGCATTCCGCATTATCTTTCCCTGTCATTCTAGCCAATCTGACAGGTGTGTAGTGGTATCTCAGAGTTGTCTTAATTTGCATTTCTTTGATTACTAATGACTTGGAGCATCTTTTCATATGGCTAAAATAGTTTCAATTTCTTCATCTGAGAATTGTCTGTTCATATTCTTTGACCATTTATCAATTGAAGAATGGCTTGATTTCTTATAAATTAGAGTCAGTTCTCTATATGTTTTGGAAATGAGGCTTTTATCAGAACCTTTGATGGTAAAAATGTTTTCCCAGTGTATTACTTTCCTTCTAATCTTGTCTGCATTAATTTTGTTTGTACAAAAACTTTTCAATTTGATATAATCAAATTTTTCTATTTTATGATCAATAATGATCTCTCGTTCTTCTTTGGTCATAAATTCCTTCCTCTTCTAAAGGTCTGAGAGGTAAACTATGCTATGCTCTTCCAATTTATTTATAATCTCATTCTTCATATCTAGGTCATGAACTCATTTTGACCTTATCTTGGTGTATGGTGTTAAGTGTGGGTCAATGCCTAGTTTCTGCCATAGTAATTTCCAATTTTCCCAGAAATTTTTGTGAAACATTGAGTTCTTATCCCAAAAGCTGGGATCTTTGGGTTTGTCAAAGGCTAGTTTATTAAAGTTATTGGCTATTTTGTCCTTTGAACCTAACCTATTCCACTGATCAACTAGTCTATTTCTTAGCCAATACCAAATGTTTTGGTAATCACTGCTTTATAGTATAATTTTAGATCTGGTACAACTAGGCCATGTCCATTTGATTTTTTTTTCATTAATTCCCTTGAAATTCTTGACCTTTTGTTTTTCCATATGAACTTTGTTGTTATTTTTTCTAGGTCATTAAAATAGTTTTTTGGGAGTCTGATTGGTATAGCACCAAATAAATAGATTAGTTTAGATAGTATTGTCATCTTTATTATATTTGCTCACCCAATCCAAGAGCATTTAATATTTTTCCAGTTGGTTAGATCTGACTTTATTTGTGTGGAAAGAGTTTTGTAGTTTTGCTCATATAGTTTCTGATTTTCCCTTGGCAGATAGATTCCTAAATATTTTATACTTTCAGCAGTTACTTTAAATGGAATTTCTCTTTGTAACTCTAATTGTTGGATTTTGTTAGTGATATATAAGAATGTTGATGACTTATGTGGGTTTATTTTGTATCCTGCAACTTTGCTAAAAGTGTGGATTATTTCTAATAGCTTTTTAGTAGAATCTCTGGGGTTCTATAAGTATACCATCATATCATCAGCAAAGAGTGATAATTTGGTTTCCTCATTACCTACTCTAATTCCGTTAATTTCTTTCTCAGCTCTTATTGCCAAAGTTAGCATTTCTAATACAATATTGAATAGTAATGGTGATAGTGGGCAACTTTGTTTCAATCCTGATCTTATTGGGAATGTTTCCAGTTTATCCCCATTACATATGATGCTTGCTGATGGTTTTAAATAGGTACTACTGACTACTTTAAGTAAAAGTCAATTTATTCCTATAGTCTCTAGTGTTTTTAATAGGAATCGGTTTGGATTTTATTGAATGCTTTTTCTGTATCTGTTGAGATAATTATATGTTTTTTGTTAATTTGGTTATTAATATGGTCAATTATACTAATAGTTTTCCTAATATTGAACCAGTCGTTCATTCCTGGTATAAATCCTACTTGATCATCGTGTATTATCCTGGGGATGATTTTCTGTAGTCTTTTTTGCTAATATCTTGTTTAAGATTTTAGCATCAATATTCACTAGGGAGATTGGTCTATAATTTTCTTTTTCTGTTTTCAATCTCCTTGGTTTAGGTATCAGTACCATGTCTGTGTCATGAAAGGAATTTGGTAGGAGCCCTTCAGTCCCTATTTTTTCAAATAGTTTATATAGTATTGGAGTTAATTGTTCTTTAAATATTTTATAGAATTCACATATAAATCCATCTGGTCCTGGGGATTTTTTCTTAGGGGGTTGATTAATAGCTTGTTCTATTTCTTTTTCTGGAATAGAACTATTTAAGCAATTTACTTCCTCCTTTTTTAATCTGGACCCTCTATATTTTTGTAGATATTCTTCAGTGCATAAAGTTGGGCAAGGTAACTCCTAATTATTTCTCTAATTTCCTCTTCATTGTTGGAAAGTTCTCCCTTTTCATTTTTAAGACTAACAATTTGATTTTCCTCTTTCCTTTTTCTAATCAAATTTACTAAATGTTTATCTATTTTGTTGGTTTTCTCATAAATTCAACTCTTAGTTTTATTTATTAATTAATAGTATTTTTAGTTTCAATTTTATTAAGCTCTCCTTTAATTTTTAGATTTTCAAATTTGGTATTTTATTTGGGGTTTTAAATTTGCTTTTTTTCTTGCTTTTTTTTCTATTTTTCTTTAAGAAGCAGTTAAAACATCATCTTTCTCCTGAAGTCTTTTTCTGATTCCCTTCAATTGCTAATGCCCTCCTTTCCAAACTACCTTGTTTTCAACTACTTTATGTATTTATTTATTTTTTAATTATGCTAGGTGTTGCCATAGTGCATAAAGTGCTGGGCCTAAAATAAGGAAGACTCGTCTTCCTGAGTTCAAATCTGATCTCATATACTTATCAGTTGTATGATCCTGGAAAAGTCATTTAATCTTGTTTACCTCAGTTTCCTTTCATGTAAAATGATCTGGAGAATAAAATGGAAAACCACTGCCTTATCTTTCCAAGAAAAATTGAGTCAGAAAGACTCAAGACACAACTGAAGTATAACTCAAATTTTTAGATTTATATTTGTTGTTATCCCCATTTGAATTTAAAGTCAATGTGAATAGAGATTACTAATTCTCTATACTTTTATCTTTAGTGTCTGGGATATAAAGGGTGCTTAATATATACTTGTTGATTGATAGATTCATCAGATAGGTTGCCTTGGGAAGTATTGGCTTTCAGCTGGAGGTCTTCACACAAAGGATGTCTAACTCTGTGTCAAATATGTTGAAGGTAACATTCTATTTCAGAATTGGATCAGATGATCTCCAAAGTTCCTTCAAACCCTTAGATTCTGTAATTATGTGGCCATCAGGTTTTTATTAGTTTTCCTAGATATTTAACTGCTTATTGTCTCTGTCTTTACAATTAGAACTTCTTGCCATTAGGATTAAAGCGATCCCAGCCCTTTCTGCCTATAGGTATTTATATATTGTTTATTTCACTTTCTTACTTAGTCCCAACTTTGACTGTCTAGACAGCTGTTTCATATGTTCTCTGTTTCTCAGTTGCCAGCATCCTGCCTGACCTCCTAGCCCTGCTGTTCCCCATAATCTGGCATCACATGTGGTCTTTGGATATCATAGACACAAACCATCATTGATTCAGAATGAGAATCATCTTGAATAGTTGAAATAATGCACAAAATGCCAGATATACTGTGGACATCTGGAAAGCCTCCCTCTAACCATACTTGAATTGCAAATTTATTTTATTAGCTGAATTTAGTGTAATCATTCAAGGACCACAGCAGGATGACAGTGCTGGCCTTCTGTTGGGTCTACCACTCCACCCTCGTGCCTGACAGAATAGCTAAACAAACTTGCCTAGGATCTGATTTATTTCCTTCACTGCACACAAGATCCCTGTCTCTTGGCACCAGACTCTTAAACAGTATCATTGTTCATTCCTGTCAGGATTCAGTTGCTTACTTATAATGTGGTGTGGCTTGGAGTACATTTCACGCATTATCTTCTTTTGTAACATGGTTACTTGGTTTTTCACCATGACTGAAACTTGTGCCATGTGGATTGTTTCATTTGGGGAATATGAATAGAAATTTAAAAATCAAGCAGGAATGAACACCACAAGTTCCTATAAACTTGTTGCTTTCAAAAGCAAAATCTACCTACTCCTCTCCCCTTTGTGGATTCCTGAACACTTTCCTTTGAATTCATATATTTTTATCAAGACTGAGAACATTTCCCAATATCTGATATACTTTCTTCACATTTTCTCAGGATCTTTTTCTCCACTCTAATCATCAAATAGAAGCACCATTAACAGAATTCTGCATAATCACTGCTCCTCTAAAGAGAAAAAGGATAGTACAAGGTAGATAATACCTCAGAATCAATCCTCTAGGTTCTTAAGTCAGTGCAGAGAGACAAAGGCAAAGCAAGTTGTAACTCATGATTTAAGTAAGTAATGTTACTTCAGGCCTCACATGTACTGCATCTTGATATTTTATAATACCAGGGAAACATGCCTTCACCATCTCATATTCTAAACAAGACTGAGATGACAAGTATGTCATGGTGAAAGAATGAAAGGACAATAAGGAAGCACGATTAGAAAATCTTTTAGTTACAAGATTACTTGCATTGTTATTATCGTTATTCAGGAATAAAGAAAACTGACGACCTTGGAATTAGTTATGTTATTATAAAAAGTGCCTTTTGAGGATCAAATGTCAATTAAGCATAGAATGTTCTAAATTGAAGATTAAACAAAACTAACTTTAACCCCAAACTAACATCTTGTCTTGCAGCATGCCTTCTTATCCAGCTGCTGGATATGCAAACTGATCTTGGTATTAGCCTACAAAAACCTACAACAATTATAAAGGTAAGCCCTTTGAGGAAAAAATCTTATCTATCTGTCCAAATGTAAATCTAAATATTTGAGTGAGTGGTTATTATCACTACTATTAAATGAAGATAATATGAGGAATCATTTCTTGATTAATTGATATAAACTTGCTTTAAAAAAATCAAATAACTATAAGATTGGTGACGAGACACAATTGATGCCAAATGGATGGAAAGAAACAGAAGAAACTAAATTTTCATTTCTTGGAGATATAGATAACCTTAGGGTATTGTTGTTTTTGGTTGGTAGTAGTTTGTTTAATGTTCAGGAATAAGCACAGTGTAATCATTCTATCTGTAGCATGATCATTCCAGACACTGACCAACAAACAGGTATTTGTGAGAAATGTCAGAAGAGTAATAGGATGTATGTGTGTATGTGTGTGTGTGTGTATGAGAGAGAGTGAGAGAGAGAGAGAGAGAGAGAGAGAGAGAGAGAGAGAGACAAAGACAGAGAGAGACAGAGAGAGACAGAGACAGAGGCAGAGAAAGAGGAAGGAAAGAAGGGAGAGAGAGAGAGAGACAAAGAGATAGATACAGAGACAGAGAGACAATGAGACACATACAGAGAGACAGATAGATAAAGAGGGAGAGGCAGAAAGACAGAAACAGAAATAAGACAGAGAAAGAAACCAAGATATAACCAAGGGAGGAGAGAAACATTTATGATAATTATGTGTATATATCAGTATATGAGACATTTCTGATCATAAGAAGAAATTATGGTTTTACCTGAGAAGTTATTATTGTCAACACTATACATTTCACAAAAGTGTGGAATTATCTATGGATATAATGCATGCAAGTAGTCACAAGTGAGCTGATTATGGGAACAACAATACTACTAGTTTCATTAAGTCCCATAAATGTTTTGAGGTTACTCAGCATCATTTAATAAATGAGTTTGCCCCTACTTTTAATTGGTGTCAAAGGGATCTGAAAGAGTTTTCTTTTAGAGCCTAAGTTTTAGGATCTTTTTATTGATATTATGTTGCTCATGATTTCTGGAATGACTTTTTAATCTTTAATGTACATGTTGCATTTTCATATCTGTCTGTAAACATGTATACACCCCTGTGTGCCCCTCATACCCCAGTAAAATGCAAACTCTTGAGAAGAGGGACCATTTTTCTTCCTCCCTTTTCCTCTCCCTCTTTCTTTTCTTTATTTCCTTGCTTTGTCTCTAATGTATTTCACACAATCAGAACTAAAAATGTGTTTTTGAATTGAATTTATTTGATGAAATCAGACTCAATGTTAATACTTGTCAGAAATCAAAACTCAAGAATATAAGAAAATAAATATATTTTAAGAAAAAATTGGTTTTTTTTTTTTCCGGTGTTCACATGCTAAGCATCCAAGCTGACTGAAAATAGCTAATTTGGCACGAATAAAATACTCTCTAATCTTATTTTAAAAACTGGAATTCATTCTGTGTATTTCCTCTTTTGGAAACACCTTCCATAATGTAGTTTGTATAATCTTCCTTGTGTAATTACTACCAGATAATTAGTCCAGTGGCACAAACAATTAACATGCGGTAAAAGTTAATTTGAAGCAATATTGGCTTTACACATTTGGATTGTTCTGCAAGCTCTACAGTGGATAGTCTAGTGGGTAAATATTTCACTTGGAGAGTGTTACAGACTGTGAAAGCTTCCTTTCCCCACAATAAAGTCTTCACATCCATTAAGCTCTTTCATGGAAAAAAAATGGCCAGCTATTTTTTTTTTTTTTTTTGTTCTGTTATCATTGAGTACTACTTTAAATTATAGAGAAAAGAATTGAAGTCAGATCTAAGAAAAAACTTTTAATACTAAAGGTTGCTGACCTAATAGAGAAATAGCTACCTACCTAAGATAATTTGAAGGATGCTGGGGACACACCCTCCCTCCCTACCTCTTTACCCCTATATTTTTAGAAAAACTTGTATAACAAAGAGAAGATAGAGAGCATTATAAGGTGACAAAAGCCTCAGATTCATGCCTGATCACAATGGCTTGAAGGAATTGGTACTATTTGGCCTAGAGAAGAGAAGGCTAGGATGTGATATGCTGGTGGAAGGGAAAGGAATAAAAGAGCTTACTATATACCAGACAATATACTAAGTACTTTAATTACTTTAAATGTGATTATAATTGTCTTCAAATGTTTCAAGAACTGTCACCGAAAAAGAAATTTTGCTTATACTTCTGGCCTCTAAGGGCAGAATTAAAAACTAAGACATAAATTTAGGGTTGACGTAAGGAAGGACTTTCTAACAATTTGTATTTTCCTAAAGTAGAATGGGTTGTCTTGTGGTTTCTAATAATTGGAGATCTTTAAACAAAGACTGGATGTCCACTTGCTGGATACTTTGTGGAAGGAATTTAGCTATAAAGCTGTTTATGATTCCCACTTTGGACATTCTCTGAGTGTGTCATTTCTCTACTGGCCCCAAATTTTGTGACCAGGGGTTGATTCTTTGGGGGAAGGGCCTTTATTCTCTTTAAACATCCCTTATTAAAATGTGAATATCCCTGAGAATGGTAACATTAAACTATTGTCAGGCACTAATGTGTCACAGGCCTAATTTAGATCACTTTTTAAATATGGCAGTTAGTTGAGAACTGGGTCAAAAGGAAATACTATGACAGTAACACTAGTTTTGGTACTGCATAATGTGTGAACAGCTTGAGAGTTTCTCATGGGTCAAAAGAACATCAGAAAAGGGCAACTTATTGAAAAATGGAAAAGGAAGGATGCAAAACAAAAATTTTGTCCTATATCAAAACTTTGCTTTGGCTTTATGACTTTGCCAACCATGGCTGGCAGATATTGATGTGTACTAGATAATCTCCTCCATAAGAATGGAAGGTGTGTGCAAATATTTAGCAACTAAAATGTTGCTCCATAATTTCCCCATTCTGAAACAGGATTCTCAACCAATGCTAATGGAGATTCTACATAGGTAACAAAAAGTCGGAAGTAATGGTAAGGATTGTCTTATTGTCCTTTTGCCACGTGAGCTGCAAATCAATGTTGCAATAGTGAAATGAACATCCTTAAGAAATATTTTTCTTTGTAGGATTGTGATAACATTAATCCCTGCTAAATCCCAAAAGTATCTTGAGGTCCAAGATTATTGAATTTATTTTTTTACATTCCTATGCCCTAACCAAGTGTCTTGCATATAGAGTACTTTCTAGAGAAGGCAGTATTAGATGGGGCCTTATGACCTTAATATATAAAAATATATATGTAGTATCAAAACAACTCTCTTTGTGATTGGAAAGGATTGAAAATTGAAGAGATGCCCATCAATTGGGGAGTAGCTAAACAAATTGTGATATATGAATGTAATGAAATACTATTGTTGTATAAGAAATAATGAGCAGGTAGAAAAAACTTGCTAAGATTTACATGGACTGATGCTGAGTAAAATGAGCAGAACTAGGAGAACAATGTACACAGTTATAATTACATTGTGTAGATGATCAACTTTGATAGTTTTAGCTCTTCTTAGCAATACAATGATCTAAGACAATTTCAAAAGACCTATGATGTTAAATGATATCCACATTCAAAGAATTAGGGAGACTGAATGCAGATTGAGGCATACTATTTTCATTTTTTTCTTTCTCATGGTTTTTCCTTTTTATTTTTATTCTTCTTTCACAACATGACTAAAATGGAAATATGTTTAAGATGATTGTACATGTATGACCTATATCAGATTGCTTGCCATCTTTGGGAGGGGGAGGGAGGGAAAAAATGAAAATCAAAATCATATAAAAGTAAATGTTGAAAATTAAAAAAAATTCTATCTTACAAGCAAATGTGTTAAATATAGATACTTTGTATATCCAAATTTTATATACCTGTAATACTCATGGTGAAGTTTTCTATTGTTATACAAATTATAGCAGAAAAGCATCCTCATTATATTCCTTATGGGTGGTACTTTGGCAGCAGATAAATAGAATTGAGATCCCTCAGATATTCAGACTTTAAATATCATAGAAAGATAACCTGTGGTAGTAGATGGGAGGGGCAGTTTTGGAAGAAGAAAATATAAGCACAGGTTTATTCTTTGACACAACGTTTTCCCGTAACTCAGAGATCTTTAATTTTTCAGTGTCCTCCCAACCTTCCTCTCTACCCCTATCTCCCCCAAAAAGCCAATAGAAGAAACACTGGATTTGAACTCAGAGGACCTTAATTAAAATCCCATGTTGCCATTTCATATTTTGTGACCTTAGACTAATAATTTAAACTCTCTTGCCTCAGTTTCCTCAACTGTTAAATGAAGTAGTTAAACTATGTAGATGATGTCTATCTTCCTTTCACACTCTAATCAACTAATGGTTTCTATAATTTAATAGTTCTTAATGTGAAAAGTACTTTGGAAGCTTTAGAATAGTTATTAATGGTTTGATACAGTGATAGTCTAGTGGGTAAATATTGCACTTGGAAAATATTACAGATTGTGTGAAAGGTTCCTTTTCTCACAGTAAATTCTTCACATCCATTAAAAGCTCTTTCACAAGAGAAAATGGCCAGCTATTCTTTTTTCTGTTTTCACTAAGTAGAGGGCTACTTTAAATTATAGAGGGAAGAACTGAAGTCAGATCTAAGAAAGAACTTTTAATAATAAGGTTGCCAACCTAATGGAAAAATAGCTACCTACCTAATGTAATTTGAAGAATGCTGGGAAGATACCCTTCCCCCCTACCTCATAGCACCAGTTTTTTTAAAATTTATAACAGAGACTATAGAGTGCATTTTAAGGATAAAGAAAACCTCAAATCCATGCCTGATCATAATGGCTTGAAAGAATTGGTGCTATTTGGCCTGGAGAAAAGAAAGTTTGGATGTGATAGGAAGGAAAAGGAATAAAGAGCCTATTATATGCCAGACACTGTACTAAGCACTTTAATTATATTAAATGTGATTATAATTGTCTTCAAATATAGAAAATATTTTGACATCTATATCAATTGATATCAGTATCGGTTTTCTATTTCTTTTTAATGTAAATTGCTATAAAATTCACTTTATAAGTAATCTAGTGTTTTCAGTATCAGAATCTTTTTGAATTTGGATCTGTTTTCCATATCCTTTCCAGTTCTGGGTTATCTGCAAATTTCATGATTGTACTATTTATACATTTATTCAAGTCCCTAATAAAAGTGTTAAAACAACAAAAAATTGAGTACATAATCCCCTCAGCTATTCCTTCCAAGTTGGCAAAATTATATAAATATGCAAAGATGTACATATATGAATAAAGTATATAAAATATAATGAATAATGTAATTACATATGAATCATATGTAAATATATATAAATAAGTTATAAATATACAAATTATATACAAATACATATATGACTTTCTGGATATCAATGTTTATAGCTCTATATTTATCTTTCTATAGAAATGAATGAGTCTTAGCTCTACAAATGCAAGTTTTGGGAGACCTATATAAACAGCAACTTATCTTTAAAAAATAACCACAACAAAAACTAGGCCATTTAGGAAATTACAAGCTTAATCTTATTGAGTATAATATGATAGCCAAGTAAGATAATATAATCTTAGGTGTTATTGAGTGTCATTATATGGAGCATTAGGGAGGTGAAGGTTCTGCCATCCTTCATCCTGTTCAGACCATATCTGGAGGAATGGAAAGTTCATTTCTGAGAGCCTTATTTTAGGAAGGATATTGATTTGTTGGAGAATATTCAGAGAATTCCAACCAGGATTGTAAAAGATCCTGAATTCATGATATGTAAGGACACCTGGGAAGACCTTGGGAAATTTATGTTGAGAAGAAAAGACCTGCAGGAAAGGGAATGGCAATCATGATAGCTTCAAGTATTTGAAAGGATATCATTTGAAGTGGAATAGAAAATATTCTTCTTGACCACCAGAGGGCAGAGCTGGGATTAATGAGGAGCTGCAGTGAGATAGATTTGGGGTTGATTGGAATGGGGAGTGGAGGGTTAGTTCTTATCAATTAGAGCTATCTATAAGTAGAATGGGTTCAATCAGAAGACTATGAACTTTCGCTCATTTGGTGGGGGCTTGAAGTAAAGGCTGAATGACAATGTGTTGGGCATATTTTAAAGAAGATCATTTATTAGCATGGATTAGATGATGGTCTCATAAGGCTCTTCATACTAAGACTCTGTATATAATACATTTTATGTGAATATTGCCTGGTAAATGTGTCCATGTATGTATGATTTTATATATATATGTATACACACATATATATCATACAACAATTATATATATAATTAACATATATGCATATATGCATGGTATATAATAATTACTATATATAATTAACTTATATGCATAATATAATATGCAATATCATTACCTAATTATATGCAATGTACACATATGCATAGATGCATACATATACTACTATATTGATATCAATCAAGTCCTCATGTTTTTGAAGTGACAAAAGAACAGTTTTGACCATACTTCAAGGTCTCAGTTCTTACTTTCACTAGCTATGTAAGTATGAGGAAATCACTTGATTCCTCTGGGTTTCAGTTTCTTTATCTGTAAAATGAATTAGAATTTCTATATTCTCTCCCAATGTTAAGTCTCTTAATCCTGTGATACAAATTTTGGGCTGAGTCTACTGTAGCCATTGGAGAACTTGTAGATAAACATGACTTTTCATTGCATGTTTTATTTCCTTCACGTTTATACTACTTCTCTCTATTCGATACCTTATAAAATGGAAATGGGAATATGTGCTAAGATACTAAATAATGTTTGTATACTAAAACATTCCTGTTGCAGCCGATTTAACAAGACACATGGTTTACAATGAGTTTTCTTATTAAACAGAGTCTTGTGAAATGAACACCAGTGTTTAAGTAAATGAACAAGCCATGTTGCACATCAAAGCTGCAAATACCTATAGTTCTAGGCAAACCTTTTGCTATGCCACAAGAACAATATTTCATCTGTCAGCTGTGTGGAAAAAGTACATTATTTCTGTTTCAGTAGGTTAGCAATATCAGATTAGAAGGTTGGTTACATAAGTATTCAGGCATCATAAACTCAAGTGCTTCCATAGATCTTTATTAGGATACCTGCCTAATACAGTCTTCCCTAAAGGAGGAAAAACAAACAAACACAATGACTTAGTGTGTTACTGAAGTTGGAAATAGGGATATTTAGAATTGAGGACAGACATGGGATAATAAACTGGATAACTGCCTTTCGACCAGGCAGATCAAGGACTATTTCCCATGTCCTAGTGGTTTTTGCCATGCTGTCTCTGGCATTGTTGACCATAATTTAACTGCTATCTATCCTTTTTTTGAGGGGGCCCCCAATTTCATTTATTGCCTGACCTAATGGTTAAACCTGTTCTTCAAATTATTTCCTATTTCCCAAATGTTTTTATTCATGATCTGCTGATTATACTAATTATTACATTAATAATAGATTTTTGTTTTAGCTGTTTTATCATTTCTTTTCATGACACTCACTATAGACGTGACATAAAATATGTTACCAAGGCCTTGTGGGAAGAGTCAGAATCTAACAGTATCTTAATAAGCATGAATATTAGGCTGAATCAAACAAAATAAAATTTAGTAACAATAAAGTTTTTTACTTTGTACAAAAAATAATCATCTTTACAAGCATGAGAACAGGGAGACATGTTTAGACTCCACTATTTCTGGGGGAAAAAAGGAATATCTAGGGCATTAATTGGACTGCATAGGCTATATGAGTAACTAGTGTGAGACGGTAGCTGAAGAAGGTAATGCGAGCTTAGGCTTCATTAAGAATGATATAGGTTCCAGAGTTAAAGAGCTCAAAATTCCTCTGTTCTCTGTACTCATTAGCCTCACATAGAGGGTTGCATTTAATTTTGAGTATCACAATTTTAGAAGGATATTGATTAGTGGGAGAACATCAAGGATGGTGAAAAGCCCTGAGTCCATATCTATCCACATGAGGATAGATTGAAGAAACTTGTGATGTTTATCCTGGAGAAGAGAAGAATGAAATGGTGAGGTGGGAGAAAGTTGGTGGGGCATGATAATCATGTTCAAGTGTGTGAAGCATTGAAATGTGAAAGAAGAATTAGACTCTTTCCTTTTGGGTCCAGAGAGAAGAACCAGGAGTAGTAAGTAGAAATTACAAAAAGGCAAAGTTAGGTTTGAGATATAGTAACATTCTAAACAGAGTTATCCCAGACTGGAATGGGCCACCTCTAGAGGTGGTATTTTCTCCATCAAAAGTCTTCTGAGAGGCTCCATCTTCAATCTAGACTGAAGAGATTTGTCAATCTTCTCCCAAGTCTTCTCTTTTTCAAACAAGCACGTCAGTTTTTTCAATTAGTTCTCATGGAATAGCCAGTATATAGTGATTTAAAGTTAGCAAAGTACTTTATGCACACTGTCACAACTGTGAGCGGTAGGTGCTATTATTATCCCCATTTTACAAATAGGAAACTCAGGCAGACAGGAAGTTAAGGTATGAATATGAGAAGCTATTCCAGTATTGTCTCTCTTGTTAAATTTTATCTTATTAGAATAAATCTCATCTGCTAACCTACTGAAATCTTTTTGAATTTTGCATGCTATCCAGTGTACTAAAATTTTTCTCTCTGTTTTGTATCATTTATAAATTTTACAAGTGTACTATCTATATGCTATTATTTAAGTTATTAATACACAGCAGAGATTTCTAAGATACTCCTTCAAAGTTGACATTGAGCTATTAGTAAATACTCTCTTCTTCCCTATTGAATACCTTTACTCTTCTTCTTTAACCACAATTCCCTACTTCCTTGCTCCATTTTCTGACAGAGTTGACATATCTCCTTACCAACTCTAACTCCTCTGTATAGATCATTGATCCTCTTCCCTATTGTTTTTTTCCAGGAGCTTGTCACTCAAATCAGTCTTTTTCTTTCTAATCATCAATTTTTCCCTTTATGATTGCATTGATTTTGTGCAAAAATTTGTCAATTTTATATTATCAAATTGTCTATTTTTATGTTTTACAATGTTCTTTATTCTTTGGTCATGGATTTTTCTCCAATTTATAACTGTTAAAATAACTTTTTCTTCCTTTTTTGTTGTTAGCTTTGTCTAGATCTAAAAGGGTTAGACACATTGAACTATTCAACTCCTGAATAAAAGAATCATATGCCCTTTAACTATGGTGCTTTTAGACATAATATAGTTTCCTTGCTTATTTATTTTAATCATGTATATTTTTATATTTATCATGTCTGATATTATGATAGATACTTCTACTTTCTTGAATTCATATGGAGTATAATACATTCTGCTCTAGTCCTTTATTTTAATACTATATGACTTTATTTTATAGTATGTTTCTTACAAGCAAAATATTGTTGGGAATCTGTATTCTAACCTACTTTGCTATCTTTTTCTCTTTTATGAATGAGGTCATCCTATTTGTGTTCATGGTTTTGGTTCTTATTTATTTCCCTTCATCCTCTTTTACTGTACTTCTTTTCTACTTGTCTTATTCTATACCTTTTTAAGAATAAAAAGATGATGAAAAAGGAGTTTACTTAAGATTATTGAACTACAATCTCAACCAAGGCTTCTTATTATTCATCTTCTTTTATTCCCCTCTTTGCAATCCACTTTCTGATGTTGACATATATTTTACCATGACTAATCCTTCACTGATCCTACCCTTGTTTTTTTATTAAGCTTTTTATTTACAAAACATATGCATGGGTCATTTTTCAAAATTGACCCTTGCAAAAGTATCTGTTCCAAAATTTTCCCTCCTTCCCTCCCTCCACCCCCTTCCCTAGATGGCAGATAGTCAAATACTTGTTCAATATTTTAAAATATATGTTAAATCCAACATATGTATACATATTTATACAGTTACTTTGCTGCACAAGAAAAAATGGATCTATAAAGAAAAAAGAAGCCTGAGAAGGAAAACAAAATGAGAGCAAACATCAACAGAAAGTCTGAAAATGCTATTTTGTGGTCCACACTCAATTCCCACAATTTCCTCTCTGGGTGCAGATGGCTCTCTTCATCATTGAACAATTGGAACTGGTTTGAATCATCTTATTATTGAAAAGAGCCATGTCCATCAAAATTGATCATTGTATAGTCTTCATATTGCCATATATAATGATCTCCTGGTTCTGCTCATTTCATTTAACATCAGTTCATGTAAGTCTCTCCAGGTCTCTCTGAAATAATCCTGATGATTGTTTCTTACAGAACAATAATATTTCATAACATTCATGTGCCATAATTTATTAAGCCATTCTCCAATTGATGGGCATCCATTCAGTTTCTAGCCACTACAAAAAGGGCTGCCACAAACATTCTTGCACATACAGGTCCATTTCTCTACTTTAAGATCTCTTTGGGGTATAAGCCCGGTAGAAACACTGTTGGGTCAAAAGGTATGCACAGTTTGAAAACTTTTTGAGTATGGTTCCAAATTGCTCTCCAGAATGGTTGGATCCACCAACAATGTATCATTGTCCCAGTTTTCCATACCCCCTCCAACATTGGTCATTATCTTTTCCTGTCATCTTAGCCAACCTGACAGGGGAGTAGTGGTACCTCAGAGTTGTCTTAATTTGCATTTCTCTGATCAAAAGTGATTTGGAGCAACTTTTCATGTGACTAGAAATAGTTTCAATTTCTTCATCTGAAAATTATGTGTATATCCTTTGATCATTTATCAATTGAAATATGACCCCAATTCTTATTAATTTGAGTTAATTCTCTTTATATTTTAGAAATGAGGCCTTTATAAAAACCTTTGAATATAAAAATGTTTTCTCACTTTATGGCTCCCCTTCTAATCTTATCTGTATTAGTTTTGTTTGTACAAAAACTTTTTAACTTAATATAATCAAAATTATCTATTTTATTTTATTATCTATTATTATTTATTTGGTCTGTCTTCCTCTATGCCAGATTGAAACAGACCTTTTTTGGAGATCCTTGAAATTATTTTCTACTGATAATTTGTTACACTCCCAATATTTGTGGCATCTGTCAGACCAGAACTAGGCTGGATTTGCTAGTTAGTCTGAGGACTGTGGGACAAACTCAGAAAAAGAGCCATCTTGCCATCTCTGCCATCTTACCCCTGATCCTTTCTATGATTCCTAAAGACATTAAGCTTCTAAGGGAATCCTGTTTTCTCTTCTTATTGGAATCTGAGTACTCCATCTTCATATAGTTCCTTCAAAGTGTATAAATGCTTTTATCTTTCTATATTTGGTTTGTCTCCTATATTTGCATTTCAAATATTCTACACAGTTGTGGTCTTTTTCCTCAGGAATTATTGAAAATACTCTTACATTAAAGGTCCATGTTAAGATTATACTCTATTTTCAGAGTAAATTATAATTATTGGTTTTTTTTTTTGTTTTTTTTTGTTTTTTTTGTTTTTTGCTTTTTGGGATAACATTTTCTATTATCTCCTATTTTTATGCTGGTATCTGCCAAAATATGTGAAGCTGATTGGTTCCTTGATATTTAGATACTACTGCCCCAGAAGCTTGTAGTATTTTTCCTTTGGACTAGAAGTTCTGGATTTTGGCTATCATTTTCTTGGTGACTTTAGTTTTAGAGTTTATTTTTGTTAGGTGATGGATTAATTATTTCTCTTTATTTTTGCTTTCTGGACATCTTAGATCTATATTTTTCATTTATGTTTTCTTAAAGTGTGGCACATAAGCCTTTTTTTCTAGGGGCCATGATTTTCAAATAATCTGATGACTGTTCAGTTTTCTTTCAAACTCTTTCCCCTGGTTTGTTTCTGACAGCATATAATTTTTTTTTCATATTTCTTATTTTTTAAATCTTAATTCTAATATTTCTTGCTTTGTAGAGTAATTTCTGTCTAGTCTGTTCTAATTTTCAGGAATCCATTTCATGAGTAAAATTTACTACCTTTTTTTCAAAGCTATTAATTCCCTCTTCCATTCTTTATTTAACAGATCTCATTTAAAATAACTGTTTGTATTTCCTATTTCTTTCAGAAACTCACATAATGCTTTTGCCCAAGACATTATTTTCTCTGAACTTTTTCTTGGACTTAGAATAGGGTATCTCTTCTGGGTTCAGCTCTTAGGCTTTCTCAATCTATAATATTTCTTCATTGTATTTGGTGTTTTTTATGTTTTATTCATATCCCTAATTTTTTTTTTTATTTCTGAATCAATGCTATGTGTGTGGTTAAGGTCCCATCACCTCCTGTACTCTTTGATAGTATGGGGAGGCCTTATTTGGTCTTTGACATGGAGGCTAAGATTAAGTCCAGGCCTCTGCAAGACATTGAGGTTGTGGCCCAGATTTTTGGTAACTTGATTTAAGTTTTGCCTGTGCTCTTCTTTTCCCCACTTTATAATTAGGGATTAATTGATTTTTTGTTTTTGTTTTTATGTTTAAATTAAATAATTATTTATTTTCTTCTACTCCCATCTTCTCTAATTTAAAGAAAAATAAAAATTATATTCACATTAAAATGTGCACAATTAAAAAACAAATTTTGAAAGTGTATATATTTCATTATACATCTTTAATTTATCGTACTTCTGTTAGCAGATGGGTAGCATAGTTCATCAGTAGTCTTCCAGAATCAAGAGTTTAAAATTGTTTTATTAATTCTGTTGTTGTTTTATACATTATTTATTTGGTTCTTCTTACTTCACTGTAATCAATTCATATAAATCTTCCTAGGTCTCAACTTTTTCTTTATCTCTTTATCTTTCAATGTTGAACCTGGAATTGGATCTTTCCTTTGCTATGACCCTGATTGGCCCAAACAGATGTTGTTTGCATAGGTCCAAAGCCTCTTGCCAGACCTTAGATGCTCTGTTGCTCTGTGTCTTTCTCCTTCTGTGGTTCTACTTTTGACTCTTTTATTAGCTGTCTTTGAGCTTGTTTTCCTTGATCTAGGACTATCCCTATTTTGTGCTGTGGTTTAGGTGGCTATCTTGGTAGTGTGCTGCCTGAGGGTATATGTACCCTCTGTCTCTCATTGTTACTTGGGATTCATAGGCACTGGGTTTGGTGTTGGTTATCTGGCTTTGCTCTGGTCTTGGTGCTCTTGTGGTACAGAAATACTTGTATACTGTTTTTAGTTTAGCCTGGCCTGTGTCTTAGAGCCTCTGTGGGATTTCGGCAGTATTCTTGTGGGATCTTGGACTGGCTAGAGGAGTTTATTATCTTTATTTGAGCATATCATTATTCTTTTTGATGCACTTTTAGAACCTTTTTGGAGTATTTGTAGGGGATCTATTTGATGCTCATTGTTTCCAAATCTTCAAACTTCTTAGCAAAGGAGAATGATCTTTGATTGTAAAGAACAGAAGAAAAACAAGAACAAAATAAACAAGGACTTACTCTTCTTGGTAAGGAGATAAGACAATAAGTTAACATTTAGTTATTCTTATGTTTTCAAGTCACCAGGATCCCTTTTGAAAATAAGAACAATCCTTCCTCAGTTCTTCAGTACCTCTCTTTTTTTTCAATAATCTTTTAAACTTCCCTGTGGGGAGATCTCAGCAATTACATCTATATTTCATTTCCTAGGTTGTAGTTCATCTGGTTCTAGTGATTTGAAAAACATAAAGTCAGGTAAATATTATCTTACAATCTCTCTTTTTATCTAGAGTAATAATTCCCTATTAGATATTCTTGTTCTATCTTTTAAAATTTAGAGATATTCTCTTGTAGAAAAAATTAGAAATAAATATAACAGTTGAGTCTTTTAGTCTTGTCTAGTTTGTTACAATATCTCATCCAACTAGAGCAGCAGCTTTGTATAATCATTTCCCCCAATATAGGAAATAAATCTGTTTTTTATACAGCATGGCATATTAAATAGATCACTAGACATGGAAACATTAAGTTCAGTCATTTTAATCATGTCTGACTCTGTGACCCCATTTGGGCTTTTCTTGGCAAAGATTCTGAAGTGGTTTTCTGTTTCCTTCTCCAGCTCATTTTGCAGATGAGGAACTGAGGGAAACAAAGCTACATGACTTGCCAGGGTCACACAGCTTGTAATAACTGTCTAGTTCAGATTTGAATTCAAATTTTCCTGAGTCTAGGCCCCATGCTTTATCCACTGGGCCATCTAGCTGCTTTGGAACCAAAGACCTGGGTTCAAATACAACCTCAGCCATTTTCAGTTACACAGCCACCACTTTAATTTAGATTTGGTTCTCTATAATAACCTCTTTACCTCTTATATGATCTCTCTTTCTCCAGCTTCTTCCAACTGCAATTCATTCTCCAAAAATTTCAAAGTTATTTTTCTAAAGTGTATGTTTGATTATTTCATTCCCCTCTGTTTCCTATGCCATCTTCTACCACTCAGTAAACTCTAGTGGTCCTTCATTATTACTAGAATTAATGATAAAATCCAGTATTTGCATCTCAATTTGAATCCTTCTTTCCTCTCGTCCTTTGCCACATCACTCTTCTCCATATAACCTATAATCAATTCATGCTGTTCTGTTTTGCATATGATTTCCTGTTTCAGTACCATATTGTTGGTATTATGCCTAGATTGTCCTTTCCCTGTTTTCTCTCAAGAATTAGTTCAAACTGTACCTTCTACATAAAGGATTTTCTGCTCTCCATCAGAATCTAATACATTTGCTCCTAAAACCATCATATGTGTTCATATGTGTGCATGTTTCTGTCCACATTCTTTTAGATTCCATTCAAATGTTCTTGAGAAGTGCCTTACATCTTTGTTGCTATGAAGATCAAATGAATTTGTAAAATGTTTAATGCTTTTTAAACTATCTTAATGTGATATGTTATTATTTTTTAACTTATCCAATTGTCCCAGGATTTTGAAATCTGGTTCTTTAAGGGCTTTCATCAAGAATCTTGTTTTTGTTCATTATACAAATCTGAGACTGAGAATTTTGTTACCCCAAGTGAGCACAAATGAAATAATTCTTCAATCAATGTATCTTAATTATCATTGCTAAATTGTAGCAAAACCTTAACTGTAATTGAGAAGTAAAATTAAGGTTAAATTAATATAAAATAAGGTAATTCAAAATAGGGAAATATTAACATTTCTCACACATTTGCTGAGAATATTTCCATGTGTGTAACATAATCTTCTATAACTGGCAATCTACCTGAATTTGATCTTTAAAGAAAGAGATCAGCTGTTAACTGATGCCAATTAATAGTTATTTGTCAAGTACAAAGTAGATACACAAAGTATTAATGCAAAGGGAATGGAAATTTGTTAAATTCACAAACAAAATAAAATGTTGTAGGTCTGGAGTTTGAAATAGAAAAAAAGTTAATGCCTTAGAATATCTGAATGTGTCCCCCCTCCCAAAAAAAAAAAACTATACCTGATTTAATAGAAGTAACCAAGTGGTTTGTTTTAACTTTTTGATAATGGCTAGCTATGAGTCCAGCCAAATCAATTGTCTCAGCTTGGGTTTAGATCCTACTTTGTGTTTTTTTCTTTGTTTTTGGTGTTAACCAGTTGTTTTGTCTTAGCTGACAAATGAGCATAAACTGTACATGAATCAAATGATCACAAAAGATCATGGGATTAATTTGCATATTTTAATATTGTAGTTACTATAATGAACTCAGTGGCAATAAATGAGGATATGTGGTCATTCATACCACAATGAAATGGAATTTCAGAAAAAAAGATAAAAATGAATAAAATTCTAGGTACATGCTTAGCAATTTAATATCTCTAGCTCATGTATACATGTTAATTCTATTTAATAAAAGAAATCCAGAAGCAGGCCTAGTTATATTTGAGGTAAAATAGCTTAGATTATAGAGATAATCACAAAATCAGTTTAATTATAAACAGAATTGACCTGCATCAGAAGAATTGGTCTTTCAAAAAGATCTCATGTTCATATATAACTGAAGAAAACTGACCTTGAAATGTTCAACATCTGCTGCAACATATTGTCCACTTTTTGAACACTTTCTTCCCCCTTTCCTCTATTAATCCTTTTTATGTGATTGTTGATATGTAATGCTTTTATATATTATGTAAGCCTTTTAATGTAAATATTGATGTTTTTGATATAGTCTCCTGTTTCTTGAACCCTTCCTACTAATAAAGACAATGTTAAGCATTAATGACAGATAAAACAATCAAGCCTGACTGTATACTACATCTCTTCCATAGACTCTTACCCAATTAAAGTAACATGTTATATTTTTATCCTCAAAGTATTTTGATTTATCTTCTATTTCTTCTACATTCCTTTCTTCGTATCTTCTCATTGAATTTTCACCTCCTCATCATATGTATATATATATATATATATATATGTATATATACATATATATATATATATATTTTTTTTTTTTTGTAGTTAAAGAGAATAACAATTTCTAATGTGGATCTGTAGTTATGGAAAAATATGAAGGTTGATGATTTTTCCTGCCTCTTCCTCCCTTTCTTCCCCATCAGAAGTGGTGTAGGTAGATATTTTAGAGAGAATCAGCATAAAAATGTGATTCTCCAGTTTTGGACTCAGCAGCTGTGATGAGGGGGAAGATCTATGAATTGGAATCAGAAGATCTGAAGCTGAATCTGGGTTCTGTCACTTACAAGGTCATCTACTGAAAGAGTATGGGCTTACAATCAAAAGACCTTGTTGTTCTATAATCTATTTACACATTTTAGAGGTTGGACCCTAAGATTCCAAAAGATTGGGTCACTGATCCAGGATCACACAGATAAGTGGCAGAGTTGACATTTCTATCCAGGACCTCAGATACCAGATCCAGCACTCATTCCCCTGAACTATCTCAAATCAAATTTTACAGAAAAGGAAGAGGACACAAAGAGAAAGTTACTTACAAAAGAACAAAAAGCAATAAGGGTCAGAATTTTAAATTCCTTCCTTGCGGATTCATTAATCTTACCATTATATAATTCAGTCTCTCATTTTACCTCTCTAGAAATTATTCAGCCTCCTCTAAAATGAAGTTGTTAAATGAGAAAGTCTTTAACATCCTTTAAGGTTCTAAAATATTATTTTTTAGGTTGATGTGCATTTAATCTTGCATGGTAAATGTTCTCATAATGGAAGAATGATAATTCAGAGTATTACATGCCGTCAGTTGATCCTCAGCAAAGAAGGACAATAGGGAAAGAAATTAAAGAAATCTCAGATTCGATCTAGTCCAAACTTCTCTTTTTTATTTTGGTTTTTATTAAAGCTTTTTATTTTCAAAACATATACATGGATAATTTTAAACATTCACTCTTGCAAAATCTTATCTTCCAATTAATGAATTACACACAAAAAAAATCAGATCAAAAAGGAAAAATGAGAAAGAAAACAAAATGCAAGCAAACAACAGCAAAAAAGAGTGAAAATGCTATGTTGTGATCTACTCTCAGTTCCCACAGTCCTCTCTCTGGGAATGGCTCTCTTCATCACAAGATCATTGAAACTGGCCTGAATCATCTATTGTTGAAAAGAGCCACATCCATCAGAATTGATCAATGAAGCTATGGCCTGTGCATTGGCCATATCCTGATGAGTTGTTTCAGGGAAGAAGAGTACTGTAAAGCCTGAATAGGTTTTACAATCAAAATTGATGTCAATAAGCTTGTAGGACAATCAAAAGGGGTGCAACAGGTCCATAATGTGATTGCCAATTTCAAGAAAATGTGACATTACCATCATCAGTGCCTATATTCTCACCATGAAAAATTCTGATGAGATCAAAGATTTTAAAAAGACTTAAGATTCTTAATATCAATGTGCTAAAATAGGACAAGCTTATTTTGGGGGGCAACTTTAATGTTAGAGTGTGCTCAGATGACCAAACATGGCAAGGAATCCATGGCAGGAATGGAATTGGAAATAGCAACAGTAGGGATCACTTACTACTGAAGACTTGCATATTTCGTGACCTCATCACCAACACTATTTTCTGTTTACCTAAATGCAATAAAAATTCATAGATGCATCCTCATAAAAAACATTGGCACTTAATACACTATATCATTTGTAACAGGAAAGACATGAAAATGGTGAAGGAAATATGTGGTGCAGAGTGCTGGACTAATCATAGACTTATCTTCTTCAAGCTAAATATTTGCATTCAATAAAATGGTGGCCCCAAAGCAAAATAATTACCAGAAGGCTTAATGTTAAGAGATTAGAGCACTTCTCTGAGTGGGAACAATACTTGCTAACTTGGATGGAAAATTGACCCAACACACAATTGGCAACAATAAAACAGTAGGCAGCTTTCAGAGATTTGATGTATAGTATTCCATTTTTATATATGCTGAAGTACATGTTAGATCCAATATGTGTATACATATTAATACAGCTATCTGTTTACACACAAAAAAATCAAATCAAGAAGGAAGAAAAAGGGAAACTGAGGAAAAAACAAAAACAAAATGCAAGAAAATAACAACAGAGAGAGTGAAAATATTATGTTGTGTTTTACCAAGTTCCATCATGCTCCAATGGCTATTTATGGGCTAGAGAAATATGGCATCTCAAATACTCAGTGCTGTTGAAGCCACATTGATTAGTAACAAGGATATAATCCTTGAGATGGACTGAACATTCCCATAAGTGTTCTCAAAAGACCATTGTCAATCCATGCTAAAGCAATTGAACATTTATCTCAGGTTGAAGTCAATCTCTCTCTAGACAAATTTTCAACTGAAGAAGTGTTTTTGAATGCCGTTAGGCTCCTTTTATATGGCAAAGTACCTGGTATTGATTCTCTTACAGCTGAGGTTTATAAGGTGTGTGTGTGTATGTGTGTGTGGGTCCACTGATCATACAAAAGCTGACTAAAATTTATGCCCAGGAGTTTAAGGATGTCTTTCTTGTTCATTTCTATATAGGTAAAGGGAATAGATTGTCCTGTGACAATCACAGTGGGTATCTCTCTCTCTCTCTTAGTCATTGCTGGCAAGATTCTTACCAGATCCCTTCTTATTAGTCTGATTCTTCACCTAGAAGATGTTCATTTACCAAAGAGACAGCATGGCTTCAGAAAGGGCTGAGGAGTAGTTGATATGGTGTTTGCAAACCTAACATTAATACTCAAAAAAAAAAACAAAAAAACAGGTGCTCCATCAACCAGCATCAGACCAGTTACATGTGCAACCACTGGAGAAATTTTGAATGCTGTTTGGATAAGTTCCCCTACCTTGGTAGTGTACTTTCCAAGGATGGCCACATTGGTAATGAGGCTGATAAACACATTGCCTGAATTTGCTTAGCGTTTCAGAGACTCTAAAGGAAAATGTGGGGGAAAATTATCAGACTGTCTACCAAATTGAAAGTCTATGGAGCTATTGTGCTGACCTCATTGTTATATGCCTTGAAACCTATACAGCCACATGCTAGTAAACGGAATCATTTCCATTTGAATTGTCTTATAAATATTCTAATCACCTGGCAGAATAAGATATCAGACACCAAAGTCCTTTCTTGAGCTAAACTATCTAGAATCAAACTCCCCTTCAGAGACTGCATTTCCAATGGGCTGGTCACACTGTTGGAATTCCAAATATAAGCTTCCCTAAAAGACCATTTCATGGTGAACTCATACAGAACATGTGCTCACATGGTCACCAGAAAAAGCAATACAAGAATACTCTCAAGTTGCCTTTTGAAAACATTAGAATTGATTGCATGATATGGGAGACATTGGCACAGGACCACCTAGCTTGACATGCCCTCATTAGAGAAGGTGCTGTGCTCTATGAGCAAAGCAGAATTGAAACAGCTCAAAAGAAATGTGAGATGCACAAATTTGAGAATCCAGCCCAAATGTTCCTATAGATTATTTGTTCCTGACCTGTGGCAGAACATTCTGAGCTTATATTGGTCTAATCAGCCACAGTCAGAAGCACTATAATGTGACTAACATAGTGATGTCATTTTGATGATTTTTGAGGACAAAAGACAACCAAACAACAAATCAGTCTGGTCTCAGGCTCCTTAATCTACTGTCCCTGTAGTAAGGATAAATGATTTCTTTATAGATTTCAGAATAAGAAAATAGAATTAGAATTAATTACAGCAATTGTCATCAAACAACCTTTCCTCTCTCTCCAAGCCAGTAGTCAGGAAAGAGTCCTGGAAATACTTCACAGTAGCTGGTGTTTGTTTCTTTAGTTTCTATTGACTCCTCAATACCTTCTATCTGTTTTCTTTTTCTTTCTTCTTTCTTTTCTTTCTTTGTTTCTTTGTTTCTTTCTTTCATACATATTGCTTTATCAATCAAACTGACAGATTAAAAGTAAGAAAAAAAAAGGAAAAGAATATGGGAGAGAAAAAAAAGAAGTGAACATAGCTTGCATTGATTTATATTCAATATCCAGAGTTCTTTTTCTAGATGCAGATGCACTTTATATCAAAAGTCTATTGGGATTGCCTTAGACTTCTATCTCCTTTCAATAGCCCCTTCTTCCAGTGTTCAATGTTCTTCTCCTGCCTAGAGCCCACAAGGGCTTCCCCTCTCTGGGTAGCATTAGCTGTGAAGTTAATCTTTATTATTAATAGAAATCTTAATGAGTAGTACTATTTCAATGTTCTCTTTCCTTCTAGAGGTATATGGACTTTAGAAAGGAACTAATCTTAAAAAATGACTTTCTAATGGTGGGGATTTCAGGGTCTACAGCAGGTCTGGGGAAGATACTTTGGGCAGCAAACATTTTGTACTCTTAAAAAGACACTACAAAGAACTTTTTATATAGGAATACAGTCAGAACCCCAAAAAGAGTACTATTAGGGAGTCAAATGGCAACTAAAAATAAGCATGTATTTAAATTACTCTATCTTATAGGCAATTTACTCATGAGATCGCAGTTTCACTATTATATTTGGAAATGTTTTTCTAGGTCATTCCCACAGATATTCCTGGGCATTTCTTAACTAGTGGCATAAACAGAAAATTCATATTTATCAGAAATGCGCTCTGTAGAACTGACTTTAAGGAGGGAAGGGATGGAATTAGCAGACATTATCACAAAGTATACTATTTTGAATGTGCAGAATGTCCTCCATGTTGCCTGGTTTGCAAAAGGAATTTAAAATTTATGCCCATAGATTTGTCAGTTTAAAATTTGCGGGCTGTGGATGTGCATTAAGCCAGCAGAGTAAAATATTGAAAGCAGCAATCGAGGGGAATTGTAATACATCAACATCAAAGGCATCATTCGCACTTTATAAATTCTGCAGAGATTTTAACCAGTCTCATTTGTGAATTTCAAGGAGCTCTGCATATTATCTTTTTTTCCTAGATATTTAGGCAGTATGACAAATTATATTGTTTTTCTGTCACTTTAGGGGACAGATTGTCAATGAACAAGCTGTAAATAATGTAATATCCTTAATAAATAACTGTAGACAAATCATGTTGGAAACCAGGATAGGAAAAAGAGGTGATAGGTGGTCGATGACTCATTCCAAACTAATAAGGAAGCATGTGGATAAAACAATCTGTATTCCCTCCCAGAGGGGATTTCATTACAACTGTGTTTATTCCAAAGTATTGCTGGTGTAACAGTTTCACTGACATAGGCCAAAGTCATCTTGAAGGGAAAATAAAGCATTAAATATTGGAATAGATAATAGTTTCTGACACTTCAAGAAATAAGCGTTTATGTAATTTAGTTAAAGCACATGCGAATAATGTTAAGGATATTTTCAAAATACTCTATAAAGTTAGGGGGATAAACATGAAAGCATTGCATGTGTGTGTATGTATGCATGTGTTTTAATTGCCAGAGATAACATCCCAGGCAAATCTTTGTGTTTTTGTTTTCCAAGAGCCAGAACAAAGATCTGTTTGAAGCTTGCTTAGGGAGTCTGGCCATTCTTAACGTTCCTTAGCAATAAACTCAGATTGAGCCTGATTAAATTGTGTATGATTATATTATCACTTTTAAATATGTTATGGGACCAAGTTTTGGTATGCTGTAGAATATCAGTGCTTTCTTCCCATCAGATAGCAGAGGAAAGCTAATTAGAAAAAAATCCCTTCTCTCAGAGATTTGTAGAAGCATTTCCTAATTGGTATATAAGTTTCCCAAAGCAGCATGCCTGACGCAGTATAGTTTGGGGAACTGATTTAATCATTTGTTCATTGTCTACTGCACTTCTTCTGTCCTCTCTTTCAAGACATTTAATTTGAGGTATTGACTGTTTATGTTAAAGCTAAAAAATTAGTCTGCAAAGAAGGAAGAACAAGTGGCAAATTTGGTAGTTGTTCTGTTTTTGCTTCTACCTCTATTTCCTAAAATGTTTGGTCTGAATCTATGTTTCCAGCAGCTTGGGAGCTACTAGGGTGGGGACTCAGGTCACTGCTGTAGTTCAGCAATTATCTAAAATACTATGTGATATTTGCCCATGGTCACATAGCTAGTATGATTCAAAGGCAGGACTTAAACCCAGGTCTTCAGACTCCAAATCTGGATTTCTCTTTACTTTTCCATATTGTTGTTAATCTGTTTAAGAAGACTTTTTGCTTTCTTTACAGATAATTACCAAATGGAGTGTATTTCTCAAACTTGGCTTTCCAGATCTGAAATATAAGACTTGTGAAATTTAAACACGTTTGAGAAATCCAGAAAAAACACACTTTTGTTTATTATTTGAACTTGAGAATAAGATAGGAACAGAAACATTATAACCAATGGGTATATCCTTATTCAGCTGGTTGGAAATGGGACTGAGGAGGAAAACAAATTCCATGTATAATAGCCCTGGCATCCTTTCCTGGTTGTTCTTGGCCCTTCTAGCATTAAGACCTCAGAATAATATAAATAGGGAATGGATAGAGAAGAAGTTCAAGTGGCTGGAATAATGAAATAATCCTGAAGTAGAGAGAAGGAACAGTGATCAGAAACATTTCTAGCCTGAACTCAACTGCTACCAAATACAGCAAAAATTCATAAAAATCCCAAGATGCTTTTATATATTTAGAGTTCTTATTAGACCAAAATATAATCAGCACTTTAAAAAATTTACATATTGAAAATATGTACTTTACATATTGAAAATATAATTGACCCAGCTCCTTTAGCCACTTCCTCTGATTTATTGCTCTTACAGGAAACTCCATATAAGATGGCTACTCTACAGATATTCTTTATGATACTCCAGATATACACTTTCATTTCTCCTTCCATTCCTTCTTTGTAACGTTTTTTTTTTAATTGTTAGATTATAAACTCCTTGAAACCGTCTTTCTACTTGTATTTGTTTTTGACATTTAAGCACAGTGTCTGGCACAGAGTAAATGCTTGTGACCAACTACCTAAGGCTAACTCTAGATTTGCTAGAATGTAGGGAGGGCCAGGAGAAGCATAAAAGCTTATTCCTTATTTGGGGACACAAGGTAAATATATTTAAACAATCAAAACTAGCAGGAAACACAGAATTAACTGCTAAATTGTGTGAAGCAGACAGATTATGAATGGAGAAAAGAGGGAGATCAATGTAGACTGCCATACAATGTTGAAAGTGAAAGGAGACTTTTTGAAATAATCTAAATTAAATTCACTAGAAAAGAAAAAAAAAGGAAACTATAAAAATTAAAAGGTCAAATCAATTAATTTTGTATATTCAAGTTGGAATCAAAAAGTCAGTTAACTCTCAGTCCAGTCCTCTTTCAACTAAACCATACTTTTTATTTATTAAAAAAAAAAAAAACATACGTTTTTATATCCAGGACTTCTAAAGCAATGGAGCAGCTAGGTGCTGGACCTGGGGTCAGGAAGACTTATCTTCAAATTTTGGTGTCAGACACTTACTAGCTGTGTGAGCCTAGGGAAGTTAATTCAGCCTTTCTGCTTCAGTTTCCTCATCTGTAAAATGAGGTAGAGAAGGAAACAGCACACTACTTCAGTATCTTTGCAAAGAAAATCCCAGAGGAGGTCACAAAGAATCAGATATGACTAAAACAACACCATGAACAATGAATAGGATTTGGATGCATAAAGAATAGCAGAGGCAGGAAGATTTAAATTCAAATCAGACCTCAGTTAATTCCTGCTAGTTGTGTGATTCTTAGTATGTCACTTGACTTCTATTTGCCTCAGTTTTCTCTTTTTCAAAATGATAATAATAATATACTTACCCCTCAGGGTTGTTGTAAGGATCAAATGAAATAATAATTGTGAAATGATTACCACAGTGTCTCGCACATATTAAGTACTATATAAATGTTAATATTATTATTTTAATTATTTTGAGGGCAGGGCAATTTTCCAATTTTTTGAATCAATATAGTTTTTTGTTGAATTAAACAAAAGTAAAATAAGTGATTTTTTTTGTTAAGAAAAAAATGTCTCTGAAAGAAAGCTTATCCCTCCTACCCCTATAAGCACATGTTTTTGAGCAGTACTATTAGAGTTCTGATTACGCACACACACACACACACACACACACACACATTCACGCTTACATAAACTGTACCTTGACTGACCTTTTAGGAGAAGTCGATTTTGCTCCATTCAGCAGGTAATGGAGCATTAAAAAAAAAAAAAAAATCAAGTCCATAAATCTTTAGTTCAGTTTTAATCCATTTGACTATATAACTCTCTAGCAACTGTTAAGGCTTATAATAGCCTTGCCCACATCTGAAAAGCAGAGATTTAGGTATAAAATCAATATGAGCAATCTTAACATGTTTCTCAAATGAAAGCTAATCAGGCCTGGAGTGAGTAGAGAGCTGGACTCTGAAGAGCAATAAGCAATGTTGTTTCAATCTGATCAAGAAAGAGGCTTGTTCAATGGGCCAGTCTATTATAGAGTCCATTGGAGCACACTCATTCTGCCCTGTAAATGTATATATACATTAGTTCAATCTGCAGTTCTCTGCTAAAATCTAAAAGATATCAGCAATGATGTAAACTATAGATGGATGCATCCAAATCTCTGTTCTCAACTTAGAATCCTGAGAGACTAGAGCAGGGGGAGTTTCTGGAAAACCATCTAGTTCAACTCCTTTGTCTTTTTTTTTGTTTGTTTGTGGGAAGAAAAAGTCAATTTTATTTATATAAATCAAGTATGAACAGTTTCTGTCCTCTTCATATTTTTCATTTTTTTTCAGGGTTGCCAAAGTCCAATTCTTCCTAGGCATCAGTGTGAATTTAAATTAAGTTTAATTTATAATTTAATTGTGATAATTTAAATTGGCAGCTTAAAATCTAATGGAGCAATGTAAATAATAAAAAATGTTAAATGCATTTTCTTGTTTTTTTTAATATTATAGCTTTTTATTTACAAAACATATTCATGGATAATTTTTCAAAATTGACCCATGCCAAACCTTCTGTTCCCCCTAGGCCCCCCCCCAGATGGCAGGTAGTTAAATACATGTTAAATATATTAAAATATATGTTAAGTCCAATATCTGAATACATAATTATGCAGGTATATTGCTGCACAAGAAAAATTTAATTTAGAAGGAAAGAAAAAAAACTGAGAAGGAAAACAAAAATGCCAGCAAACAATAACAGAAAAAATGAAAATGCTATGTTGTGGTTGACACTCATTTCCCATAGTTCTCTCTTTGGGTGTAGCTGATTCTCTTCTTTACTGAACAATTAGAATTGGATTGAATCATCTCATTGTTTAAAAGAGCCATGTCCATCAGAACTGATCATCATAAAATCTTGTTGTTGTGTATAATGATCTCCTGTGAAATCTCTCCCAGCATAATTGAAATCATCCTGCTGGTCATTTCTTACAGAACAATAATATTACATAACATTTACATACCACAATTTATTCAGCCATTCTCCAGTTTTTAGTTTCTAGCCACTACAAAAAGGGCTGCCACAGATACTTATGCACATATGAGTCCTTTTCCCTTTTTTAGATCTCTTTGGGATATAAGGCCAGTAGTAACCCTGCTGGATCAAGGGTATGCACAGTTTGAAAACTTTTTTGAGCATAGTTCCAAATTACTCTGCAGAATGGTTGGATGCGTTCACAATTCCATCAACAATGTATCGATGTCCCCAGTTTTCCCATGTCCCTTCCAACATTCATCATTATCTTGTCCTGTTATTTAAGCCATTTCTGAGAAGTATGTACTGGTATCTCAGAGTTGTTTTAATTTGCATTTCTCTGATCAGTAATGATTTGGAGCAACTTCTCATATGTCTAGAAATAGTTTCAATTTCTTCATTTGAAAATTGTCTGTGCATATCCTTTGGCAGTGGCCAATTGGAGAATGGCTTGATTTCTTATAAATTTGTGTCAATTCTCTATATATTTTGGAAATGAGGCTTTTATCAGAATATTTGAATGTAAAAATGTTTTCACAGTTTATTGCTTCCCTTCTATCTTGTCTGTATTATTTGTATAAAAACTTTTTAACTTAATATAATAAAAATTTTCTATTTTGTGATCAATAATGGTCTCCAGTTCTTCTTTGGTCACAAATCCCTTCATCATCCACAGGTCTGAGAGGTAAACTATCCTAAATTCTAACTTATTTATAATTTCATTTTTTATGTCTATATCATGAACCCATTTTGACCTTATCTTGGCATATGGTGTTAAATGTGAACCAATTCCTAGTTTCTGCCATACTACTTTCCAATTTTCCCAGCAGTTTTTGTCAAACAGTGAATTCTTATCCCAATATCTGGGGTCTTTGGGTTTGTCAAACACTAGATTATAGTTATTGACTATTTTGTTCTGTGAACCTAACCTATTCCATTGATCAACTAGTCTATTTCTTAGCCAGTACCAAATGGTATTGATGACTACTGCTTTATAATATAGTTTTAGATCTGGTATAGCTAGGCCACCTTCATTTGATTTTTTTTTTTCATTAGTACCCTTGAAATTTTTGATCTTTTGTTCTTCCAGATGAATTTTGTTATTTTTTCTTGGTCAGCGAAATAGTTTCTTGGGGGTTTGATTGGTGTAGCAATAAATAAATAGATTAGGTAGTATGGCCATTTTTATTATATTTGATCAACTTATTCAAGAGTACTTGATATTTTTCCAGTTATTTAGATCTGACTTTATTTGTGTGGAAAGTGTTTTATAGTTTTGTTTATATAGTTCCTGATCTTCCCTTGGCATGATTCTTAAATATTTTATATATTGACAGTTATTTTAAATGGAATTTCTCTTTTTATCTCTTGCTGTTGTATTTTGTTAGTGGACGTATAAAAATGCTGATGATTTTATGTGGATTTATTTTGTATCTTGCACCTTTGCTAAAGGTGTGGATTATTTCTAATAGCTTTTTAGTAGATTCTCTGGGGGTCCATCATGTCATCTGCAAAAAGTGATAATTTGTTTCCTCATTACCTACTCTAATCCCTTTAATATCGTTTTCATCTCTTATTTCCAAAGGTAGCATTTCTAATACTATTCAATATTGTATGGTGTAATAATGATAGTGGGCAACCTTGTTTCAGGGCAACCCTGATCTTATTGGGAATGGTTTCAGTTTATCCCCAATACATATGATGCTTATTGATGATTTTAAATAGATGCTACTGACTATTTTAAGGAAAACTTCATTTATTCCTATATGCTCTAGTGTTTTTAATGGGAATTGGTGTTGGATTTTATCAAATGCTTTTTTCTGCATGTATTGATATCATTGTATGGCTTTTGTTAATTTGGTTATTGATATTGTCAATTATGCTAATAGTTTTCCTAATATTGAACCAGCCCTGAATTCCTGGTATAAATCCTACTTGGTCATGGTGTATTATCCTGGGATGACTTTCTGTAATCTTTTTGCTAATATTTTATTTAAGATTTTAGCATCAATATTCATTAGGAAGACTGGTCTATAATTGTCTTTCTCTGTTTTCAACCTACCTGTTTAGGTTTCAGTATCATGTCTGTGTCATAAAGGGAATTTGGTAGGGGTTCTTCATTCCCTATTTTTTCAAATAGTTTATATAACATTGGAGTTAATTGTTCTTTAAATGTTTGGTAGAATTCACATGTAAATCCATCTGGTCCTAGGAATTTTTTCTTAGGGAGTCGATTAATAGCTTGTTCTATTTCTTTTTCTAAAATGGGACTATTTAAGCAATTTAGTTCCTACCCTCTTAATCTGGGAAGCCTATATTTTTGAAGGTAGTCATCCATTTCACTTATTTATCAAATTTATTGGCATAAAGTTGGGCAAAGTAACTCCTAATTATTGCTCTAATTTCCTCTTCATTGGTGGCAAGTTCTCCCTTTTCATTTTGAAGACTAACAATTTTATTTTCCTCTTTCCCTTTTCTAATCAAATTTACTAAAGGTCTTTCAATTTTGTTGGTTTTTTCATAAAACCAACTCTTAGTTTTATTTAATAGTTCAATAGATTTTTTTACTTTCAATTTTATTAATCTCTCTCTTTTTTTTTTTTTAGAATTTCAAGTTTAGTATTTGATTAAGGGTTTTTAATTTGCTCTTTTTCTAGCCTTTTTTATTTGCAAGCTCAATTCATAGATCTTCTCTTTCTCTCTTTTATCCAAGTAAGCCTCTAGAGATTTAAAATTTTCCCTTATTACCTCTTTGGCTGCATCCCACAAATTTTGGTATGTTGTCTCATTATTGTCATTCTCTTGCATAAAATTATTAATTGCGCCTATGATTTGCTGTTTCACCCATTCATTCTTTAGGATAAGATTATTTAGTTTCCAATACTTTTTGGTCTATTTTCCATTGGTTTTTTATTGAATGTAGTTTTTATTGCAATCCCCTTTCCACCTTTAGTTTCTTTTTATATTATAACAGTAAATCAAATTATGCATGCATTCTCTATGTATACCTATAACAGAAATACAGTTCTCAAGAGTTCTTTTTACTTTTTATGATTTTCTTGAGTCCTATATAAGGAGGTCAATTTTTTTTTTTTTTATTTAACTCTGGTTTTTTCATCAGAAATTAATGGAATTCACCTGTTTCATTGAATGCCCATCTTCTTCCCTGGAAGAAAATACTCAGTTTAGCAGGGTAATTTATTCTTGGCTGCATTCCAACTTCCTTTGCCTTTTGGAATATCAGATTCCAGGCCCTTCGATCCTTTTATATGGAAGTTGGTAGATCCTGAGTAATCCTTATTGTGGCTCCTTGGTATTTGAACTCCTTTTATTTTTGTTTTTTGGGTTCTTGTAATATTTTATCTTTGGCCCGATAGTTCTGAAATTCTATTCTAGAATCACAGAGTCAAAGAATTTCAGATTTGGAAAGAGCCTCAGATGCCAACTCCACCTCCCACCTAGCAAAAAGCTTCCTTTCTCATATGTTCAGGAATGACATCTGAGGAAGGAAAATTCTAAGTTATCTAGGCAGTATTTTTTGCTTTTGATTCATAATTTTATTTATCTTGATTGATTTTTCAGTTTTTGATTTATTAAGCTATTGACTGATGTCCCCATTGGTATAGCTCATCAATAACAGTGTTGTTTTCTTTTAACCCCAGAAGAATTCATAGTTGGATTTTTTTTTTTTTTTTTGTTATCCATGCATATTGTCATGGTTTAAAAAAAAATTTGGGAGGGTTTTTTTTTTTAAAAATCCCTGATGAGTGGCATAAAAAGTCTTTAAGTTTAGAATAGAAGTGTCAACATAAGCATAATTTTCTGATTATTGATAGGCATTACTTCCGATATAGGGCTTATAGATAGACAAGCAATTATCAGATGTTGAAACCATAGATTTCTCCAACCTAAATGTTAAAAAAAAAACCCAAACCCACCTCATAATGAAAGCTCAAAACAAATCTCTTGAAATATGTCTATATCTAGCATAATAAATTCCTATGCTAGCCACACCCCGAAATAAAAAAAAATACATATCTCCCTTTAAAGGGGCATGCTAAGAATGCAGACTCAGTTTTTGAACATTAACTTAGTTGTTGGAACTCTGAAATGGTTTTGTCCATAGCCAGTAGCTCCAAACTATTTATCTAATTGGATGAAGGAAATTGCAGTACATTTGTCTTTATAGTTTTACAATCAATAATACCAAAAAGCAGAATGAAATTGAACCAAAAAGGTTTTATAGGTTCTCCTTAGAGAGACAAAATATTAATAAAATTGGTTATAACATGTATCCACATGATACATGTAAGAAATGTAATTTCAATGATCATTTGCTCATCTAATATGCAGCATTCATGGTAAGTATTCGCAAATAGAACACAATGAAAATTAGTTTATGCACCAAGAGGTAGAAAAATCTCATAGAGTAACTTCATTAGAAGGTGAGAAAAAATGATTTATTATACTATTTGGGAAAATTATTACATGGTTTAATCCAACCTTATGTGATTAAAGATTATCCACACTCAGAATACCTCTAGAACCCAGTACTCTCTAGGAATGTCAGAGATGACTACTAAAAGTCATCTAAATACTTCCTTCTCCTAGGCTCACAATATACCCCAAATATCTGCTCTTGAAAGTCCCAATCCTTCCTTTTTAACTATCTTAATCTATCATGCTCTCAGGCTTCCCTTTGGGAAAAAAAGAGTACTTACCTGAAGCAAATCAGGTTAGTATGTGGGAAACCTTTTTCAAAATTCTGTCTAATGAAAATCATTAGAATCTTGGTAGAAAGAACCACTCCCTTTGGGCTCACTCTCCTCTACCAAATGATCTCATAATTTTTTTTTTTCTGAAGTTATTTCAGATTTTGTCCATTCTCATGAACAAAAACACCCTTTAACTTAAAATTTAAAAATCCTTGGATAGTTGGTGACTTTATGGATAGTTGGTGACTTTAATGCTACTGTAGAAAAAGGTGAGATGGTAAAAATTTATTGGAAAAATTTAATTCAGGAATAAAGAACAAATGAGGTCAAATACTTGTCACATACAAAGAAGCTTAATTTCTACATGTTAAAAGTACATTTTTTGAGAAAAGAATTATAAGGCACTGATATGAATCAGATAATAGAAAAAATAATTTTTTTTACATTTTAATGTAAAGGATATAATTTATTACTTATGTGGATCATTTCTGAATTAGTTTCCTTTTAACATTTCACAGCACTGACTTGTTGGAGGAAAAAATGTAAAGAAAAAACAAATGGTAAAAAGATGATACAATTTCACTGACCTGTTTTTTAAAAGCTATCAACAAAAAAAATAAAAAAAATAAAAAGTTATCAACATGGAAAAATATAATGCAAAGAGACTAAAGAAAAGCTGTACTGAAAACAATAATTTCCTAAAGAATTTTAACCAAGGTCAATCAATTGTCTCAACAGAGAGACCAAAATGACCTGAAAAGTCACTTTGATCTGCAAAATCTTCACTTTCTTGCCAGACATAAAGAAAAATGAGAGGTTTCTCTGGTTTAGTATTGAAACACATTTGTAAAATTTTAGGGGAAATGTTGTTGCTAAGTTTATAAATTATACCAGCTTAACAAAAATGAAGCAGTGGCAGGAGATTAAAAGGGGAAGAATAAAACCAGTTTAAAGAAAACTTGACAGACACCCAACTAAGAAAAGTCATCCTGAAAGTGATGAATCAGTGATCAAAATGCATGATGAAGCATATAGAAGATTAGTGAAGATTTGCTGTAAGGGCCTTTTTAAGGACCTTTAAGGACAACAAATTGCTGTATATAGAATCCTGTATGTGGTTATCAAAGAGAAAGAAATGTCACTAGAGAACAAAGCTAGAAAAATCAGCTGGACTGAACATATGTGGTGGCAGAAACACAAATTGAGGGCATTGAGAAATTGATTCTCAAGATATCTGAAGGAAAAGGAAGATACTAAAACTGTTGGAAAAAATATTGAACTAATAAAAGGTACTTAAGGGTACAGTATCAACTAATGACCCATAAGCTTACTTACTTTCCCATTTACATAAAACTTTTATGGAAATCATATGCACACACATCAAAGACTTGTATGATGAAGATATTAGAAGGGAATAGGGAGGCAATTTGGAAGTGCTATTGCACCATCAACCACACCTTTACCATCATATAATTAATTGAAATATGTAGTGAATACAAGTTTCCAATGTGTTTCATTGTTGACAATTAAAAAAAAGTGATTCAGTAGAGCAAAATACTTTTTTCTAAAATAAGGGGTTTTCCATGCTTATGTCCAAATTATGTAATATCCTTAAGAGATATAATAGAGCCAAATGAAACAGTGATAAAGAAGATAAAAGGAAAAAAAAATCTTTACTATTTCCATCCAGTCTAAGACTGCACAGGAAGATAATTTGTGAGCACAAGGTGGGAGAAAGAAGCCTAAACCCAGTGACATTTTAGACCTGCTCTTTTTGGAGCAACAACAAAGCCCCTGCAAGTCAGATAACTGAGCAAGGACACACAACAAAGCAGTATTCAGTTTTGGGGTTCCTGAGGAGGCCAGAGGCTAATGCTTTAGTCAAATTCATCACAGAAAAGGGAGCCAGTATAGTTCCTAGGCAACCTGAATACCAGCACACACCCCTACCCCTAGAAGGCTTAAACCTAGTGCCCCTATCCTTGCCACATGAGGTACCTAATGCAATACTTTAGACTATGGTTTAAACTTTTTTCACTTGCAAACCCTTTTTGCCTGAAAACCCCTGGGAATATAGGGGATATAAAACAGGTAAAGAAATCAAACATTTATAGATAATAAATCATAATTTCACCACCCCCATATTTAGTTTTGAGTCTCCTTCTGGTCACAAGCTTTTTTCAACCAGTATAAGAATATGTGTTTTAGATAACCCAGTCTCTGGTAAGGGGATCCTCCAAGGTAGCTGAGGTCAACACAGTATCTAATATATAGTTGAGACCTGTATTCCTCAGATATATTAAATATGTGTCCCTAACTGGACTGATTATCTTTCCCTCTAAACCCCTACCTTTTTTCTTTTTATACAGAGAATACTATCATTTTTCTAGCCACCTACACACAAAGTCTCGGTATCAACCTTTACCATCATTCCCCATATACAAACTGTTGCTAGGCCAAGCCAATTTTACCTCTGTAACCTCTCTCATAAATTCCTCCTTTCTATGAAGATGATGACAACTAGCACCTGTATGACATTTAAAAGTTTGCAGAGTACTTTGAAAATATTTCATTTTCTCCTTACGACCCTAGCAGCTAAGTGCTGCTATTATTCTCATTTTACAAATGAAGCAGAGGTTAATTGCCTCTTCCAGGGACACACTCACTAAGTGTCTGAGACTGAACTTTGGCTCAGGTCTTTCTAATTTCAGATCAACTAAGCAGCTGCCTCTCTTATGACACTGCCCCCAACCTTGTTCAGGCCCTCATTTCCTGGACTATTTAAAGAACTTTTTGTTTGGTTTCCCAACCTCACCACTGCCCACTTTGGTCTATTCTTCAATTGGACATCAAAATGTTCTTCCTAAAATTCTGATCTGATTTTATCACTGCTCCCATTTCCTTACCAGTCTTTTCAGTCAAGAAATTCCAGTGGGTCCCTATTACCTCCAAGATACATTATAAAAATCTTCTTTTTGACTTTTAAAGCTTCTCATGCCTTGACTCTTGCTTTCTTTTAACTGTCTGGTCTTCTATTCCCTTCTCCATACAATATTATATGATTCCTTGCTACTTGCTGTTCCTTGAATATGGCACTCTATCACTTGACTGTACATTTTCACTGGCATTTCCTCTTCATCTCCAGTTCCTAATTTCCCTGGATTCATTCAAATTTCAGAGAAACCTCTCCCTTCTGCAAAGAGATTTTCCTAATCTCCTGAATACTGATACTATTCCTTTGCAGTTATCCACTGGGGAAGGTTTCTGGGCAGAATCCTTCCTTCCTTCCTTCCTTCCTTCCTTCCTTCCTTCCTTCCTTCCTTCCTTCCTTCCTTCCTTCCTTCCTTCCTTCCTTCCTTCCTTCCTTCCTTCCTTCCTTCCTTCCTTCCTTCTTTCCTCCCTCCCTCCCTCCTTCCTTCCTTCCCTCCCTCCCTCCCTTCTTTCCTTCCTTCCTTCTTTCCTCCCTCCCTCCCTCCTTCCTTCCTTCCCTCCCTCTCTCCCTCCTTCCCTCTCTCCTTTCTTCCTCCTTCCCTCTCTCCTTTCTTTCTCCCTCCATCCTTCCCTCCTTCCCTCTCTCCTTTCTTTCTCCCTCCCTCCCTCCTTCCTTCCTTCCTTTCTTCCTTCCTTCCTTCCTTGCTTCTTTCCTTCCTTCCTTCCTTCCTTCCTTCCTTCCTTCCTTCCTTCCTTCCTTCCTTCCTTCCTTCCTTCCTTCCTTCCTTCCTTCCTTCCTTCCTTCCTTTCTTCTTTCTTTCTTTCTTTCTTTCTTTCTTTCTTTCTTTCTTTCTTTCTTTCTTTCTTTCTTTCTTTCTTTCTTTCTTTCTTTCTTTCTTTCTTTCTTTCTTTCTTTCTTTCTTTCTTTCTTTCTTTCTTTCTTTCTTTCTTTCTTTCTTTCTTTCTCTGTCTCTTTCTTTTTCTTCCTTTCTTCTTTCCTGCTTTCCTGCCTTTCTTCTTTTTTTCCAGAAAAGGTACAACCTTAGTTGAACCTTGAAGAAAATGTTGGCAGCTGGCAGATATGAGGGGAGAGTGCAATCTAGGAATGGGAGATTAACTCTTTCTTAATAATATTTTGTAGTTTGTTTATACCCATAATGAATTTCTGCACTGAGCTTTGGGTCACCCACAATTCTGATACTTTGGAGATTGTGGTTTTCCAGTGAGAGCATATTGATATTAAAAGGATAGATTTTTATATTAGGAATTTTTTAAAAGCATTTTGCAGTTTCACAAATATAATACAATCTACTTTCTTTTACTTATTTAATTCTGTTCCATCTGCAGTGTCTGTTGAAGAGTTATATATTAATAGACTCAGTACATTTTACTTCCAAATTCATATCATATTTTGGACAGTGAGCATTTTTCTTCAAAAAATTCATTGAAATAGCAAGGTTGAAATTAATAAAAGCTAAAGTTTAGCCATAGCAGTAAGGAGACCTAAATAAAACTCCTGGCGCCTTGCAAAAATAATTCTACCAGCAAAGAATAGATTCAAGGTAGTTTATTTCAGTGACACAGATAAGCACAGGTATTAGGTCTATGATTTTCCTGGTATAAGGAGCTCCATCTAAGGAAACTCTCTTTACCAACTTTGCATTTTGTAGTTGTAGAGAGTTGCTAAATGCTATAACATTGAAAGGTTAAGTAACTAGCCAGGATATCTGAGAGGCACATCTTGAACCCAGGTCTTCCTGGTTCCAACTTCAGTGCATCATCTGCTAGGCCAAAGCTTTTTGGCCTGTGGATCATAACCCCATATGGGGTTACATAACTGAATGTGGGGATTGGGAAGAAATTTGACAACAATAAAAGGTATCAAATATTCTTCCAATATTTAATTTTTTGATGTAAAAATAAATAAGCACATGCATCTCATCTCATATTTCATTTTTAATAAATGGTAAAACTATTTGTATAACAAAAGAATTGTTTTAAAATAAATTTCTTTATTTTTTTATTTTCACTAAATCCTTGATTTCTATGCCTATGACATCTATCTGTCTATCTATCTATCTAACTATCTATCTAACTATTTATCTGTATACTTGGGGTTGCATAAAAATTTCTTGGTCAAAAAGGGACCATTAGCGGAAAAAGTTTAAGGAACCCTACAATAGGCTACACACTGCCACTCAGTACCATGGACTCATACCTGATATACTCTATTGTGCTTATAGAATAACTTTCTTAAGAAAATTTTTTTTAAAAATTCCTAGATAGGGATGGGAGGTGTCAGATCTTGAACAGCGAATAGCCACTTTTCCCTCTGAAAGCTAAAATGATAATCCAATTCAGATGTGACTAAGAAAATCATAGATCAGTCATGGTGAGGCATTTGATGGAGCCTCTTACAAGGAGTCTGGTTTCTTTCTCAGTGCTTCTAATTTTGTTTTACTAAGTCTCCTTATTTGCACATTTATACTCATTAGCATCCAAAATGATGTGCTACTCTAGTTAATTTCCCAACATGAAAAGCATTAGAAATCATCCCTGCATTATCAGATGCCACAGGCAGTAAAGGAATTCCTAACTCATTCTGGTATTTCTCACCATTGGATAAACAGTCAGTTCCAAGGAATGGCTAATGGGGTGTTGAAGTCTGCAGAGACACAAATGCTAATGCAGCAGCCAAATCCCTACGATTATCAGCTCAATCTGCAGCAGTTAGAATCCAACATCAATCCTCAGAATGTATTAAAAATCTACTGTCGGAGCTGGCAGAAAAGCCTGTTATGTTGACCTTGAACAAAGCTTTTCCTGACAGCCATTCAGCATGAAGATGGGTGCCAAGACTTGGTATTTTCATGAAGAACAGAGCAAAGAAAATGCTGTTTAAATAAAGAATTTGCTGTCATACTCCATAAAAGAGGGTACAAACAGTGTATGTGCCTTGTTCCATGGCTCCAGAATAGTGGGACATTATATCAAGATAAGGGATTGTCAACCTCCTCCCAGCCACATTACATGCTTAGCTCACCATGGAAGTTTAAAGTTCCTAATGATTTTGTATTTCCTTACATAAAGATTTGCTGCTTCAAGTTGTGATGTTGTAGTACAATCTGGGCCCAAATGTGTGCCTTAGAAAATGTTTAGGCTCAAAATATACCAAAGGACTTCTATCAATACAATATTTGCATCTGGCTTAACTCTTAAATGTTAATAGTTCCTAATTTAACAGAAGGGGGAATAAGATGATTTTTGAAGTAGCTTAAATATTCCTTCTCTCTCTCTTTTAAACAAAGCAATAATTTTACAGGGCAAGTATCGTTAAGATAAATGAATGAACTAGTTTTCATTGAGTTCATTGTTAACATTAAAATTTTCCTAGCTGCTGCTGCTATTTCTGAAAATACAACAAAACACAACACAATCACAACAAAAAACCCCAAGATCTTTGAGGGAAGAAGTATTATTTGCTCTATGATCTCTTTCTTTTAGTTGGCACTTATTGTCTTTTCAACACTTAGGGAGATGGCCCATGGAAGTGACCGGCATAAGCCAAAGTAGATAAATTCCCAGGAAGTCAGGTTATTAGAGTTTCTATGGATGACAGGCTACCACATTTGTCACTGGGAATTTTGGCACCTGGGTAAATCAGGAGAAATAATGCTAGAGGTAAGTACATGATAGCAAATCGACAACAATTTATTATGTGAATATGCCACAGTAATCATATTTGTACAGTACTTTAAGTTTTGGCAAGCACTTTACATGTTTTATCTCATTTGATCCTCACAAAAATCCTGAAAAATAGGTGCTGTGGTTTTTTGCAGATGAAGGAAACTGAGACACAGAGAAATTAGATGACTTGCTCAGGCTCTCACTATGATCTGAGTTACAATTCAAATGCAATTCTTTCTGAAGCAAACCCACTGCTCTATCCACTGAACCATCAAACAAGTAAGATAAATATATTTCATTTTCATTGATGGGGAATTCTTTGCTTACATTGGCTTCCATGCTTGTGGAGAATTTTTTTGGGGGGGAGCAGGATTGAGGAACTAAATCAATACTTTCAATATAGAAAACTCACAAGGAGAAACCTGCTCTACACATATAAAACCTTTACCTTCTGGGTCACCTATATTCTTTGGAAGTTACCTGGGGGTGCTGAGAAATTGTGATCTGTCCAGGGTCAATCAAATATGTGACAGAGGGTCGCTTTTTAGACATTACATTCCACTTCTTGATCAAAGAATGTAGGTGCTTTATTTGTTCATGTTGGAGTACACAGGTGAGTAAATAAAAAGTTTGTAAGAAAGATCCCCCATATGATTTTAGAGTCAAAAGAGGAGGCAATAGAGGTTGTTTATTACAACACTGTAATTTTGTTTTATTTAGGGTTTTTTTTTTTTTTTTTAGGGGCAACTGTGTTTAAATGACTTGCCCAGAATCACAGGTAGTATGTGCTATGTGTCTGAGGCTGGATGTGAAATCAGGTCCTCCTGACTTCAGGGCTGGTGCTCTACTGTGCCATCTAGCTTCCCCAACCTTCTAATTTTATAAATTATGGAACATAGGCCCCAAGAGAATCACCAAATCACTCAAGATCATACATTAAGTTGACAGAGCTTACTTTTGAATCTAGGTCTTGTGAATCTTACTATTCCATGGCTTCCCACAAAGCAACCACATAATCTTTCCCCATGTAGTGAGGTTCCCCATCGATCACTCTGCGATTCCTGACTAATCTCAGATGCCACAACCTTTCCTGGTCAGAAATTTCTAGCTCCCCTTTACCTCTTCATACTAGGTTTTCTTGGGGATGAGATACAGAAATCAAGGAATTTGTCTGAAAAAAGGAGCCAGGTGCAAAAAAAGGAATTACATTTGCAAAGCAATATTTTATTTAACCAGATCAACTTCTGGTCATTGTAGTTAGGACCATGTTAAAGAATGTAGCCTTTTGGCAATAGTATAAGGTTCTCACCTATGCTATTTAGACTTCAAGGATACATTCTAGTAAGTGGAGGGGAAAGACCATGTCTAATTGGTATTTGGTGATCTTATTTGATGTCTCATTCAGTGCCCTATATTCAATAAGTACTCATGGATTATTTCTTAGGGATGACTCAAAGGCTGCCTTGGGCATGCACTTATCCTATGTGTCCTTTATAATAGATTTTTGTGCTTACCCAGCAGGTCAAAAGCAGTTACAAAAATTCATTTAAAGGGTACTATTTGGCACTAGGCTTTTGAAAGACAGGTTATTCTGAGCCAACTATGAAAACTTGACTCTGGGAAATATAACAAGCTCACTTTCATCAAAGTAAGATTTCAAGGAAGGCCTGACTCAAATCTTCTCCTCTCAATACATTTCCACTCCCTTAACCTAATGAACGTAGACACCTATGGCTGCCAGCAATTGTCTATGGGCAAAGTATGATGGGATGTGATCCTTATTAAAATAGCTAATAGGAAATTAATGAGAGGTTATCATCTTGTCTTCAATCATCTCCTGGTGAGAGTAAGATTCTCTAGCAGAAATCATTATAGCTGTTCACAGTTACCTAAATTATCTTATTTTGAAACTGCTTAGAGTTTTCAAGTAGCAAACTCATTTCAAGTCATCAGCTACCACTGCTGAATGATGTAATGGCCTAAAGACATTATTGGATTTTTTTTTAATCTTACGGTCTAGTCCAAATGTAAGAATTTTGAAATGTATTCCTTTACTGAGCTCATTGTTCATCTGTGATACTTGTCATATTTATATACATCTATATACATATATGTACAAGTGTATATATGTTTATATATGTGTATATATACCTACACATATACATATATATGTATATATACATATACAGACACACAGAGAGAGAGAGAGAGAGAGAGAGAGAGAGAGAGAAGGAGAGATGAATTGAATGAATTGTATTTCATAATATTGGAAATATATAATCTCTACCTAGGTATTTTTTCTTATCCTGTGTTCATAGATGTCACAAAAAAGCATCAACTATTCTGGAGCATAATACAATCAGCACAAGGCTATTTGCAAAGAAGATTTAGGCCAAGCATTGGATATGATGAAAAGATCTGGCTAAATCACATTTGGAAATTGGAATATGCATCCGTTATTCATTCCCTCCTCTCACTGTGTTGTGTTAAACTTATCTCTGTCCAGTGGTTGTGGATCTCACTGAGGGATGTCTGTTATGTTCTGGAGCTCAGTGCAATCAGCAAAATTTCAACCAAAAATAATATTTCATAACAGGGCTCCCATTTCTGGGATCTGGGATCTTTCTATGATATGACTTTCTTTCCATTAAAGCTGTCATTGCTTTGTCCTGTAACATTTCTATTGCTTTTATTTTGTCTTTCTTCTTTCAGTCCCTTCCTTCACTTGGTTCACCCCATTTCAACTGCTATATTGATAACTTTAGAGCATAAAGCTACCTATGTTACTCCCATTTAAAAATATATATTTTAAATTTATGTAATAAAATAAGCATTTATATAATAGTACAATAAAAGATTATTGCATATGGAATTCCAGATCTACTATGTACAGCTTCTACTATGTACAACATTCTTTACAAATATACCACAAAATATTATGTAAATTTCTTTCCTTTTTCCCTACCCTAGCCTTAGAGATAGCTACCATCTAATACTTCATTGGTTTTCTATTGCCTCTACTCTCAAAAGCAAATTACTCTTCATAGCATTTATATCCACTCACAATATGGTTCCAACTTAGCTTTCTACACTGATTTCTCACTACTCCTTCATACATATTGCTTTTCAGTCATTTTTCAATTTTGTCTGACTTTTTGTGATTCCATTAGGGGTTTTCTTGGCAAAGATACTGGAGTGATTTGCCATTTCCTTCTCCAGTTCATTTTACAGATGAGAAAACTGATGCAAATAGAGTTAAGTGACTTGCCTAGGGTCATAGGTAATAAGTAGCTGAAGCCAATTTTGACCTCAAGAAGATAAATCTTCCTGATTCCAGGAGCAGCACTCTATCTACTGTGTTACTTAGTTGATAAATCTCAACTAGATTGGCTATTCTGTATTCATGGCATCTCCGCCTTTGTATCCTTGTCTCCATGTACAGTTGTCTTTCAGAACTGAAATGCTCTTCTTCATATCTATCTATTGGAATGCCTTGATTGCTTCCTCAGTTCAAGTGCCATCTCCTACATGAAACCTTCCTTGATTTCTTTCAGTTGTTAGTTCTCTCCCTATACCCCAAACACTATGTATGATTTTGAATTTACTGATATTTTTATTTTAAAGGAAGAATTTGAAAAAATAAATATCTAAGATAGAGGATATTTGGGGAAACGTTTTTGATTAAAGAGATGTTCCAGAAATCCTGGTTTAATTAGCCTGTTCTAGGTTCTAGGTTCATTCTACATTTTTACCATTTTTGATTTTTAAAAATAATTTGCTTTATTAGTTTTTTAATAATTTATCATTAATTTTTATTTTTTGTTTTTTGTTTTATTTTATTTATTCAATATTTTCCCAGTTATATTCAAAACAAAAAATTACATTTGTTTCAAGAATTTTGGAGTTCTAGATGTTTTCCCTTATCCCCACTCACAATTAAGAAATTACTTGGTGAAGTTATGCAAAAAATTGCCATAAAAGACAAGTTGTGAAAAAAAATATGGCTCTTCCACCTTAGTGAAAATAAAAACTCTCAAGAAAAATTAAGTTTTAAAAAGAGAAAGATAGAGAAAGAGAGAATGTTCAATCTGTATTCAGACACAACTACTTCCTTTTCTGGGTATGAATAGGATTTGCATGGAGGATTATAGAGAGATGGAAGATTGCAGAGGGCTGGAATTATGAAAATGTGTACTTGAATCTAAGACAGCAGAATACTTAAGGATAAGTACCTACTCAATGTGATATAATGGCTCTATAAACATATACTTAGATGGTATAGTGATGTGATGGTCTCTTCATGATTGGCGCCTGCTGAATGTGTTGTGGTGAGGTAATCTTAGGGAAAGATTGCAGGTCTGAAGGAGATAGAGTCTCTCTGCCACAGTATGCTCAGCAGGGAAGACTTCAGGCTCCAGACTCTGGAGTCCAGGATCCATCTTTAACAACCCACGTGGCAACTTGCCTGTCTCCTTCACTTCTCCTAAAGACCAAGGATTTTGACTGATCCTGCCTCTGACTGATCTCCAGGCCCTCAGAGAACTAGCCTGGATATTACAGAGGACTTTCCAGGGTTTTTTTTTTCCTCCAGAGAGTATTCTACTCATCATTTCCCATAGAACAATAATATTCTATCATAAATACACACCACAATTTATTGCCCCATTCCAATTGATGGGCATCTTCTCCAATTCCATTTTTTTGCCCTGAGATGAAAGTTTTTGTTGAATAATTTTTTTGTACATATAGGTCATTTTCCTTGTTTTATTTTTTTCCCCAAATTTCTTTTGGTATTCATGCCACATAGTGATGTTGTTAGGTAAAAGGATATGCATAAAATTATAGTCCTTTGGGCATAGATCATATCTTTTGAACATTTATCAATTGGGGCATGGCTCTTTTTTTTTTTTTTTTTAATAGATTTGACTTAGTTGCTTCTGTTTGAGAAATGAGGCCTTATCAGAGAAACTTGCTTCTAAATTCTTTGAACAATTACAATTGCTAACTCTAACCCCCCACCATTTATTCTCTCCTTTCACCCTGTCCCTCTTTAAAAGTTTTTTGATATTGACCACTTCCTCCCCCAATATGCCCTTTCTTTTATCATCCTACCTCCTTTCCCATATGCCATTCCCCTCCTATTTTCCTGCAAGCTATTAATCTTATGTATCTATCTATACCCTAGTGAGTATGCATGCTATTTTCTCTTTGAACCAATTCTGATGAGACTAAGGTTCACTTTCTCACCCTCTCTTTACCTTCTACTCCTCCACTACAAAAGTTTTTTCTTGCTTTTTTTTGGTAGATAATTTGATGTATTCCATTTCTCTCTTTTTCTTTCTCCCAATATGTTCCTCTCTTGCCCTTTAATTTTGTCATTTTTTAAAAGATATTATCATTTTAAATTCAGCTTATATCTGTGCCCTCCATTTATATATACTCCTAATTTCCATAATAATGAGAAAGTTCTGAGTTACAAGTAGTCTTGTAAACAGATAAACCTCATTAAGTTCCTTGTGACATCACTTTTTTTAGCTCCTTATGCTTCTCCAGAGTTCTGTATTTGAATATAAATTTTTTTGATTCAGCTATGGTCTTTTCATCATGAATGCTTGAAAATTCACTGTTTCATTAAATGACCATTATTTTCTCTGAAGGATTATACTCAGTTTTTCTGGATAGGTGATTCTTTGTTGCAATCCTACTACCATTGCTTTTTGGAATATCATATTCCAAGCCCTCTAGTTCTTTAATGTAGAAGCTGCTAAATCTTGTGTTATCCTGACTGGATACTCTATATCTGATTTGTTTCTTTCTGGATGCTTGCAATATTTTCACCTTACCTGGGAGTTCTGAAATTTGGCTAAAATATTCCTGGATGTTTTCATTTTGGGATCTCTTTCAGGAGATGATTTATAGATTCTTTCAATTTCTATTTTACCCTCTGGTTCTAGAATATTTGCACAGTTTTCCTTGATAATTTCTTGAAAGATGATATCAAAGCTCTTTTTTTTTTATCATGACTTTCAGGTAGACCAATAAATTTTAAATTCTACCTCCTGGATCAATTTTCCAATTTTTAGTTGTTTTTCCAATGAGATATTTCACTCCCACTCACCCTCCCCCCCAGGTTTTTTTTTTTTTTTTTTTTTTTTTTTTTTATTGTTTCTTGATTTCTTATAAAGTCATTAACTTCCATTTGCTCAATTCTATTTTTAAGGAATTATTATCTTTAGCTTTTGTACGCCCTTTCCCAATTGGCCAATTTTGCTTTTTAAGGCCTTTGGATGAAGAGATTTTATTATTATTATTATTAATAGCTGAGGCAATTGGGATTAAGTGACTTGCCCAGGGTCACACAGCTAGGAAGTATTAATTATCTGAGGCCAGATTTGAACTCAAGTCCTTCTGACTTCAGAGCTGGTGCTCTATCCACTGCACCACCCACCTGACCCTGGAGATTTTATTTTGTTATCATCTTCTGAGTGTGTATTTTGATCTTCCTTGTCACCATAATAACTTTCAGTGGTCAGAAACATTTTTTGTTTTCTGCTCATTTTTCTAGTCTATTACTCTACTTTTACTTCTTTGTTAAAGTAGGACTCTGTTTCCAGGGTGAAGGGTACATTACCCCAAGCTTCAAGGTTTTGTGCAGCTGTTTTCAGAAACCCTTCTACTAACCTTACCACAAGTATTCTTTTCCTGCCCTGGAGTTGTTAAGAATGTCCCTGCCCCATGGTAGCTATAAGATTCAGTATGCTGAATCCACAGTTCTGCTTTGCTGATGCTTGGGCCCTAGATTTGAAGGCTCTACACTGGGACTGCACTGAGACTACACATTGTACTCCCACCCTATTGCCTCAGACCCTCTCCTTTGACCTTCTGAGTCCTCCCTGGTGCTGACTCAGACTTTTTGCCTTACTGACACTGGGACTGTGGCCATGCTGGTGCAGCCTGTGTTGGGATTACATGCTAGTCTCCCATCCTGGTTCCAAAGAACTTTTCTGATGATCTTCCAGATTCTCTTTGGTGTCACTAATCTCAGAGCTCTGGAAGCAATGGGTACTGCTGCTGATTCAGAGATCAAGCTGGGTCCCAGGCTGGGGCTGAGGCTCCATCTTATTGATTTTTTCCAAGATACCAGAAGAAAAAAAATGTTAAGCTTGACATACCTCTTTAAAGGCCTGACTAAATGACATTCGTAAATCCTTTAAACTTTCTAATTCTTGACAATAATTTTCTTCTCTGTGATTTCTGCTATAAAACAAGAGCAATTTTCAGAAAAAAATAAAAAGGACCATAGCCTATTTGTCTTGATTCCCTACCCATAGCTAAATGTAACTGAGTTTCATGAGTTACTTTTCAATTATGGAGGCATCCAAAAAGTACCAACATCAGAAAATCTGATATGGAATGAAAACACAAGGGAAACTTAACCAATCATAAAATCATAACATATTATTAACTGAAATCAAACCTCCTCTATTGATTTACTAAGAAAAATAGGCTTTTGTTGAAATGAGATGTTTAGGATCATTGAAATGCTTATCAATGGGAAAACTCATTTAATTCATAGCAATATTCATTCCTGAGGACACTGGAAATGTTTACTTAATATAAACTTTATAAATTCTATCTAAAACTGAAATGAGTGATCAAAAGTCAGTCAGCTAACTAGCATTTATTAAATACTAGCTCTGTACCAGACACCGTGATAAACACTGGGGATACAAAGAAAGACAACTCTTCCAAAAAGTAAACAAAAATCAATTTAATGGAAGAGGCAACATGCAAACAACTAAATGTAAACTATACATAAAATAAATTCAGAATAGTCTTGGAGAGAGGAATGTGGAAACCTTTAGGTAGAAGAGGAAACAAGCTGAGTTAGAAGAAAACTAGGGAAGAGAGGAGGCAAAGATGAGTAGGGTGAGCAGCCGGTGAAAACTCCCAATTATTATCATCCTCATTTTTATATAATAAAAAACTGAAACTCAAAAAAATGAAGTGATTCGTTCAAAGTCTTATTGAGCAAATGGGCAATGAGGTAGAGTTGATAGAGTTTTGGGCTTGGAGTCAAGAAGACTTACCTCCCTAAGTTTGAATCAAGTTTTAGACACTTACTACTTCTGTGACTGGGGCAAGTCATTTAACCTTGTTTGCCTCAGTTTTCTTAAGGAAATGGCATAGTCCAGTATCTTTGCCAATGCCCCAAAACAAAACACAACAACAACAACAACAACAACAACAACAACAACAGCAACAGCAGCAGCAGCAGCAGCAGCAGCAGCAACAGCAACAGCAACAGCAGCAACAACAGCAGCAATAAACAACCCTAAATGGGTTGAGGAAGAGTCAGATATGACTCTCATTGAAAGCTCCTGAAGGACAGGGACTGCTTATTAAATGACAATACTTAGTAAAGGGCAAAGCCAGAAATTGAATTTAGGTCTCCTGACTTCTACTTTAGTGCTATTCCTTTTACACTATGCTGTCTCTATGTATAGCTCTTGAAAACATAATTTGAGATAATCAGTTTCTATCTAATCATTCTCAGACAAGGAAATTGATGTTCTCAGTGAATTAACCTGACTTGCCCAAAGTCACATAGGGCTAGAGTCAGGATTAGTTGTCAGATCTCTTGAACCCTATCTCTCTTTTCACAATACTTGTGTTTTGTCCATTTTTTTTCCTGTGATTATTCAACCCTTCAAAGAAAAGGTCAGTGCTAACTGCTGGTGGTAATCCAATTATACACAATAGTAGCACTAATCTGTTAAATTCCAAACTAAAATTCTTTAGTTGAATTTTAAATCTTTTGTAATTAATTTTTTTAAAAGGTGGTCTTATGTAAGAACTTGAACCAAGAACCAAAAACAGGAATGTGAAATATCCTCCTATGTAATATCTTGTCCTTTAGGCAGAATTTTAGAATTTATTGAGATTGTGTGGGTCTGGTGCAAGACCCCTTCCTAATTAACTAATCAGAGACATCATCAGGTTCAAAGGGAAAGCATTTGAGGCCCAGACACATCTGGGAGGCATCCCAACTCCCACTATGTGCTCATAGAACCTGGCCAGCTTCTGGCTTGTCTAGGACTTAAAAGCAAAAGACCTAAGCCTTCTCAATTGGATAGACTCAAAGGATGTAACCATCCTTTACCAATGGTCACCAATGTTGGCTGCCTCCCACAGGTCACATCACTTCCTGAAACTTCCTGTATCCCAGGGTTTAAAGTTCATTCCTCCAGAGATCATGTAATTCAATACTGAGAAATACTTCATCTAATCAGTCCCATTCAAGATCACAGAGATTGGCTAGTTTTCTAGTTTAATCTCCTGGTCATGACTTTCTATTTGATTGTGAGTTCCTCAATGAGTAGGGGCAGGAGTTGTCTTTACCTTTTTCTGTATCCTCATCATTAACACAGTACCTGCCACAGAGTAGGTAGTTTTATCATTTGAGTTATTTTTTATTTCTTACTGTAATTCTATTCAGATTTTGTTGATGCTTTTTTTTTGTTTGTTTTTAAGTGACTTGCCCAGGGTCACATAGTCAGTAAATGTATGAGTTCCATTTTGATCTCAGATCTTCCAGACTCCAGGGCAGCTCTCCACTTACTGCACCACCTAATAAGCATTTTAATAACTACTTACTGACCTAGAGGTTATTAACTGACTTTAAAGGGAATGAAAATCTAAAGAGATTAAGTGATTTCTTTAATAGGACAAACTAGTTGCAGAGTTGACATTAAAATTCAGTTCTTTTGACTTCTAGATTAATTACTAATCTAAATAACTAGCCTTATTTTCCTTTATAAACTACTACTAGGGTGATCTCATCTAATTTTCACTCTGGAGTCCATCTCTAATATTTATGAAGATTTTGCTTTTGTCCAGCAGTTTATCATTTTAAAATTTAAATCAGTGTGCCTTCAGTTAATGTTATGAGAACAGACAACATCCTTTTCATTAAGCCAAATATTAGTCTTAGCTTTGTCACCCTGGAAGGTCTCTTTCTTTTCTCAAGTCATAGTACTTCTGCACTACTGATTTGTGATTAATCATATTTAATCTCATTAAATCTCATATTAGTTTTCTGTCATTTTAAAATCATGTCATGACCCCATTTGGGATTTTCTTGGCAAAGATATTGTAATGGTTTTCCATTCCCTTCTCCAGTTTATTTTGCAGATGAGAAAGTTGAGGCAAATAGGTTAAGTGACTTGCACATGATCACTCAGCTAGTAATTGTCTGATGCCAGATATAAGTATAGGAAGACATTCTGATTCTAGATTTCATGCTCTATCCACTGAGCCATCTAGCAAGCTACTTGCTTTATTTAACTTTGAACCCAGATCTTCCTGATTCCAAACCTTTGAATTCTTTCCACTACCCTAGTATACTTCAAAGTTCAGATCAGCTAGATTGCAAATTGGATAGTAATCTCTCTCACAACTTAAAATCTTTCTTTAATTCCTGTGCCCAGCAACTATCCATTGATGGGCAGATTAAATAACCTAGATTCTGTTAGCTTTGCATCCTTGAGTTTATTTTCTCTCTAATCATTGTTCAGAAAATTTAATTCAATAAACATTGATGAAACACCTATTACCTTCAAGGCATTATGCTAGATTCTGGGGATATAACAATGAAAAATGACACTGTTATTCCCCTCATGCTGAGGATTGAATTGCATGACAAAATACATTTTATAAAATGTAGACTATGATAAGGGTATAGGAGAGATGCAGAGTATAATTAAAATTTCAGAAGTTGGGAAATCTCTTTTAGCTGGGAGATTCTGGGAAAGTTTTATGGGGGTGATGGCACCTGAATTAGGCCTTAGAGGAAGAGAAACTTTCAATAGGTCAAAATGTGGATGGAGTATCTACAAAATTCACAGAAATCATATTGGAGTAGTGAAATCAGTACTGGTCTTAGAATTAGGTTTTGTTGGTGCCTTTTTTTTTTTTTTTTTTTTTTTTGCAAAGGTCCTGAATTGGTTTGAAATTTCCTTTCCCAACTCATTTTATTAAAGAAAATAAAGCAAACATAGTTAAGTGACTTGCTCAGGCCCAGGGTCACATAGTCAATAAATGTCAGAGTTCCATTTTGATCTCAGATCTTCCGGATTCCAGGGCATTTCATTCTCAACACCTATGTTCATCATGGTCAAATTGTTTCAACTCCTTAGTTGTATTTTTCTTATCTGTAAAATATGACTGATAATATCAGTACTATCTTTCTCATCAAAATTTTAATCAAATCAAACAATGTATCTAAGACATTTTGTGGACAGTAAGGTAATATTCTATAGCAGAAAAAGTCAGTTATTATTATTTATTTATTTACATATATACTTGAGCAGTTAGTTGCTGAGGTGGATACCACCTGGAGTCAGAAGGACCCGAATTCAAATATGACCTCAGTCACTGGGCAAGTCACTTAAATTTGATTGCCTCTGTTTCCTCATTTCGAGAAGGAAATGGTTAAGTCATTCTAGTATTTTTGTCAGAAAATCCTAAATGGGGACACAGAATAAGCCATGACTGAAATAATTCAACAACAACATGCATACACATACACACACACATATAGAAAGAGATACAGAGAGACAGGAAAACAGAAAGAGAGAGAGAGAGAGATTTATACAGACTACAAAGGACAAGATAGAGGAACAGTTAGGAATCCTGTTTTGCTGCATTATAGATTGTAAAAGGTAATAATATAAAATAAGATTGTACAAAATAATTGGAAAAAATTGTGATAGCTCTTAAATTCCATGATAAAGAAAGGCAATAGGGAGTTATTGCAGATGTTTGTTTGAGCAAGGTAGTGATAAGTTGAAAATTGTGTATTAAGAAGATTAATTTGCCAGTTTGGTAAAGAAAAGATTGATAGGAAAGGGGATAGGCTGGGGGCAGAAAAGCTAATTGTGTGATTATTATAATATCATACATGGATTTCATCTAGTCCAGTGTTCTCTATTTTTAATAGATTACTTCTAAGAATTGCAAAATGGATTCCAAAAGATACCTTTCCCATAATACTGTCACTACATTATAGTGTATATTTTTATTATGTTATAATGTACATTAGAATAAAAATGAAAGAAAATAAAAAGCCTGTTAACACTGATTACCATTGTTCAGCAATTAGCCTAACAACAGTCAGATTTCAAGGAAGTTACTTCTAGCACCACGAATGAAAATGACTCAAAAAGTTCAGTCTTTGGCAAAATACAATGACTTAAACCTTTGGCACTTGGAATCAGTGTGCTTTGTCATCTAGCATTAACACAGATCATAAAAGAACTTAGTGTCAGAGAAATGGAACTCTCAGAATTCAAGCAGCTTTGCCAGCTGCACATTGAAACCTTCAACACAGTCTGTCAATCTTTCCATCCATTCTTGCATATACTAGTGTTGACTCTGAGAGGAAAGAAGGGGCTGAAATAATCTCTTTCAATTTCTGTTTCAAATAGAATACAATGTTTAAGAAACAAACATTAGAACTCTTATACACAAACACAATTTCGAAGTACAATATTTGTGCAAGAAAAAGACTAAGACCAAAACATACATCTTTGCAAAGTTCCAAATGAAACAAATAATGTCAGACTCATACACACTTTTCAGTTTATACTTGAGAGGAGGTGAAACCAAACAAAGCTGGAGAATTCATTCTTGCCTACATGTTTTAAGAAAATGAGAAGAGAGTAACAGTAAAGCCAAATTCAAGAGCTCTATAGGTCAACAATGTTCCATTGCATAGAAAAAAATACAATTTATCTGATTATCCATAGATTTGTGACAGTAAGACATTGGGATGACTTCCTTAATAATTGTAATAATAGCTTCTCCATGATACTATAAATTTTTCAAAGCACTTTATAAATATTATCTAATTTTACATTCAAAATAACCCTCTGAGGTAACAACTAATAACATCCTCATTTTATAAATGAGAAAATTGAGGCAGACAAATTAAGTGATTTACCAAGGTTCACATAGTTAGTATATGAATTATGATTTGAACCTAGACCTCCCTGATACCAAAGTCTTGCATTCTTTCCACTGTCCTAATACATTTTTTTTTTTGTTTTTATGCTTCAATTTTCATTCATATACATTCGGTTCCTTCTCTGCATATGGATAGGATTTTTCATCACAAGTCCTTCAGCGTAATCATGGATCATTTGTATTGCTGAGGATAGCAAAGTCGTTTATAGCTGGTCATTCCAGAACATTGCTATTACTTTATATACAGTACATTTCACTTTGTTTGAATTTATGGAGGACTTTATAGGTTATTTTTTTTTCTTTTTCTGGGAGCATCCTGCTTATCATTTCCCATATAACAATAATATTCCATCATGAACACATGCCATAGTTCATTGACTCATTCCAAATGATAGACATCCCCTCATTTTCCATTTTTTTTTTTTTTTTTTTGCCCTGAGAAGAGTGCTGTTGTGAATATATTTTTGTACATAGAGGTCATTTTCCTTGTTTTCCTCTGAATGTCTTTTGGTATTCATGCCAAATAATGGTGTTGTTAGGTCAAAGGATATGCATGAATTTATATCTTTTTGGGCATAGATTATATCTTTTTATCATTTATCAATTGAGTCTTATTTTTTTTATAAATTTGACTCATTTCCCTCTATGTTTGAGAAATGAGGTCTTATCAGAAAAACTTGTTCAAAATTCTTTTTACAATTACTATTGCTAACTGCATTTTCCTTCATTTATTATTTCTCTTCTTTCACCATGTCCCTTTTCAAAAGTGTTTTATTATTGACCACTCCCTCCCTCCCTTAATATGCCCTTACTTTTATCACCCTCTCCCTTTCCCATATCTCGTTTCTTTCCTATTTTCCTGTTGGCTAAGATAGATATCTCTACTCATATTGAGTGTGTACGTCATTTTTCTCTTTGAGTCATTTCTGATGAGAGTAACGTTCACTCACTTCCCCTATCCTCCCCCCTTTCCCCTCTACTGTATCTTCACAAATATCTACACACACATGCATATGTGTATGTGTGTATATATATGTAACTTTTATGTGGCTTCCTTCATCAAATGTAAACAACTTGAGGGCAGGGGATGTTTTATTTTTGTTTTTATATTCCCAGTACTTCAGACAGTGTTTGGCATGTAATATGTAACACTGATTGATTTCAGCATAATGAATTTAAAATTAGATTGGGTTAGGACTGTATGTTGTGTGTGTGTGTGTGTGTGTGTGTGTATGTGTTTTCATCCTTGGAACTTAGCACAGTGCCTGATACATAGCAGACACTTAATAAATGATTATTGATTGAAGAAATCTTTCAAATCTGGTAGAGTAGTTGTGGGTCAATATTGTGGTGAAATAATGTTTTGTCCCTGACACAACTTAATTTACAACATATTGCTTATTTTCTTTGTGTCCACAGGAGTTCTTATAAAAGACATAATCTTATGGAATAGAGTCCACATTCTTCTTAGCAGGAAAACTGCTATTTCATATATATATATGTATATTAATATATATATTACATATATATATATATTAATATACATATATATATATATATATATACATAGTATACACATATTTATAATGGTATATTGATAAAATGTGTTACCTTTATAATCCTATATATTGTGTATATTTAAAATATGCTTCTTAGCCTCACCAGAGTGAAAAAGAGCACAACACATAAATAAGGTTAAGAACTCTATTTATCCATTCATTTCAATACTGTTCATTAATGTTTATTTAATTTCAATGATAAAGTCTGCTCAGATCTTTCTCAAAGTGCTCAAGGTTCTTCACAGATGCTACAGCTACTTTCTCCAGTTACAGTTTTTGGTTTCATCTGATTACTCTTCACTTTAGGATTTTGTTATGGTAGTTCAGATTCCTTTCCTGGAGCTGTCCTTTCTTCTGTCTATTACTCCTGGTGAGTTTTTTGGGAGTATTCCCTTTTTAACTAGTATCCCTATATTTGAGAATTCTGATTTCTGGGACCCATTCATTCCAGGTCTTACTTCAACTTTTAAAATGTTTTAGATATTCTTTTTTTCCTTTAAAAATCTATAAACTCTTGGCTTTATAAGAACGGGGTAGTCTATTGAAAGATAATACCTACTTATTATTTTGGAATTTTGACTTCAATTCTTATGCTAGTTATAAATTTATAAATTATTTCCCACATTCTCACCCACTTCCAATCCACATACTCACCTCAGCTAGGTTCCACATTTGACCATATGCTGCCATTCTCACATCCTTACCTCATTTGTCAGGTACTAGATGGTCTCACCTACTCATAGCCTGTTTCCTTCCTTTAATTTATAGTCAAGGAATTTGAGGTTCAAAAAAGATAAACAATTTATAAATGCCACACTCAGTGGTAGGGATGGGAGTGTAACTTAGGTCCTTCTGATAACGTGCCATGCTAATGTGAAAGGAAAAATCATGAATGCATGAACTAGGATGGTGGCATTGTGAGTTAAGAAGAAAAGAGAGGAGGGGTTTGAGAGACATGATTGTGTTGAGGTGTTGATCGGCATAAGGATATGGCGGTAAATGAGATCTAGTAGCGGTGCGAATTCCCAATAAAAGCATTTATTGGCCAGGAGAGCTAGATTGATAAAAGAGGTTTATTATTGAGTTTAGAAGTAGGAGATAGGTGAAGGTAGAGACAAGGAGGGCACTGAACAGAGGGTCCAGTGGACAGAGGGTCCTCACATGGCTGGCATGTTTGGAATCTCTGCAAAGAGGGGTTCCCAGTGTGGCCCTTTTAAGTCGGAGACTTAGCTCGAGGGGCTTTTGGGTGTAGCCCCAAAGTTGGCTCAGATCTGGGTGGGGCTGGGACAGGTCCTGATCTTCTATTGGAATTCAAAGGGACCAGGATTTGTGAGTCAAAGGGTAATTTACATTAACTAGGGGGGGTTGGGAATCAAAGATTGGAATCTTTCCTGCATCAATTGGATAGAATGAACAAAACTTGGTAATCAAAGGAGAAGAAACAATCACTGATCTAAGAAATTTCTCTTTCAGATAACACCCTAATAAATACACAAAGATGCAAATAGACTCCATTGTTAGTCTTCTCTTTTGTAGGCTAAACATCCCCAGTTTGGTCAACTGACTTTCTTATGACATGGATTTGAGGTCCTTTACTAATTTAAGTTGCTCTCCCTTGTACCTGCACTCTCTACAAATTGTTAATGTCCTTTCTAAAACATGGTAACAAAGAATGAACAAAAAACACCAGATGTAGTCAAACCACAGTAGTATATAGCAGAAATAACCATCTCCTTACTCCAGAATGTTATATCATAGAGACAAGGATAACTCCAAGTGCACTACATTTTCTGGTCACTCTCTCCATATTTTGAGTCAGGAATTTCTACATGTTCTCATTCAATAATTTTTTTTCTGTACCTTTTTTGGTAAAATTGAACTTTCCGTTTTGTTAAATTTCTCTTCTACATTCATATCTTTTTTGTGTAGGCTCAAAATCTGAGAAATGACTGATTATGAGATGCTGAGTATAGATGTGAAGAGATAGTGAAATAAAGAGGTGCTATTCATACACTAAGAGAACTCACTTACCTGTTGTTTTGCTCAATAAATAATTTCTAGCTACAACTTCTCCCTCCAGAGGGAAATTCACAATATGAGAATATCACTATATTTTTCAAGCATGCCTTTAAGACAGAACTTAGTAAAGCTTATTTAGTTTTATGATACTAAAGTTAATGTCATTGTGTTCTTGTGATATCCTAGATAATGTTAGATCTCATTGATGACCTTCACCATGTAATTTGATGTAAGCTGAATGCACCCAATGACTTAAATATACTAATTTTAACAATAAGATCTGGTGCTTTAATGAATTGAAAGTTGGATGTGGGTTAACAATGTCATACTACAAGCAACAAAAGTCGGCTTCATACTGTTCTGGTTTAGGGTTGTCATAATCTCGTTGAATTCACCACAGTTGAATTATATGTCATGTATGCATTTCATTCTGGAAACTATATTTAAAAAATATTGACAAGTTGGAGAGTGTTTAAAGTATCATGATAAGGAAGGCTAGAAGCCGTCAGTCTATAAAATAGAACAATATATGAAAGGGACTGGAAAGGGAGCTTTTTACTCTGGAGAATTCAGAAAGGAATATAATAGCTGTTTTCAGAAACCAGAGGGACTTTCACATGGAAAAGAGATTAGTCTTGTTCTGTTTTGTCCTAGAGGCATCAACAATAGATAGATATTGAGAGGATGGTATTTTAAAGAACAAGCTCCATGGCAAGATGTATTGGATTGCCTTTGGAGTATTGTGCTTGGAGCAAACAGATTCCCTTTTTTGGTAGGTCTTCAAGAAAAAATTGGACAACAATTTGTCGATGCTACAATTGAATGGTCTTTCAATCATGTTTTGCCACAGTTCTAGGTTGCTTTTATGTTTGACTTGATAAATTTGTGACTGTGAACTCTTTTCAAAGACATTCTTGGTTTCTTGGTCCCTTTTCTCATAGTGTTTTTTTTTTTTTTTTTTTTTTTTTTTTTTCCCCTAGAGGTTTCAATTGTTTGTAAAGAATGAGGAATTTATGGGCACAAAAGCTTTTTTTCTGCTTCTCACTCTATTTCTCTTTCCTTACCACTAAAGCTTCCAAATTCTGAGGAATAATCTGTGTATTATAGAGATTCTACAGATTATACCAGATTGGAAGCTCCTTGAGGGACAGGATTGCTTTTGCTTCTTTTTATATCCTCTGGGTTTAGCACGGTGCCTGAAACATAGTAGGCACTGAATTGTTTATTGACTGATGAATATTGGTTTAGTTTCTAAGGGACCAATATTGGTTAGAGACATCAGTGGGCCAGAATCATAATCTTCCTTCCTCTGCAAATTTCCCTTTCAGTTAATTAGACTTGTTGTGTCATAGGTGAAGAAAAAATATGGGGTGTCTTATGGTTTAAAAACCAAACAACAACAAAAACTCCAAACCTTTTTTTTTTTTTTAAATCGTCAATTTAACCCTTTACAAGAACATCAGTTCACTTTAATATAAAGGTGTAAATTTAGTTAAATTCGATTCATTTTAGCTGAGTCCATGGGCTAGCTCAGCACTTCTGTGGAAAATAAAGGATATATGCATTCAACTACTGCATAAGAGATTTTGGTGCAGAGCTGTATCTGGGAGCTCAAACTCTCCACTGGCTATGCTGGATATGTGCCCTTAAGGGATGGTTCATAAAGCAGAAATTTGAGTAAAGCAAAAGCCATTTATTAATCCTTTGTATTTTTTTTCCAAAAACAAAAAATAAATTTGACATTATTAGTAAAGAAAATGACAACAACACATTTACATACATACAGCAAATTGATAGAGAAAGCCAAAGGGAACAGTGAAGACTGCCATTGCGGAGATGGCAAGGTCACGTCATTTTCAAGAAATCACTGTACTGCATCGGCTAGAAATTCAGACTGCAGAGGAGAATCATGGAGGATGGGAATGAGTTTACATTTCTGCATGGATCTTTTTCTCCCTCTCTTCCCCCACCCCCAGCCTGCTGTGATCGACACTCCAGATTGGCTTTGCTTTAAGACTCCTCAGAGTATGTTTGTTCAGTTTCCGGTGGTATCGCAGTACCAGGATATATAGTTTGTTTTGCTTGTGATGTTTGTAATGAACTGCCGCTGGGAACAAATTAATGAGTGTGTCAGCAATGGCAATGGAACCACATTACAATTCACAATCGTATCTATGAAAATGCCAGTTAAGCTCTGGGATAAGTATATACATAAAATCCCAAAAAGTCTCTCCCCATTTTTTTCCCTAATAAGTAGATAACTAGAAAAAATATCATTCTGCCCTAAGTAGGACTGCAGGGATAAAATCCCTTCGAGAAAAGCAGAGCTTTTCCATTCTATTTTTAATACTTAGACAGTAATAGGTAAATGAACATGTCTTTCAATTTTGCCATATCTATCTTTCCCTATAATATCTACAAATTCACATCTATTTATTTATATTTATATCTATGTTGTATATATTAATATTTAATTAAGGTGATATAGAATATGAAATGTATTTAAAATGTATATATTGCATATATGAGCATATATATATATATATATATATATATATATATATCTGTATCTAAAATATGTATTACTGAAAATAGCAGTCTGTTTCTAGATTTTCCTGCTTTGTCTCTTGACTACCTTTGCCTCTTTCCCCCAATCCTCATTCCCCTCAGAAGTAGATTATGTACTTATGTGGTCTTTGATGTTTTTCTTCTTTATTGTACTCTCCAGGGCCTTTGGATTCTGAAGTTGAATCCAATGAAAATATTTAGTACACAAAGATCTGAACTTGAAAGCTTGCTGTGAGAGGAGAAGAAAAAAACTTCTTTTCCTCTCAACTGTGACATGGATTTGAATCTGAAAAATGATGACAACAAGCAAGGCTTTTCTATCTTGCCTTTAAGCCTGTACTGAGTGGAATATTAATATTTTCAAGGGCTGATGCTGCTGATAACTAGTGAGGTTTTTTTTTTTTTTTAATATCTGATTTGTTCCTTCTTCTGGCAATGCCAGGAGGAGTAATTATTCTTCAGTACTGATGATGCTAATATTAAATGATGATTTTGTGATGCATTCAATAGTTAACTAATACCCTCACTCAAGTGTTAAGTGGAAAAAGGAGAAAATCTATCTCATCCAATAAGCATTTATTAAACATCTATTAAAAGTAAGGTAATGTGCTAGGCAATAAAGTTGAAATTGTCTTTTAATTTGTCTATATATTATCAGAAATCAATTTGAAATTCAGAAAAGTTGGTAGAAAGGATTAATTAATATTTGAAACAATAATTTTAAATATTTATTATAAAATTGTGGGAATAGACAAAGGCTTACACTTTTTAAGATCTTTTTATGCAATAAAAATTATTTCTGTTCAGCTGAATAATTTTTATGATGGATTTCTCAAGCTCTGTAAATGACTTCTTCCTTCTTTGCACCTTCCCTGTATCTCCATTTTTACTGCTGACGTGAAAGCTATTTGATGTGTTACTTGATAGCATGATAACATCTGTTTAGGCCAATATCTTTTTAATCCAAACAAAATACAAGATGAAGGAGAATCTGCAAAGATTATATCAAGGGTAGAAAGTAATCGACCTGACTTTTCAGAGACAAAAGCATATCTCAGCATTTTTCACTGCCATATCGGGTTCTCATGTTTTTGGAATTGTACAGAGATTATCTCAATTCTCTTTATAACCCGATGATATTTCAGATGTTATTTTGTGTGACTTTGATGCTATTGAAATTTCCTTCTTTAAAAAATTCAGAATATAAACTTGATAAACATAATGTAACATTAGCATTTTTATTATACAAAGGACAAATAAAAAGGATTGAATATGAAATTGTGAAGTTGTTACATAGTATTTATAAAATGTATATTAAATTTAATTTGGTCATAACAAAAATGCCCTGTTTATGTCTTCTTTTGGAACTTTTGTTTTCTTCTGTGCTTTTTCAATTTATTATTAGTCCTCTTTCCTTTTTTTGTTCATTATCCACTATCTCATCTCTCTACTCAGAATCCCTGATCTCTCCAGTTAGAAACTTTCCACTGTATCAAATGATTAGACTCAATCAATGCTGGTCAACACCTTGGATATATATGAAAAGGTATGTCTTGTTTCATACTTCTTGTCCTTCATCTCTTTATCAACTGACAGCAGGCTTGTTTGATCCTCAGAATTCTGAAGTCATGATTAGTGATGTCATTGTTCAGAATTCTTAAATCTTTCAAAATTGTTTTCTAACACATTACTGTGGCCATTATTTTACTGTACATAAGTCCACACAAATCTTTCCAAGTTTTTCTACTTGTTTTTTTTTTAATCCTTTCTTATTTTTATGAAAGCTTTTTAGTCTCAAAACATAGGCATAGATACTTTTCAACATTCACCGTTGCAAAATCTTATGATCCAAATTTTTTCCTCCTTTCCCTAGATGGCAAATAATCCAATATATGCTTAACATACATGTTATATATATATATACATATATATATATATAATATGCTATGTTGCCTTTCTATAAAGTAGTACATAAAATGTCTTACAACATGATTATTGCTACACACAGTATTATAATTGGGAAGTCCAGAGTTCAAATCCAGCCTTAGATAATATATGATTCAGAGCAAATTATGGTTTTTGCTCTGTTTCTCCTATATATAATATTTGGGGCTATATGTTTTTCCCCCAATTGCATGTAAAGACAATTCTTAGCATTCGTTTTTGATAAAATTTTAATAAAATTATCTCCCTTTCCTCTCCCTCTCCATTGGACAATAAGCAATCTGATATGAATTACATGAGTACAATCGTGTAAAAACATATTTCCATATTAGTCATGTTGTGAAAGAAACAATGTGCAAAAAAGTTTGCTAAAGGAAAAGAAACACATAAAAACAAATAAAGTATGCTTCATTCTGCATTTAGGTTCCTTTCCTGATTGTCACAATAACTCTCTATTTTGTTTCCTTGGATCAACTCTCTTCCTCTTGCAATTAATCCTCTACTCCATTACTAAAGTGAATTTCATAAAGTATATGTCACTCTTCTATTCCAATACCTCCAATGGTAATCTTTATTACCTCTAGGATCAAATAGAACGCTTTCTGTTAAGTATTTAAAACTCTTCGCAACCTGGTCTTTTTATACTTTACTCCCTTTTATGCTTTCCAAGATGCAGTTACATTGTTCTACCTGCTGCTCATCACAGATGATTTTCCATCTTCCATCTCAAGTTCTTTGTACTGGTTTTCCTTTATGCGTGGAATGATCCATATCACATCATCTGTGGAAATGTTGTTCCCTCCTTATCTATTCTCTGTCTTCTTTCAATATTCATTTTAGATCCTACCCTCTACAGGTAGCTTTTTCTAGTCCTCTCCAATCTTGTTAGTGCCTTCCCTTCTGAGTTCACCTACCTACCCTGAACACATTTTAGATGTACTTTATTATTTTCAAATTTATTTTTATCATTAGAATGTAAATTCTTTGAGGCAGGGGCTGTTTTTGCTTTTCTTTATATCCCTAATGATTAGTGTATTGCCAGTCACAGAGTTAGCATTTAGGAAATTCTTGTTGACTGATTATTATGGATGTTAAGGAGAGCTTCAGAAAGTTTTTATATTTTATTATTAGTAATAGGAACATTTTTCCATATAGTTGTTGATAATTGCTGTTCTTCATGTGAAAGCTGCTTGTTTATGTCAATTTCATTAATGATTTTTTTCTCTTTTAAAAAAAATTTCTATCATTATCTATTAACTCATCTTCTCCCACCTACTCAATAGGGACCATCTATTATATCAAATAAGCATCAAATAAAATGGCTCTCTGTCTCTCTTTCTCTCTTAAGGTTACACAGCTAGGAAATGTTAAGTCTCTTTTTTTGTGAGAGCCAAATTTGAACTCAGGACCTCCTGACTTCAGGGCTGGTGATCTATCCATTGCACCAACTAGCTGCCCCTTAATTGGCAAACCCAATGGTCCTTTCTTACTCATTCTTATTGACTTCTGTGTAGCTTTCAACACAACTGATAAATCTCTGTCTCCTTGGGGCCCTCTTCTCTCTCTTAGGTTTTTGTGAGACTACTCTTTTCTAGTTCTCATCCTACCTATCTCATTTGTTCTCAATCTTCTTTGCTGCATCTTCATTCAAGTAAAGCCTGTTAACCATGGGTTTCCTACAATCCTTTTTTCTGTCTCCTCTTCTCTTCTTTTTCTTCTATATTATTTCTTAGAGATATCATCAGCTTTTATGGATTCCTTCTGGTGATTCTCTGACTTACTTATCTAGCCCTAACAATTCTGCTGGCCTCCAGTTTCTTATCTCTCTTCATCTATTAAGCAACTTGGACTGAACATCTTGTAGACAGAGTAAATTCAAAATGTGCAGAATTGAATTCTTCTTTCCTTCCAATCCTTTTCCTTTTCCCATCATCCTATTATTCTAGAGGGTACCATTACCCTGCCAGTCAACCCGACTCGCAACCTAAGTGTCATCCTTAATTTCTCACTCTCATCCTCACCCCCATATAACATTTCTTATATATGATCTCTTTTTAAAATCTGACACCCACCACTACTCTGATTTATATGTATTTTGAATGAATATTCTCCATGCCTGGAATTTTCCACCATCTTTGCCTTCAAATTTTCCTGACTTCAAATTCCCCTCCTCCCCTTTTATATGAAGTGTTTCTTGAAATCTTTTCACCTACCTATTGACATGTTATCTTCTCTTTCGACTAGGGTCTCTTAAAAAAAATGGGACTTTTTTGCCTTTCTTTATATCCCCAATGATTAGCACAGGATCTGGCATATAGAAGGAGCTTAACAAATGCCTATTGACCAACTGGCAGGAAAATATGTCTTACATACAGTTCCCTCAACAGAACAGTTTTGTTACAGAGATGGATAGAGCACCAGGAGGACCTGAGTTCAAATATAGTTGAATGGCCTTGAATTAATCACTTAACTCTGTTTATCTCAATTCTTCATTTGTGAAATGAGCTGGAGAAGGAAGTAGCAAACCACTCTAGCATCTTTGCTAAAGTAACCTCAAATGGGAGCATGGAGAATTGGACATTACTAAAATGAGTCAAAAATAAATGTTTTCTTCTTGCAGTTATAACTACACTGTTTCTGCTTGTACAAAAACTGACATTTTATATACTTGAAATTACCCATTTTATTCTGGTCACTTATTCCTTGTTTAGTTAATCCTATTTCTTGTTTATAAGAATTTATATTGTTTCTTGTTTACATAAGAATTCTTATTCATACTTGTGAAAGATTATCTTTTCACATTTATTTTCTAATATGACCTTTTATTTTTAGTTCATTTGTCCAGTTAGAGCTTTTTATGATTTATTGTGTGACATGTTGGTTTAAATCTAATTCTATCAAGTTGATTTCCAATAATTTTAATTTTTTTTGTCAAAAAAGACCTATCTAGTAAAGAAGTTAGTGTTTTGTTTTATTGAACACTCTGATAATTTTGCTTGCAAAAATTTTTGTGTAAGCAGTACCAAATTGCTTTGATGATTAATGCTATGCAGCATACCTTGATATCTATTTCTGCTAGGCCCTTTTACATTTTTTTTCCTTCCTACTCTTTTATTATTTCCAATGACATTTTTGACCTTTTGTCCCTCAAAATGAATTTTGTTATTTTTTTATTGCTATAAAATAAGTCTTTCGTTTGATTGGTATAACACTAAATCTGTAATTTTTTGTGATGTTAATCATTTTTATTAAATTTGCTCAAGCCAATCATGAATAATTACTTTTCTAATTATTTAAGTCTTTCTTTATGCATGTAAAAATGTCATTAATTTTGTACTGTATTGTACCTTAAAACTGACTTCCAGTTATAGCAAAAATTTTGTGGTTATTTTAAGTGAATTTCCCCCTCATCTATCCTTATTGAGTTTTGCTAGTAATATACAGATAGGTTGATGATTTTATGGGGCTTTTATATCTTGCTATTTTAATGATATTATTTTAAAATTAATTTTACTTGACTCTAAGTAAAATATATCATATACCAATGGTGATCATTTTATTTTCTATTTTCTCTTCTGAGATAAGCTTCTCTGAGTTTTCTGAGCTGTAAGGGAGAAGTGATTTGGTTTCCCCACTTTATCATCCAATTATTTATAATTATACCTGGTGACTACATTAGCTGAACTGGTATAGGAAACCAAATTTTTATTCCTTAAATAATATAATCATGTGATTTTATTGTTTGTGTTAGTAATATCATATATTATTATTTTTCTAATTTTTTTAGCAATTACTAGATTTCCAAACTAGATCCGAACTAGATATACTGAATAGCATTTTTTTATTATGTTGTTGAGGCTTCTTTGCTAATATTACAATTAAAATTTTTGCATTAATGTTTATTAGAGATATTTAACTATTTTTTTCTTCTTTACTTGACTTGGATATAAGAACAATAGTTGCCTTATAAAAAGCATTAGATAGAATGCATTTTTTTTCTTGTTTATTAACAAGTTATGTAAATGTCAGAGAAAATTTTTCCATTATGTTCGATAAAATTTAGTTGTAAATTCATCTAAACCTAGAATCTTCTTTTTTCCACATAGGAGTTTTCTAGTTTTATAAGTATTTCTTTATTTCCCCCTGAAACTGGATCATTTACATTCTTTAATTCTTGTTATATTAATCTGGGTATGTTATATTTTTATACATATTCTCTGAATATGTTTGAGCAAAATACTTTCTAACTTTTTTTTTTATTTTCCCTTCATCTTATTATTAATTCTTTTAAAAATATATTCTTAATGTTGAGTTTTGTCTCAAAAATAACCACTTAATTAATGGTTTCTTAATTTTATTCATTTTTTTAAAAGGGTTCCTAGTTCTAATTATCTTCTCAAGGGTTTTTCACTTTTTTTTTCTTTTGTGACTTTCAGGATCTTTATTTTTGTTTTATTAATTTTTCCTAGCATTGTTTTCTACTAGTCTTGCCAATTAATTAACCTTTTATTTCCTTTTTGATGATGATGGTGTTTAGAAAAATGGATGCCTCCTTAAGTCTGCTTTGTCTGCATTCCAAAAATTTTGGCATGTTGTGACATTGTACTGTTTTTAAAAATAAAATTATTTAATGCTTCTATAATCTTGATTTTTAATGTGAATATTCTGTAGAATTATATTTAGTATTCATTTATGTTTATAAACTTTCTTCAAATCTGTCTGATTGGTGGTAATTTTAATTTTATTAAATAACAATATATTAAAAGTATATTAATAAATGTTTTAAAATACAATATTACTTTTGTGCATTTATTTTTGTTTTGTCCTCATTAACAATTGTTGGATATTTTAAATATTCCATACAAAGGTGAGAAACATGTGTATTTATTATTCTCATTCAGTAGTTATGAGATGTCTACATTACCCTAATTTTCTGTGATTTTATTTAGATATTTAAATTTTTTCTCATTTTTCTTTACATTTTACATTTTCTAGGACTGAAATAAATACATTGAAGTTACCATAGGTACTGTTTTTCTGTCTATTATCTTCTAACATTGAATAAGTTTTCCTCTAAGTACTTTGGTGCTATGCAGTTCATGTGTATTTAATATTGATATTGAATAAAGTATTTATGAAATCTTTAAATATAATGTAATTTCCTTGCACATATTTTTCCTCAATAGTACTTTATTTTTCTAAATACATAAAGATAGATTTAAACATTAATTTTTTTCAATACATTGTATTCTAAATTTTTCTTCCTCTCTTACCTCCTCCCTCTCCAAGACAGCAAGCAATCTTATATAGGTTAAATATGTGCAGTCCTTTTAAACATGTTTTTCTATTTTTCATATTGTGCAAGAAAAACCAGAGCAAAAAGTAAAAATAATCACAAGAAAGAAAAAAGCAAACCAACAAACAAAAAAGATGAAATTACTATGCTTTGATCCACATTCAATCTCCATAGTTCTCTCTTTTTCTGGATGAAGATGGCATTTTCTATCCCAAGTTCATGTAAATCAGTTCATGTAAATCTTTCCAGGCTTTTCTGAAATCAGGCTGCTCATCATTTCTTATAGAACAATAATATTCCATTATACTCCCATATCATAACTAATTCAGTTATTCCTCAATGAAAGGCCATTCACTCAATTTCCAGTTCCTTGCCATGACAGAAAAGGCTCCTACAAGCACTTTTGTACATGTGGGTCCTTTTCCAATTTTTATGACCAATTTGGGATACAGATCCTAAGAGATACTGCTAGAGTAAAGGGTATGCATAGTTTTATAATCCTTTGGACATAGCTCCTACGTGTTCTCCAGAATGGTTGGCTGACTTCATAACTCCATCAACAATGCATTAGTGTCCCAGTTTTCCCACAGTCCCCCATTCATTTATCATTATCTTTTTCTGTCATTTTAGCCAATCTGAGAGATGAGAGGTGGTACCTCAAAGTTATGTTTATTTGCACTTCTCTAATTAATAGTGATTTAGAGGATTTTTTCATATAACTAGAAATGGCTTTAATTTCTTCATCTGAAAGTTGCTTGTTCATATCCTTTGACCATTTATCAATTGTGAAATGACTTGTATTATTATAAATATTATTATAAATATGAGTCAGTTCTCTATATATTTTAGAAATGATATCTTTATCATAAACACTGGTTATAAAAATTGTTTCCCAGATTTTTCCTTCCCTTCTAATCTTGTCTGCATTGATTTTGTTTGTATAAACCCTTTTTAATTTAACATAATAAAAACTTTCCATTTTGCATTTTGATGTTTTCTAGTTCTTTTTTGGTCATAAGTTCCTCATTTCTTCATAGATCTGATAGGTAGACCATCTCTTGCTCTCCTAATTTTCTTATATTATTATGCTTTATATCCAAGTCATGAATCCATTTTGACCTTATTTTGATATAGGATGTTAGATGTTGGTGAATGTCTAGTTTCTGCCATAGTATTTTCCAATTATCCCAGAAAATTTTTGCCAAATAGTGAGTTCTCATCCTAGAAGCTGCAGTTTTTGGGTTTGTGTTGACAAATACTATATTAATATAGTCATTGAGTATTGTTACACATCTTTTTTAACTGTGTCTCTGGTGACTGAGGTCATTATTGTCACCCCTCCATTTTTGGATTTATTTGAAGTATAATAGATTCTGTTTTGATTTCATAACATTAACTTTGTACATATGTTTATATTTTGAGTATGTTTCTTGTAAACATAATTTTGTTGATATTTGCTTTGTTAATCCTTTCTGCTAATTTTCTCTTTGGGCCCTTTGTTTCCATTAACATTCATATTTATAATTTGTAAATTGTGTCTATTTCTCCATCTTATCATATTTTAACATTTCTTCTCATTGCACTCCTTACTACTTGAAAAAAGGCATGAAATACAAGGAATAAACTTCAGTCTAGTAGCATAATTTTTGTGCCATGAAATTTTTTTTCACTTTCTCTTTCTTCTCCATGTCCATTTTTTGTTCTCACCTACTTTTTAATCTTTTATTACTCCCCTTAGGAACGTTCTTTGGTGATTGAGGTAATCATTTTGGAGTAGTTTTTATCTTCTCACTTCCAAACTTATCCCCAAAGAAGTAAGCAGACTAAGAAGAGGGTTCAAGGTACACTAGACCAGAGGTCACTTGCCATAAATTATCTTTATGTCCTTTCCTTGGAGGATCAATGCTGGATTGTCTGAGTGATAATCTTGACATAGTCTCTGTCTCTAGACTTCCTGGTGGCTGCTAAGCACACACTTTCAATGACTTTTTGTAATCTGTTGTCACAGCAAAAAAAAAAAAAAAAAAAAAAAAAAAAAAAAAAAAAAAAAAAAAAAAAAAAAAAAAAAAAAAAAAAAAAAAAAAAAAAAAGAAAGAAAGAACACAACAAAAAACAGAAGACATATAAAGGCTAAATACTTTTGACTTCATGTTAATTCTGGGGGAAAGAGGGCTTGAGGACATATGGATGTCCCCAGAAGCTTAGCAAGAGCCTGGATCAAGAGACTGGTTCTCAATGAACCACTGGACCATCCTCACTGGTACCTTCTGAAATCTGCCCCAGTTCTGACACCATAGCCAATCTGTGTGGATAGCACATCAAAACCAGTAATAGAATGTCTGCACATGCTCCTTTCTCTCTATAAAGCACTTTCATTATGTGATACCATGCGTTTCTTATAGTAATCTCCCAAATCCCTTCCATATAGGGGAGGAGGACTGCATCAGCCGACAATGCTGATAGCAGCTCACCCACTTCCCACTACACAGAGTGTGGAATACTTGAGTTGTATCACAATTAAGTATAGCACTTCAAGAGGCAGAGAAGCTAAATGGCACAATACACAGAGTGCCAGGTCTAGAGTTAGAAAGACCCAAATTCCTGACTTCACATCTCTTCTCAGATACTTACTAGCGGTGTGATTCTGGGCAAGTGATTTAAGTCTGCTTATCTCACTTCTTCATATGAAAAATGAGCTGGAGAGAGAAAAGGGACAAACTATGACAGAATTTTTGCCAAGAAAATCCCCAATAAGGTCATGGACATGACTGAAAAATGAGTAAACAACAGTAACAAAAATTCATGGGGCAGAAATGAGGAAGAAGGGTATTGTAATCATTGGAGATGGACAGTACAAGACATGAAGATAGAAGATTGGGTGGCATGTAAGGAGCAAAGAGGAAAGCCAGATTGGACCATAGACTGCAGGAAGAACAATAATATAGAATGGGGTTGTGAACATATGGAGATATGTGAAGATATGTGAAGAGCCAGGTTTTATTTTTTTTTGGAGGGGAATTATTAAAGCTTTTTATTTTAAAAACATATCCATGGGAGTAATTAGGTGGCACAGTGGTTATAGCACCAGTCCTGAAGTCAAGAAAACCTGAATTCAAATCAGTTTTCAGACACTTAACATTTCCTAGCTGTGTGATCCTGGGCAAGTCACTTAACCCCAATTGTCTCAGCAAAAACAAACCAAACGTATGCATGGATAATTTTCCAACATTGATCCTTGCAATTTCCCCTATTGGAACTGGCCTCAATAATTGGAGTCAGACTTTAAAGGATGAACAGAGTAGTTTATATTTTCTCCTAAAGATATTAGTGAGCTACTGGAATTTATTATATAAGAGAGTGATATTGCAGTTCTGTGCTTAAGAAAAATTTTTAGAATGGAGTGAAATGATAAAGTAGGAAGAGAGAAGGAAAGCAGGACCAACTAGACAGACATTGCAGTAATGTGGTGGAGAGGGGATGAGGGTGGTAATTACATGAGTAAGAAGAGTATAAATTAGAGATAAAATAGAGGCAGAAATGACAAGATTTGGTAATTAATTATACATATGTATAATTATTCTCACTTCCAAACTTATCCCCAAAGAAGTAAGCAGACTAAGAAGAGGGTTCAAGGTACACTAGACCAGAGGTCACTTGCCACAAATTATCTTTTTGTAAAGGGAGAGTGAAGAATCAAGGATAAGGTTGACCTTACAAATTTGAATAATACTTTTGATTTTTTAAATATTTTATTTATGTAATATTTCCCCAGTTACATTTAAAACATTTTTTATATTTATTTTTAAAATTTTTTAGTTCCATGTTCTCTTCTTTATCCCCAATCACAATTAAGAAACCACCTGTGAAGTTATGCAAGACATTTCCATAAAAGGCAAGTTGTGACAAAAACAACATAGCTCTCCCATCCTAATGAGAATAAAAAACCTTATGAAAAATTAAGTTTAAAAAGAGAGAAGAGAAAAGAGAGAGAGAGAGAGATTGTGAATGAAAATGCTTCCATAGGTATTCAGATACAAAGAGTTCCTTCTCTATCATTAAGTCTTTCAGAATACTTGTGGATAATTGTACTACTAAGAATAACAAAGTCATTTACAGCTGGTTATCCCAGAACATTACTCTGTATACAGTACATTTCACTTTGCTTGAATCCATGGAGGACTTTCCAGGATTTTTTACCCCTGAAAGCATCCTGCTCATCATTTCCTTGAGAACAATAACTGAACAATACTTTTGACAAATAGGGAAATTTGGTAAAGGGATGGCTTTTGAGGGACTCTTTTGGACATTTTGACTTTAAGATGTCTCTGGGACATCCAGCTTGAAATGTTGAATAAGTAGTAGGTGATGCATATATAAATCTCAGGAAAGTGACTGGCACTAGATTATTGATCTGTGAATTGCAATAAGAAAATATTCAAATCCATGGGAATCTGATGAAGTCATCAAAAGAAAGATTAATAGAGTAGAGAAGAAGCCCTTGTACCACAGGAAACATCCATTGGGTGGGCATGATATCAATGCTAAGGTAACTGAAAATAACTAAAACGATTAAAAGAAAATTGTCATAGAGGTGAGAGAAGAACCAGTGTAGAGCACTGTCATGAAAACTAAAGGAAGAGAAAATATCTAGAGGTAGAGAATGCTTAGCAATGCCAAAAGCAGGAAAGAAGTCAAGAAGAATGAGAACCAAGAGAATACCACAGGTTTGATAATTAAGTGGCCATTGGTCATTTTGTAGAAATCAGTTTCAGGTAAGTGTTGAGGGTTAAGGAGTGACTGGAAGAAAATAGATACAATGAATGTAGATCACTTTTTCTAAATATTGCTTGAGAAAAAAAGAAAATATAAGTCATTATAGCTTGAGAGGATAATAAGAACTAGTGAAGTTTTTAAGGACGATTGAAACTGGAACAATTAGATGGCACAATGGATAGAGCACTGACCCTGGAGTCAGGAGCATTTGAGTTCATATCTGGCTGCAGATACTTGACACATAGCTGTGTGAATCTAGGAAAATCGCCTAATTCCAAATGCCCAATAAATAGTGGAACCCAATAGTGGAATTGGAAAAAACAATAGAAAAAATTAAAATTTAATCAAGTTAAGAAGTCATAGAGAACATAAAGAGAAGTAGACAATTTTAAAAAGAGGGGTGGGGTGGTTGAGTCTACAATCTGTTAGAGAAATTGGAAACAGATGAAATGAAGGGTAGATACAAAAATAATTGTTTTGGAAAGAAGAAAGGTCACCTCTGTATCAGTGGTTTTGACATGAAAATAATAAGCAAAGAGTGGATTGTTATGAATGAACTAAATTTTCACAGTATGGCAAGAAGGTTGGAAAGATATGGGAGGCTTTTGGAGAAAAGAGGTTTCAGACAATCTCTATGGGGAGTGAAATAGGGAATTAATTATGGAGGAATAAAATGATTTTCTTGCTGCAATGAAAGCTTCAACTTCCAGTTGAAGTTAGACAACATGAATTTATAATGTGTCTGCTTACTTCTGTGACTTCCTTTAAGTAGCATATGAGCAGAAAATGAGGAGACAAATAGTGGAGCAATATAAGGCTAAGTTTTGACAGGTGATCTATAGGACAAGAGGACAAGGATTCAAAAGTAGAAGACAATGAGGAAATGAATTTGATAATTATAAACTTAAGAACTGGAAATAGAAGAAAGAGAAACTGAGAACACTGGTCATAGGCTGAGTAGTTACTGAGATGTGGAGGTATTGGGAAGCAAAAAAAAAAAGGTTTAAAAGAAAGAGCACAAGGAAAAGATTAAATGATAGGAAAGTATGATCAGATATGTCAGAAATCTTGATTAAGAAAGTAAAAACTTGTGTATAATGAATGAAAAGTTAAAATATGTAGTTGGGAAATGATATAAGAAATTAAAATCATATCTTAAAGTTGTAAGATCAAAAGATATGGATAGGTAACTTTCAAAACTGAAAGAACAAAGAAATTCAAGCTATCAACAGGCTCAGTAAAAAAAGATGCTCTAATTTACTAATCATGGGAGAAATGCAAAAGAAAGCAACTCTGAGAATATATTTCATATTCATCAGAACAGAAATTAAGATAAACAAAAACTCACAATTAGTGGAACATCTGAGGGCAAAAAGGAATACAAATATATTTCTATTGGAGCTTTGAATTGGTCCAATAATTCTGGAAAGCAATTTGGAACTATTCTCCCAAAGTCTCTAAATTGTGCATCCCTTTGCTCCAAACAAATGACTAATAGGCATATATCCCTTAGAGATCAAAGGACCATATGCATAAAAATATTTACAACAGCCCTTTTTGTTATACTCATAACTTAAAAGAAAGTGGGTATCTATCAACTGAATAATAACTAAATAAATTGTGTTGTTTGAATGAAATGGAATATTATTTTGTTACATGCAGTGATTCTTGGGAAAGCCTAAGTAAAGTGATAAGAAAATAAAGTGAGCAGAAAAAGGAAAAACAATTGGTACAATGACCACAATAAAGTACAATAACATGGAAAAACAATTTTGATTAAAGGACTGAACAATAATGATTTCAGAAGACTGAATATGAAACATGCTTCACACTTCTTGGAAGAGGTCATATACTGGAGGTGAGAAATAACGTATACATTTTCATTATGGATTATGTGTAAATTAGTTTTGTCACAATTGGTCCATAAAAAGTGAGAATGAGAGTTGCTTAAACCAGCACTTATGGAAAAAAGAGTATCAATGAAACATTTAAAAAATACAAAAGAAAACAAAAGGAAGTTCAGAAGGTAGCATAGTTAATAAGGACATTTTTGTGGCTATGATGTTATATTTAATATATAATTTAAAAACTAAATTGTACATAAGTTATGTTTACAATTTTTTCTTCTTTTTAAGTGTTTGTGTTGATGTTTAAAATCTTAATGGAAAATAAAATAAAAATAATACACCACTTTCCCCCAAGGGTAATTTTTTGTCCTTCCCCTGTTAGCATTAAAACATTTTTGTTAGAGTTTATCCATATGCACAGGATAGCAAATAACTTTCACCACAGAGTTGTGGTCTTTGTGAAATTTGGTTCTGTAGTGAGATTTAGAACAAGAAATACTCATTGAACTGGTGTATTTCTCAGCAAAGTGCTACTTAACCAATAGCAAATAGAAGATTAATTTCTTACTCAACAAACCTTCTTTGTTAATGGAAACTTTGGGATTTCTGTTTTTTTCAGTTGTTTCAACTCAGATTTATTTTATGTAGTTGAAAAACCAAAGAAGATGAGAGGCAGTATGACTCTTTCTAACTCATCAGCCCAAGGTGAAAGAACTGATTGATGGTTACAGATTCACATGGGCCAAAGATCCTGAATGTATCATCTACAAAGCGACAATGCATGTTAATGGGAATATCATATATTTCAGTCCTTGAGTATCCAAGTATGTCCAGTGATAGGGCATTCATTTTCTTCATTTATAAAAGAAAAATCCATGTTGTAGATCAAAATGACTTCTATTTATTGTAAAGGTGATATGTTGAAAGGCAGTGAATCAAGGGCTTATGAAAAACCTCTCCTGTACTTTTCTTGCATAGAATTTGAAAAGTCCCAGGGATTTATTCATATTCCCAGGTCAGAATAATTTCATAGCAATAAGGCTATTCAGATTCTCAGAGATGTTTTTGAAAAGTTTGTTAGATGTTCAGTGACACTTTAGTACAGGTAGATATCCCACCAGTGAGCACTGGTATCTGTATTCATGTTTTCAAATTGGTCCTTCATTAATGCCACAGAATAAAATAAAAGAGACTGACAACATGAGGTTGCCTGAAGAAATGAAGTAATTGGTAGATAACTGCAATAGTCTTGTGTCTGTTTCTGTTGAATCTCTGAGAGTATGGTATTCTCCAGCCTATAGTGGGCACTCCCAATCAATTCTGAAATAATAAAATGTTTTGGGCATGAATTTTTAAGTCTGGTTGGCTATGTTATATGAAAATATGACATTTAATATATTTTTACTGAATTTGATTTTGGAAGGCACATATATTTATAAATAGCTAATTATATATATGCATTTGATTCAAGCCCCCCTGAGATTGATAGAATTAAAAACATGAGAAAACAATTAAAATGATTTGTATATGAAGGTGCAAATTTCATTATGTGAAAGTCCTAGAATCACAGAATATTAAAATGTTAGATTTTGAAGGAACTTTGGGGAGAGAATTAATAACAACAATTTATACTATTTTGAGGGTTAAAAAGTGTCTTATAAATGCTATCTCCTTCCATCTTCATAATCACCTTGTGAGATAGTTAAATAAAAGTTATTGGATCTTGAAGATAAGGGTGAATTTGGAAAAATCAGACATGGGCAGCAAGAGAGTCCCTTTTAAGGACTCTCAATGGATATGATAGTATAAAATGAGAATGGAATGAGAAGTGGTTCATTTAGTTGAAACCTAGTACATGAAAGGAGAGAATTACTAGGTAATGTTGGAATGGTACTTTTGAAGGCAGATTGTGAAGGCCCTGGAATGCCAGACTAAAGGAGTTTATACATTATTCAATAGATATCCCCGTTCACACACTCTACCCTCTAATCATACTTTACTATTAGTTCTTTATACTCAGAATTCCACATTCTGTCTGTATGTCTTCACATATTATATTCCCTCCCCCAGCCCATTCCCCATCCTTAAAGGAGCTCTTTCATTATCTTAGTTTCTTAGTATCCTTTTTTTTTTTTTCAAGATTTAACTAAGAGGCACCTTCTACATAAAGGCTTCTTTTATCTCCCTATTCCCTTCTCAATTAATTCATCCTCTTCTTAAATCACCTTATTTGTACTTATTTGTATATTCCTGCTCTTCTTCTCCACATAAGGTATTTGATAGAATAAAGGTTTTTTTTTTTCTTTCATATTCTGGATATACCCTTGCACATAGGAAGTATATACTTAAATGTTTTTTCAATACAGATGTGATAAGTAGAATGGAAGACAGGATGCTAAAAGTGGGAGAGAGCTTGGTAATTACCCTTGTATACCAGTGTCTGCCAAATAATAGATGCTTAAAATTGCTTTTGTTGACTTAATTTACAGATTAAGAAGCTGAGGCACAAAGAGATGAAGTGATTTGTTCAGAGTCATATAAATTATGTAGCAGATATCTTGAATTTAGGCTTTTTGATTTTTTTAACTCAGTATTTTTCCCATTCCTATGTGAATATTATCATCATCATCACTGTATATATTGTAAAGATTTTCATTCATTCATTTCATTCATTCTTAGGCAGCTATGGAGAGTGGATTAGATGCGAGATAGATGGAAAGAGAAAGACCAATTGGGAGGTCAGTTTAACTGAGGAAAAAATAAGGTTCTAAATTAGGATGGTTGCTGTGTCATGGAGAGGAAGTGACAAGAGAGATACTGGTAATAAAATTGAAAGACTGGTAACTACTTTGAATGTGAATGAATAGGGGAAAAAGTTAAAAGGAAGAGGAATGTTTTATACAAAGGAAAGAATTGAAAGTGATGAATTTCAGTATTGTGTTTTTTAATATATTGAGTCTCAGTTACTGGCAGGACATCTGGAGATCACTAACAGTGAGGAGGGGAAGGCATAGCTTGAAACCATAGTAGTGTCAAAATAACGGTTTGATAATTTTTAAAATTATGAGTGTCTTTTTACCCTCAGAATAAGGAATTCTATAGAGGAAACGGATTGATTATTTATGAAAGAAAGAAGATGATTGAGTTAGATCTTGGGAAAAAAGGTAAGAAATGATACCAAGACAGGGAAGGAAGAGATTAGTTTTAACAAAGGAAGGGGGGGAGAAAGAGACACAATGGTGGCAAAGGGCAGGGACTTGCCTGAGCTATCCCATATTACTCTCCAAATACCTTTAAATAATGCCTTAGAACAAATTCTGGAGTCACAGAAACCATAAAAGAATGGTATAAAATAATTTTCCAGCCAAAGATAACTTAAGAGATGCACAGGAAAGATTTATTACACCAGAATGATAGTGGAACATAGTCTAGCACAGGTCACACTCAAGCAAAACAGCATCAACCCTGAGGGACAACTAATCAACTGGTGACAGTGGCTGCTTCCAGAAATCTTAGCCCACAAATGGTAAGGAGGTCAAGACAACTGGTCAAAAGGAGATTATAAGGGTCTTTTTGATTGCACTCAGTTCTAACTCTGTTGCATTGTCCATGTGGGGATTCAAGTCATAATCCTGGATAACAATCCCAAGGCGAGGAGGGGCACTAGCATATCAGAGCTTGTGGGCATAAGTCAGCAGAGACCCTGGTCACTGTTCCAGGGTGAAAAAGAGTACTTGTAAACCAATATAGGCCAGAAGAGTAATAAACACACTTCTTATAAGATAGCACCTTTGAAGAATTCAGGAAATGGAAAAGAAGATACAAAAGTTTAATGAAGAAAATGATTCCATGAAAATTAGAATTGGTCAATAGGAAGTCAATGAGTCTATGAAGCACCAAGAAGCAATAAAACAAAATAAAAAATGAAAACATAGAAGAGAATTTGAAATATGTTTTTGGAAAAATGATTGGGTTGGAAAATAGATCCAGGAAAGATAATTTAAGAATTATTGAACAACCTGAAAGTCATGATTAAAAAAAAATCTAGACATCATCTTTCAAGAAGTTACCCAGGAAAATGGTGCTGACATTCTAGAACCAAAGGGCAAAATAAAAATGAAAGAATCCACTGATCACCTCATAAAAGAGATCTCAAGTTGAAAATTCCCAGAAACATTGTAATCAGATTTCAGAGTTCCCAGGTCAATGAGAAAATATTGCAGGCAATCAGAAGGGAAGAATTCCAGTACTGTGGTATTATAATCAAGATAATACAAGATATAGCAGGTTCTACATTAAAGGATCATATGTCTTAGAATATAATATTCTAGAGGGCAAAATAACTAAAGTTACAACCAAGAATTGCCTACCCATAATAACTGGGTATAATCAGAAAAAAAAAGATATTCAATGAAAGAGAGGATTTTCATGCATTCCTGATGAAAAGACCAGCAAAAATCAGTCAAATAGAAAATTTGACTTTGAAATAAATAACTGAAAAGAAGCATAAAAAGATAAACAGGAAAGAAAAAAAAGTAAGGAATTCTATCATTTTAAACTGTTTTACATTCCTACACGAGAAGATGATTCTTGTAACTCAGATGAATAAATTAAAGCTGTTGTCACAGGAAAAAAGCTCTACATCCCTATTGTTTAGAGAAATGCAAATAAAAATAACTCTCAGGCACTACCTTGCACCTATCACATTGGCTACTATGAAAGAAAAATGTTGGAGAAGATGTGGAAAAATTGGTACACATTGCATTGTTGGTGGAGTTGTGCATTGATCCAACCATTCTGGAGAGCAATTTGGAACTATGCTCAAAAGACAATCAAATGGTACATACTCTTTGATCCAGCAATAGCACTATTAAATCTGTCTCCTAAAGAGGTCATGAAAAGGGAAAAGACCTACATATGCAAAAAAAATATTTATAGCAGCTTTTTTATGGCAGAAAAAAATAGAAATTGAGGGGACAGCCATCATTTGGGAAATGGCTAAACAAGCAGTAGTACATGAATCTAATGGAATATTGTTGTGCAATTAGAGATAATAAACAGTCAGATATCTGAAAAATCTGGAAAGACATATGAATTGATATAGAGCAAAGTAGCAGAACCAGGAGGACTTTGTACATAGTAACAGCAACATTGTGGGATGATCACCTATAATTTATTTAGTTTCTCTCAGCGATACAATGGTCCAAGACAATTAAAAAAAAACTTATAATAGAAAATGCTATTGACAAGCAGAGAAAGAATATGGAGTCTGAATGCGCTTTTTAATGGCTTTTCCTTTTCATTCTGTTTCTTCTTTCCCAACATGACTAAAGTGGAAATATGTTACATATGATTGTACATGTATAACATATCAGATTTCTTGCTGTCTTTGGAGGGAGAAAAAGTTTAGAACTCAAAGCTTTTTTAAAACTTTGAAACCTCTATTTACATGTAATGGAAAATATAAAATTCTATATACAAGAAGATTTATAAATAGTGGAGTGACATGATCAGATTTGTATTCTAGAAATATCTTCAGTATGGTAGCTATGTGGACAATCTATTAAAAAAAGATGAGAAGAAACAGACCATTTTGATAATTCAGAAGAGAAGTAATATGAACTTGAACTATCAATTTTTTGTTCAGTCATATCTGATCCAAGCTCATTTGGAGTTTTCTTGGCAAAGATGCTAGAGTACTTTGTCATTTCCTTTTACAGCTCATTTTACAGATGAGGAAATTGAGGCAAATGTGGTTAGTTAATGTCCAGGTTTACAGAGCTAGTTCAAGTGTCTGAGACCAGATTAAAACTCTTGAAGATTATTCTTCTCACTCCAGGCCCACACATTCTATTTACTGTAACAACTTGTTTCCCTATCAATCAATCAATCAATCAACATTTATTAATCAACTACAATAATAATATGTGTAAGAGAAAGTGCTAAACACTTAAGTAACAAAGGGAAGCAAAAACAATCCAAAGAGTTTACAATCTAATAAAGGAAACTGCAAACAAATATATACAAAGCAAACTGTATAGGATATAATTAACAGAAGGAAGGCAATGGAATTTAAAAGAATTGAAAAAGTCTTCCAGTAGAAGATGGGATTTTAGCTGGCACCTAAAGGAAACAAAAGAGGCAGAGATGAAGAAAGCAAAATATTCCAGGCATGGAAGATAGCCAAAGAAAATGCATTTTCTATGCTAAGAGATGGTGAATCTTGTTAGTGGAACAACCAGGACATCAGTGTCATGGGGTTCAAAAGTACATGTTACAGGATACAAGAAGAATAGAAATATAGACGGGATTAGATTATAAAGGGTTCTGAATACCAAACAGAATATTTTCTATTTATCTGGGAGTCAACAGGAAGACACTATAGTTGAATGGATAGAAAGATGACATGATCAGATATGTATTTTGGGAAAATTTCTCTAGTCACTGAATGGATTTGAGTGGGGAAAGACTTGAGTCAGGGAGACTTACTAGCAGACTATTGTAATAGTCCAGCCTGGAAGTGATGAGAGTCCTGAACTAACGTGGTGACTGTATCAGAAGAGAGAAAAAGACCATGTTGGAGAGATGTGGCAAAGGAGACCAGACCTTGGCAATAAATTGGATATGAGGGTGAGAGATTGTGAGGAATCCAGGAGAACTCCTCCATTATCAGCCTGAGGGAAAGGTATCTTTTGTGGTAATAGGGAAGGTAGGAAGATAATGAGTTCTGTTTTAGATGTATATATTTTAACATGTCTATTGGACATCCGTTTCAGATGTCTGAAGGGCTGTTGGAGATGCAAGACTGAGGTCACCAGAGAAACTGAGACAGTGTGAACAAATTTCAGAATCATTAGACTATAGATGATAACTAAAACCATGGAATATCCACTGATAGAATTAACAAATGAAAAAGGGACTAATATAAACCATGTAGTGAGATTTCCATCACATTATATAGGACATAAAATAGGGCTCAGGATAAAGCAATACATTTAATAAAGTATATACTTTAGATCTTAGCACATGTGGCACGTGGGATGACTGACTCCAGTCTCAGGAATGCAGAAATGAAAACTGAACAGATGGACTAATTCAATACTGCATAATAGAAATCTAAACAAAACCTAGAGACAAAGGAAGACCAGTTCTGTCTAATTTCAGTACCTGAAGTCATTCTACTCCAGTGAATCTTTGTCAGTGCAATGGTGAAGATGATGGAGGAAGGGAATCACATCCAGTCTGATGTGCATTAGTCTCTTTAAGTTCCAGAGTACATTCTGAAATCTGAATTAAAATTCCAAAAAAAGCAGTTAGTTGAGCACAACATAACTTCTGATGGACATTTACCTGTAGTACTGTGCCTCATCTCATTTAATTGTGCGTTCTCTGTATTGGCATCTGACATCTGCAGAAAGTCCTCAGCTAGAATCCCACGCTTGCTGTAGGTGATGACTGAAGTACATGCCAAGGGAAGTGGGCTGGGTAGGTGTGTGGAAGCTTGTCATTTCTGTCTGCAGGGGCCCATCTCTCAGCAGAGCTATTCTGTGCCATGCTCTTGACTGCACATGATGCTTTGATCAGGAGTTGATGATTTAAATTAAAGCTCTAAAAATGATTTTCCCAACCTCAGGAGTGGGGCAGGTTTTTTAATACAGTCTCGAGTACTTGGAAGTCCTTCATATCCCACTGCAGGTGATAGTTTGGATACATTTGGCTTCCTTTCCTCGTTGATTAATTCTGGATGCAGATTTTACCTATGTTTAATTCAGATCTGATTCATTCTTGAGAGGTTCAGTAGAAGGAATGAGCATACACTCCCTTCTATTTCATGCAAGCTCATTACATGCAATCTCCCTGGTTAAGTGCTGGAGACAGAAGCAGAGTCTAGTTGAAGTGTAAGGCAGAAGTTGAGTGACAATAAGAGGCAGAAGGTCATTAAATGTCTCAGGGATTGCTAGAGGAGTTCAGAGAGAAAGGAGATTAAGCCAAAGTTGGTGAACTAGCAATACAGTGTTTGATAGGCTTTAAGGCAAAAGTGCTGCATGTGTATCTTTCTAAAAGGCTATTAGTTGATTCGACTTTATTACTTCTCAGATGAACAATGGGGAATTTGCTTAGGTATGCACATTTTAACAGCAACACTAAAAATCAGTGGTGCAACTAGGCTGGTGCAGAGGCTGTAGCTTCCTAGGGAAACAGACTCACTTGGGAATATAAGGAGCTCCTGTATGCTTCTCATCATTTAGGGACTGGGAGAAGGAAGAAGCAAAACTCAGGGCCTACCCCTTTAAACATTTTTTTCAATGAACAAAGATTCATTTTTTTTTCCTCTTCTTATCTCATTCTCTTGGGGGAAAAAAGAAAAGAAGAGAAAAAATCCAATCTTTGAAACAAAAATGCCTAGTCAAACAAAATAAATGTCTGAATTGTCAATGTCCAGAAATGTCTCATTCTGCACCCTGAGTCCATTGCTTCTCTGTCAAGAGGTAAGTAGTATGGTTCATCATCAGTCATCTGGTTTCATTGTTGGTTATTATGTGGATCAGGGTTCATAAATCTTTGAAGCTATTTTTTATTTTATGTTTGTAAGATTATACATTGTTCTTCTGGTTCTGCTTGCTTCATTCTGTTTCAGTTCATAATGAGTCTTTTTAAGTTTCTCTAAAACTGTAGGGGATCCCCCTTCATTTTCTACTACCAGGGAAGTAAAGTAGTTTGACAGGAGAGGCTTTACATTGGTAGTTACTGGCTTGAAAAATTTGCTGGATTTGCTATTGAATGGGGTATTATATTAAAACACAGTATTATTATTTCTAATGCTTCCATCAGTTTCTAACTTCCCTACTTCCTGCTTCTAAAGCCTGAAAGGATTGTCAAATAGCAAAAACTGATAGGGCAGACAGCATGAATTTGGATTAGTTGGTGATCTGAATATGTGTATTCAGCTTTGTCACTCATCAACTCATTTTTGACTTTAGATTTAAACTGACTGTGTGTGGTCTATGCAACAATTAAAAAATAGTCATTTTCCTTTCTGAACAAGGATTCAGCATCAAACAAATTTTAGATATGACCTACCTACATCATAAAATTAAAAACAATGTATCTCCTTAATTATTTTATTACCCTAAGGATATGTTATTTTTCAGTTAGCATGTTCCCTCCAACATAAATCAGAATGTTATCTCCTTCAATGGATGGTCTTCAGGTATCCAAAAAATGCATGATTTTGTTGTCCACCTTGTGGAGATGTATCTTTTGAAGCTGGTCCTGGATAGTAGTGATCTTTCCTATCACTTTTATTTGGCATTCTCTGAGTATTTCTCATCTCCATGAGATGCTACAACTTCACCTTTGGTTTTTCTACTGCTTTTTGGTTGCTCAAGAATATTAATCTTTGGGAGATAAGTATTTGATGATTCCCAGTGTTAGCAATTCAATGGGCTTTTGTTTCAGAGAGAGAAGTGTGGGATCATTAAAAGAACATTACAATTTCCCAAATTCAATTCAACTCCCCTTTTTCCTCCCCTGTCATTCCAATACCAGCAATTAAACATATCTATTTTCCAAGGATTTGCCCACCTGAGGATGGGAAGGCTAATTAGGTTGATCTCTAGGTGATTAGTCTTTTGAACATAACAAACAATAAGACAGCAATCATAGATTGTTTAGGTAAGCATAAGATGGTAGTAATAGAAATAGCACACATTAATATTATACTTTAATATTTGACATTTTTACTGGGAGAGGGGAGGAATGGACCAGACTTGTGATACAAAGAACTCTCAGTGAGAAAACTACTTTTATCAGTGCAGACTAGTAACTGTTTTTTTTTTTTTTTTTGCTTTTTTTCTTAGAAACTTCCTTGTGATAACGAAAGGTTAAAAAAATTGCCCAATATCACATAAATAGTAAATATTTGGGTCAGGATTTAAATTTAGGAATTTCTACTTTCAGGCTCAGATTTTTATCCACTACTCTATGTTGTTCTTTTTCCTCTTTTTCCTTCTTGTGTTGTATATATTCCTCAACCCATATTTTGTCACATAGCAATTTCTTAGGTTTAGAAGATATATTTTTTTTTCATATTGAATCCAAAAAACCCCCAAACTAACAATAATTCCCAAAGCTTGGCATTTCATCTTCCATCTCTATGATTTTGTATAAACTGTTTCCTATTTCTAGTGGCAACTTCCTCCTTACATCTACCCCATTGAATCCTTAGTTTCCATGATAGAGATTTCTCTATCATCTATCACTATAGAATGAGAAATTACCTTAGATACTTTTTATTCATGAGGTGATGATAAATCAAGGTTTTTCCAAAGAAGGGCAAAGAGATTTTAGGGTAGATGAAGAGAATTTACTACCTGCTTTTTATTTACAAACTGTCAAGTCCCAAATTATATGTTATATGGAAAGTCTGAGTAGGACATGTTCCCATCTGTTGCTCATGAAGTTAAATTCTCCATATGTTTTATTCTTCTCTAACTGTGTGAGGTTATCATTTGGTAAAGACAATTGTTGTTTTTAATTTCATTTTTCCATTATTTTGTCATATTTAGATATTATTGTTCATTTTTTAAATTATTAGCATGTCACAACCTGAATAATAGTCATGTAAGTTAAATTCTAAAATTTTGGTCTTCCCATTTGATAAGCATCTGACCACTGTTTTGATTGTAAACAAATTGATAAAGGTAAGGTTTGGGCTTCACATTTGTGTGATCACAGTTTTGTTATACTACTGACAATGCATGGAACAAAAGATTGGTTTTATGGTTTCCATGATTGAAAAAGAACAAAAAGACTATTCAACAAAATTTTATTTTGTTTCACAAATCTACCAGTGATGACCTCCAAGACCAAACCTGTAGTATAATGCCCATATCTGTCACCTATTTTATACAATACAATATTTCTTGTGTGCAAACCACTGGAAATTTGGAATTTGAATGAAGAGAAGCCTTAGGAGTTAAATCATAACTAGGAGGTTCAATGTGATGCAAGGTGACAAGTAAGATGATGCATTCTTATTGGAAGTAAACTTTTCATTTTCAGATCCTTATTTAATAACAAGTTGAGCTAAAATATAGTATTTTCATCTTACAAAATCAATTTGAATGTTTAACTTCTAGGTTAAAGGGATGGTACAAAAAACAAGAGGATACTAACATATGTTCAAAACATGATATATGAAGCAAAGAAAGAAAAACCCATTGACCTCAGCAGATAATGATAATGGAAATGATGCATAGTTATATAACACTTTAATATTTCTAAAGTATATATATATATATATATATATATATTAATATGTTTATACCTATACATGCATATATAATGTATATCTTATTTGATCTTCACAACAACCCATCTTAAAGATGAGGAAACTGAGGATGAGAAACTTTAAGAGATTTGCTCAGGATCAGTCAACTAATTATTGTCTGAGACATAATTTGAACTCAAGAATAATCTGATTATGGTAAGAAAATACAGTAAACCAAACCATTGGTTACTCCTGATGAGGTTTCATCACCATTGTTATACACTAAATTTAACGAAAAACATTTAAGGCATCGAATTGAAATGATATAAATTTTCTTCATCTGAAAAATAAACTTCAAAGAATTTATGAGGGTATAAAAAAGAGATTTAGGCTACTAAAAGACAGGGAAATTGTCAAGTCAGTTGCTAATATTTTCCCCAAAGTATCATAGGATGTCACATACAGCTTAATATTCATTTCTTGGGTTCAAATTTGAACTTCTTCCTGAAAAATCTGAGTGTTATCAATGATGAGAATAGGGAGTGATTCCATTAAGAAATCTCCACAATGGAAAAATGGAACAGGGGCAAAAGTAGTTCAAGCATATTTTCTAAGTACTTTTAGACACCAAGGAGAGATGATTCATAGGAGAAATACAATAAGAAAAATCATGAGTTTTTGTTGTAGTTTAGTTGATTAGTCATGTCTGAGTATTTGTAACCCCATTTGAGGTTTTCTTGGCAAAGATACCAGAGCAGTTTGCCATTTCCTTTTCAAGTTAATTTTAGAGATGATAAAACTGAGGTAAACATGATTAATTGACTTGTCCAGAATCACACAGCTAGTAACTATCTGAGGACATATTTGAATTCAGGTTCTCTTGACTCCAGGACTGACACTTTATCCAGGTCACCACCTATCACCAAATCCTCAATAGCTACATTTCATCTGAAGTAAACAGGCACAATTTTATTTTGCCAAATTTATATATAAAAAACATAAGATATTGTTTCCTGTGTAAATAATAGATCATGGTTAAAAATTCAAATATTTAAATCAGTGCAAAAATAATACTAGACATTTTATGTATTCCATAGGCATGAAAGAAAAAAAATGTTTCTGTTGTTGCCCAATTATATTGGCAAAACATTAATGAATATGTAAAGAAAGTTAAGATTAAGGTGTTAATTTTAATTAAATAGCCTTGAATTATTAGAACAGCAAAATATACTGAATAAATAACAAATGATAAAATACTAAAAGGTAGATTCCATTTGTGTGGTTAAATCTCAATTATTCTAGGTAATAGGGAACCACAAGTAGCATGCTTAACTGAAATATCAAGCTCATTAAAACTTACCCCTTTTAATCAGTAGTTTCACATTTATTTCACTAAGACTATATCTATCTATCTATCTACACACACATAATATGTGCATATATGTATGTATTTAGCTATCTATAGAAATATATTTTCCCTGATCTATATGTGTTATATATATATATATATATATATATATATATATATATATATGCTTATCTAACACACATATAGATCAGGGAAAATATATTACTATAAGCTCTTACTTCTAAAATTGTTGTAATATCTAGGTGTCTGGCTGGTAAATAAGGGCAAACTCCAATTAAGAAATCTGCCAGCAAGATGATTCAGGCCAGTTCCAATAATATTGTGATGAAGAGAGTCATCTGTACCCAGAGAGAGGACTGTGGGAACTGAGGGTGGATTACAACATAGTATTTTCACATTTTTTGTGGTTTGCTTGCTTCCATTCTCATTTTTTTCCTTTTTGATCTGTTTTTTCTTTTGCAGCAGGATAATTATGGAAACACACACACACACACACACACACACACACATATATATATATATAAAACAATTGTATTTATTTAACATATGTTGGATTACTTGCCATCTAGGGGAGAGAATGGGGAGAAGGGAGGGAGAAAAAATGTGGAACACAAGATTTTGCAAGGATGAATGTTGAAAATTATCTTTGTATAGGTTTTGAAAATAAAAAGCTTTAAAAATAAAAATAAATCTGCTAGTGCTAATTGATACATGTCTAAAAACATTCTTACAGAAGGGCAAGTTCTGAATATCACTCAATCAGAGATTTGGAGAGGGCATCTCATTAAATGAGTTTAATTCTTTTTATTTTAAAAATTAATTAAGCACCTACTAAATGCATGAATATATTTAAAGTGGTGGGAATACAAAGACAATATTAAAAAAAATAGTCCTTGTCCTCAAGGATCTTAAATTGAATAGAAGCAATAGCAAATCTAAACAACAGAAACAACAGCAATATTTGGTTTAATCCTGAACAACTCTTCATGACTCCATTTTGGATTTTCCTGGGGTTTTCATTTTATAGATGAGAACACCGAGACACAGTGAAATGCTTATTATCCAAGGCACACACAGTCTGCCTGATTTCAGGTCCAACACTCTATCCACTGCATCACCTAGCTACAAAGAAAAAAAAGGTGGAACTCTGAAGGAGATACTATTCATCTAAAGCAATCAGGGAAGACCTCATTCTTGAAGGAGGTAGCTTTTTAATTGAGCTTTGAAGGAAACTAGAAATTCCAACAGACTTCATTGAAAGAATGAAAAGTAGCTTGTCTAGACTGAAAATGGGAGGTCATGGGTGAGGAAGAACAAGAAGTCCAGTTAAGCTGTCCAGTTGACTGTATCATGGGAAATTTTGTCTAATAAACTTAGAAAGTCCAGATTGTGAAGGATTGTAAATGTCAAGTAAGTGAGTTTATGCTGAGATGTATACAGATAAATACATATTACATAGCTTGAGGAGAAAGAAAACATTAACAATCTAGAAAATTGCTTAGGAAATGGCAACTGACATTTAATTAGAGAAATCTAGGAAGAAGAGAACAAAAAGGGCATTCCAGGAATAAAAACAAAAAACAAACAAACAAACAAACAAAACAGCCCATGTGATAGCATATATTTAGAAAATGGAATATCAAATTTGGGAAATATCTTATTGATTAGGTTAGCTTGAATTGTAGGATATGTGAAAGATTCACATGAAATAAAATGAAAATGTTTGTCCATAACCACCTCTATGTTCTGGGCACTGGACAAAGTTCTGGGGATACAAAAATAGGCGAAAGACAGACCCTACCCCTCAAAGAGATTTCAGTCTAACAGAAGAGACAACAAGCAAAGGAAGATGTACAAATAAAGCAATAAACTGGACGAATAGGATATAAATAAGATAGGGGAAGACTCTGGAATTAAGAGAGATTGTCAGAGTCTACCTGTAGAAGATGGGATTTTAGCTGGGACTTGTAAAGGACTTTAAATGCTAGCTAAAGCAATTATATTTTATCTAAGAGGCAAGAGAGGACACCTCAAGATTTTGGGGCAAGGCAATGCCATAGATATAATTTTGTCCTCTGTATATAAGGGAAGAGATATAAGATATAAGAGAACAATTAGGAGACTATTATTCTGATTGGGGAGAGGGAAGGCTATGGGACTCAAAACCTATGTGAGGAATGATAAGAGAGTTTGTGAAAATACAATCAATAAAACTTGAAAATGATTAGAAATAGAGGGCAAAGGAAAGGCTACTTGGGTTACCAGAAGATTGTTTGCATCAGAAGTTAAAATAAAATTTTTGGGAAATTTAAGAGAGGAAAATAATGAGTTTTGATTTGTTCATGTATAATTCAAGATGTTTGAGGAGCATCCAGGTAAAAATATATCACCAGCTATTGAGATAAGTGAAAAAATTAGGGCTGGATATGCAAACTGTAGCTATTAATCTGGAAGGGACCCTCTCAGCAGCTACTAGAGTGAATGGTTTATCCAGGGTTACACAGACTGTGACAAGAGTGACAAGTAATTGAAGTCAGGTACTCTGAATTTAAAGTTAGAACTCTTTCCACTGAACTACACAGAGTCAGGACTCATCTTTATATCGATAATAATTGAACTTATGAAAAATAATTAGATTGCCAGGAGGGATAGTGTAAAGAGAGAAAGAAACAAAGCCTGAGACAGAGTCTTGAGTGACATCCATCTGAATTGGATTAGTCAGATAAAAAGAAAACCAGAAGAGAAACCAATGGATAGGATAAAGGAATGTCTAGGAAGAGGGGCATTGCTGACAGTGTCAAAATCTGTGGCGAGGTTAAGTAGAATGACCATTGAGGAAAGTTCTTTGGAGATAAGTTAAGAGATTATTTGTAACCTTCAGTGAACACCTTCAGTAGAATGATGAAGTTGGAAGTCAGATTTCAAAGGGTTAAGAAGTCAGTGGGAAGTGAAACAGTAGGTACAATTAACATACAAGGCTTTTGTAGAAATTTATCTATAAAAGAAAGAAAAGATATGGGATTATGACTTGTAGGGATGATAAGCCAAGGTGAAGACTTTTGATGGAAGGGAAAACTTGATAATATCTGCATTTGCAGGAAAAGAGTAGAGGCAAAAGAAAACATATTGAGGATATATATATATAAAAAGATAGAATTTAAAGAGAGAAAGGATCAGATACTGGAGGAAAGGAAGAGAGAATGGGGATTGACAATGAGCAACAGAGAAGGATAAAACTAGGAACTTAGAACAGTTGGCTTCTTTTTCCTCAGAAAAGTAGGATGTAGAGAGAGGACTGTAGGTATTGAGTGCGATTCACAACATAGTATTTTCACTCTTTTTGCTGTTGTTTGCTTGCATTTTATTTTCTTTCTAATTTTTTCCTGTCTGATTTAATTTTTCTTTACAGAAAGATAATTGTATAAATATATATGCATATATTGGATTTAACATAAAAGAGGAAAAATAGAATATGAAATCCTTTGCTGAAAAGGAAGGAATAGGGGATGAGATTGGATATTTGAGGTAAGAAGACCAGATTACTAGACAACCACTATTTAGGAAATAATAGCCTCAATCTGGAAAACATAAAGGATTGCTACACAGCAGGGAGGAACGGGTTGAAATCAGGTAAAATAAATGTGCTTGTCCTATCTGTTCAGTTATTTGACTTTCTCTAATGAGAGTCTCTTCACTTTTCTTCTCCTTCTTTAAAAAACTATGACGACATTCAAAAAGATAGACATTCAACAAAAAAATTGCAATGAGAAGGCAGATATGAGTAGTTATCAATTTTATATTTCTTCCCAGGGTTAGATTATCAAATATTAAGTGGGATTGTATAAAGGAGCAAGAAACTGAATGGCAGAAGATAGTGTGTAGTTAAATGGTATTGTTTGTGTTGTAATCTAGCAGTACTCAAATAATTACTGGTTAATATTCAATTAATACTCAGGCTACACTCTGAGTAGAAATTGACAGATTTTCCACCCTGTTTATAAGAACAAATTTTAAACAGCAATTTTTGTTTTGGTGTCACTTATATTTCTCAGTTTATTGATCCCATCTTCCCCTGCCAAAGAGTCATCCCTTATTGCAAGTAACATAGAAGAGAATATATAAAAACAATGCAAAACTAACTTATCAAGAAAGGACTATATTATATGAGGAGTTCTAACTATATTGTCAACTACCTTTGCAAAGGAAATAAATGAACACCTTGAGGAAGTTCATTGTTAAACTGAAAGGTATCTAAAGGATGGATAACCACTATGCTTGATGCACTTGAAACTATTTCCTGAAGAAAAGACTGCAGAAGAACCTGTAGAAGAGCCCCTGGTAGTGGGTACGTGATATGGAAGAAGTTCTAGACTTATTTTTCCAGAGTTGGAAGTTAAAAGAATGTATGGATACTGGAGACAGCATATTTTGATGGGCTCAGAGGAAGACCTCTCAAGCAATTAAGAGCTGATCAAAGGTAGAAATGGATACCTTATAAGGTAACAATTTTTCTATCAAAGTTTTCAAAAGACCTTTATATGATTGCTTATTTGGGACACTAAGTAAGGCGGCTGCAGAATAGTGATTAGCAATATATATTTTTTTTTGTTATTGAGCAATTACTGAACCCAGGAATTACATTTTTGTAACAAATTTATTTGAGGAAAGAAAATTTGGTTTGCAGTTTCCATGAATAAAGACCTATGGACACCTTGAGATAATTTCTGGAGAGATTGCTGCCTATGGACTTGGTAGGCCAATCTAGAAACTAATTTGAGCTCTTACAGTTAAATATAGGGAGATGAAGAGTACCTGATAAATGGTGATTAACTATTTTAACTTTTGCTACCTAGATATTATACTCAATTATTTCCATGGTAATGAAATACTTTATGCACCCTCTGAAGTTCAGTGTTCTGGACCAAAACTCTTTTTGCCTCAACCTCATTAAAGCTCTGGGATTTCTATTTACATGTAATTGTATTAGATACTTTATGAGGTCCCTTTTGAACTCTGTTATTCTAAGATTTGGTGTAGTTGTTGTTCAAACATTCCAGTCACGTCTGACTCTACGTGATCCCACTTGGGATTTTCTTGGCAAAGACACTGGAGTGGTTTGCTATTATCCTTTCCAGCTCATTTGACAGTTGAGGAAACTGAGGTAAACAGGATTAAGTGATTTGTCCAGTGTCAAAAATCCAGTGTTTGAGGATAGATTTGAACCCTTCTGGCTTTAGGTCCAAAATTCTATCGATAGCACCATGAAGCTTCCATGACTATGGTACTTCCTATGATTATAGTTTAAGAAGCAAGTGCTAATTGTATTCTGAACCCAGCTCTTCCTATATCAAAGGAACGGTGGGCAAAATGCATTATTAATGTGAAGATGAGCTGCTTGATCAGTAAGTATCAAGGTGAAGAGGCAAATCCTGTATGAGTAAATAATCAGTGCTTCCAGTCTAACTCCACCAATTTCTAATAAAAATATTAAGGAATTTTAAGCTCCTTTCTGGTTAGAGAAATTTTTTCTTATATTGGTGTTTATTTTTTGAGAACTAATGCTTTTTTGTGGTTATTGCCATTACTGCTGTTGCCGATTTGCTTTTCTTTATATCCCTAGATAATGCTTGTTGATTGACTTACTGATTGATTTCAAGAAATAACAGGATGACTACATCCTGTAGTTTTATATATATATATAGTTTTATAGATGGGATTTTAGGTTGAATTAGAGAGCCTCTTAATATGTCCCTTCCCTTTCTGAATTCTGTGAGTATATGCTGCTATACTAATTTAAGTATAGCTGTGACAGTTGATAGCTGGCTTCTATTCAAGAAGACCCAGATTCAAGTCTTGCCTCTGACTGAGTATCCCTATAAAATTACTTCACTTTTCAATGCTATGAGCAATGCTCTATATTTAAAGACTAAGTTGCAGAAAATATACTATTCTGTTTTGAGAGAGGAAATTTCTGCACTGAATGAAATCATCAATCCAGTGAAAAAAATCAAAACTACAATTACAAAAAACATTGATTATATATAAAGATATATAGCTTGTAAGAAACTTAAGACAAAAAATTCACTTATAAAATTAACAGAACACAGAAAATCAATTTTATTCAAAAGCTCATATCTATTTGAAGTTTGCCAAGCTCTTTATTCTATTTAATTGGATTTAAAATCCCTGTTCAGTTGATGTTTTATTGAAACCATAATATAAAAAGGAAACTGAGTCTCAGAGATCATATAACACTAAATTTACTCTCATGAAATCACAAATCTCAGGGCTGGTAAGTATTAGAAACAAGATGGAAACCCAAGTTTTGCAGGCTTCAATCTAGTCTCTCTATCCACTATGGCAAACCATCTCTTAGTTGATTCCTTGTCTTCAGAGGTTACATCTGAAAAGGGAAACATTTTTGGTCCAGCACTATAATATATAATAGCCATTCCTCTAGAAACAGTATGAAATATAGGAAAATGAAAACTAATCTATAATTCAATTAATACAGAATCTATTAAACCAAAAATAGTGATTTTCATGCAAGAGTATATTCAAAAGTCCTTGCCTTTTTTGGGTAATTTTGTGTATACAATTGTTATTTTTCAGTCATTTATGGCTTTCTTGGCAAAGATGCTGGAGTGGTTTACTACTACCTTCTCCAGCTCATTTTACAGATGAAGAAACTGAGGCAAAAGGGTTGAGTGAGTTGGCTAGGGTCACACAGCTAGTGAGTGTCTGAGACCAATTTTGAACTCTAGGAGAAGACATGACTCTAGGACTAGCACCATCTCTACTGCACCAAGCTGTCCCTTTGCATAGAGACTATTAGATAAAGAGAACACAGTGCTGACCTTGGAGTGAGGAAGTACTGATTTCAAATCCTGCCTCCAACACTCGCTACCTGTCACTCAATTCTCTATGGCTCAGACAACTTCCCATGGGTTATCTCCTGGTATTATAGAAGTGAAAAGTCTTTGTTTGTGAGGAGTGTTCTCTATGCTGATGAAATCATAAATCCTTCTAGGATAATATTCATAGTCACCAATCATATCCTCTTTTATTTTTCCTGGACTTTTAACTTTCCTCCAAATCAAAGAAAGCAAGGGAATTTTAAATAATTAGTCGATTCAAGGTGGGAGTAGAATAAGCAGTATATTTTCCATTTTCAAAACAAGTCATTTAAAGTAACCAGCATTTAATTTTATGATACAAAGGTAGGTTAATGAAATGGTGGGAGCTTTTTGATTAAAAGCCTTTTAGCTTAGGTAGGGATCGCACACCTGCAAGGAAGGGCAATATTTCAGTAGAGGAAGTGAAGACATCAACCCAGGGGATCTCATTCAATGCACACTGGAAGCAGTTATTGTAGAAAGCGTGACCTTGGATATTTTCATTTACCTTTTTGTGTCAGAAATTGAACTAGATGGTCTCTAAATTTATTTGTCACTCAGAGATTCTAGGATTTGAAGCCTGACAGTGGGAATCTATTTCATTCCTAGTTTTCCCACTGACAGCCTGGCCAATGGCAAGACATTTATGAACCTCTTTTCCTTTATTCCAGTTTTAAAATGAAAATGAAAGACAGAAGGCCTTCCTCCTTTGAATTGTTCAGAAGTCATGTTGAATTAATACAGTAGGAGGAGAATATCATTAAAAATCTTTGAGTTCAGATGTTGGAATTTTCTAGTGGTCCACGGGTCTTAACAATTAAATCAGATCAATCATTAGAGAATCTGCTCTATAGCTTAGGGAGTAGCTTTCAAATAACTCACCTATTTAGCTATAAAAGTTCATTTACATGAAGATTATGTATTCAATTCCATAATTCTATCATCCTGCTTCAACCTTCTGAGGAAGATCCATCCAATGCACTGGTGTTTTCTTCAAAGTTTTTTACATTTCATGGCAACTCTATGCACAATGCTTTGAGAGTGAGATCTGGAATCAAGAAGCCCTGACACTAGTTATGTAACTCTCTAGGCAAACTATTTAACCTCTGCTTTAGTTTCCTTAGATGGAAAATGGGATCATAACAAAGCTCATTGTTATGAGCCCATAACAAATGGGCTCACAGGGTTATTGTGAAGAGTAAATGAGATAATATTTGTAAAGGGCTTAGCACAGTGCCTGGAACATAGTAGGCTTTTCTTGGAATCCTGTTTCCTTTCTACTTCAAAGTATAGCACATAGGACTGTCTGTTATAACTCCATCTTGCTATGTAATAATTCGCCTCCTTTTGCATTTACTTAACGCTATTTTTCTACTTCTTGGATTTAAGCCACTATTGAAAATATACAAATACACTGTGATCTTTGTTTGTTTGTTTGTTTGTTTTTTGCTTTTTATATATCCTCCATTTCAGGAATGCATTAATGCATGTAAAACAACCAGCTTTTTAAAATAAAATAAGTATATATATCACAGAATTTGATTATATGTATTTTTAACATTTCCTCCATTATTTTCTAAAGTATACAAAATCCACAAAACAATAAATCAACCCTTGATTTGTAGCATTTTCTGGTTTCTAAAATATAAATGACCTACTGCAGATTTAACAATTGGTTTCTATGAACATGTATGACCTTGTTCCTGCATATTCTTGCTCCATTGCCTTTTGAGTCAAAATCTATTTTGAGTGTTCAGTGATCATGTTCTATGAGTCACAGTTATATAGCATTTTTGAGAGATTATTGATTTTAACAATGGTATTTTGTGTCAGGGAGTCAACTATTTGGGATCATTAAAAGAGGTTCTCACATGCCATTCAGCTGACTCTTCTTCCTGTTCAATTATTACTCCTGTTCATTACACATCTAATACAACCCATTAAAACTTATATGTGGATTGCAACCCATTGAACTGCATTTGATAATCAGGGAAATCTTCATCCAACTTTTTTTTTTTTTTTTTTTTTTCTGTGTAGATTGTTAGGTCAATCTCTTTAAGTGCTTATGAACGTCATGGAAGAGACTATATTATGGTCTGAAATTTGATAAATCAGGATAATTCTCTGAATATATCATGCTGGACTACTAAATAAAGAGAGAAGAAACTATGCGTAACAGAACTTACAAGGAGTCTGTTATTGGGGAAAACCCGAATTAGGGCTCATAACTATCCAAGATGAGCACCTAGGTATATGTAAATTGGGGATGAATAGAATGCACAATGGTATAGGATGATGCAGGGAAACGATAAAGCAGGAGCAGTCTTAGAAGGAGGCATAATCAGAACAAGAAGGAAAGTCTGGCTTATAACACACATGTCAGATTTCTTTGTGATATTTCACAAAATAGAGTGAGAGTCTTGAGGCCAATAAAATTTGATTTATTGACTTACCACTCATACTCTTGATTGTAATTTTTATGTTCCTAATTTATCATCTAATGATTAATCCTAAGGTTATTTAACTTTCCTTAAAAAGACCCATTCAATACATTATTAAAAGAAATGCATAAATAAATGTGTACACACAATAAACTCTCATGTCATATAGTCATTTTTTTCAGTTGTGTTTGACTTTTTGTAATTAATTTTTTTTTTTGCAAAAATACTGTAGGAATTTGCCATTTCCTTCTCCAGTTCATTATATAGATGAGTAAATTGAGGCAAATAGGGTTAAATCACTTGCCCAGAGTAACTAATAAATGCCTGAGGCTGGATTTGAGCTCAGGTTTTCCTGATGCTAGACCAGGCTCTCTATCCATTGTGCTATCTAGGTGACTGTATATAAATATGCATGTATACACACACACACACACATATATATATATATAAATATCTTTTTGCTTCATATTTGTATTTCTGTGATTTTGAATATATAAAGAACTTGAGGAGTGAAAATTCCTTTTACCAGTGCAGATTCTCCACTTCTCTGTAATTTATGATCTTAAAGAATTTCTTCTTTCTGAGAGGCACCTTGGTCTAGTAGATAAGAGAACTGGATCTGAATTCAAGTCCAGTCTCTGATAGTTATTGTCTGTCTCTAACTAGGGGCAAGTCACTTAATTAATGAGCCCAGATCCAGTCTTCTATTTTTTACACCATTTTGTATCTCAGAAATAAAATATCGCATGCAATAAAAGCTGTCAATTTTTATTAACTTATCCAGCTTAGCATTTTTTCCTTCTCTAGAAGGTGTCTTTGGGTTGATTAAGGCATATCTCTAGAAATCTAGATTGGACATTTCTCTTCCTGATCAATGATTTAAGTGAAGAACTTCTGACAGTCTTTGATTACTAGAAAGTGAATCTAGAAAGAGAGAAGGAAGGTGGAAGGGAATAAGGAAATGTATCCCCATTTAGCACAGATAAATGTATTTACTTCTGTTAATTTCTGTAAGGTTTCTATAATGACTGTTTTGACAAGATAAATCTGGTTTCTATCCACCTTGGTAAATATAGCTGTTTAACCATACTGTGGGGAGGAGTACACACCTGTCAGAGGAGGAGTAGACTGTTATGGTGGATATGCTGAATTCTTCTCCTCCCTCAAGAAGTTACACTTTTGCCTACTAGTCAGTGTTAGTAGATCATAAATAAAGATCCAATCTTGCTCTACTAAAGTCAGTGAGATGATAATGTATAATTCTAGTCCCCTAGTAGTTTCATAAATGCCACGTCATGTGTTTGGTAAAAGAGTTCTTATACGTAGAACCCTAACCAGAGAGGGTACATGAGCGGAGAGAGGAAATCAGAGAAACAGACCTTGGCAGGTAGGACATATGGAGGTGAGGGAGGGAAACCTCCTGGGCTTCAGGAGTCACTGAATAAGCATCTCTGTGCAGGGAGGGACTCACCAAAATAAATAATCTCTTTTGTGATTTACAAAACAACAGTCCAGATTTTGCATGAAGATTTCTAGTGAAGGTGAATCTACTACCTTCTAAAACAACTCATTCCACTTCTGGATAACTCTACTTGTTAGGAACTTTCCCCTCCCGTTAAACCTAAGTGGGCCTCTGGGCAACATTTGCCCTCTCTTTCTGGTTCTGCTGAGTTGAGTCAAGGAGAAGAAATCTATTCCTCTTCTTCATGACAGCTCTTAAACCACTGAAGGATTGCTACAATATTTCCTCTATGTCTAAAAATCTCTGGTTGCTTCAATTGATCTACATATATCTGTTTTATGGATACAGTTTTGGGCTTGGAGTCAGGAAAACTTAAGTTCAAATCTAGCCTACAAATTATTTTATCTTTTTCTATCTCAATTTCATCATATATTAAATGTCTATAATAATACTATCTGCTTCCCAGAATTATTGTGGGGCTCAAATGAGATCATTTTTAAAGTATCTTTTAACTCTTAAAGCATCATATAAATGTTATTATTTTTACCCCTTCTCTTCTTCTTCCTCCTACTAGACAGGAACAAACTGTTATCCCATTTGGTTTTACCTTCTCTGGGTATTCGCCAGTTTTTTTTCCCCAGTGTCTTCTATAAATGCACTACACAATACCCTAGATAAGGGCTACACTACCAGTTTAAAATTTTTTTGAATTTTATATCTTTTTAAGTGGAGATGGCAATCATTAATTTTATTGGTTGCCATGTCACAATGTCCCATACAAAATTTTAAGTCTGAAAAAGAATTTGGGTCTTTTATTGATGAACTATTGTTCAAAAACTCTTCCACCACCACATAATCAGTTTGGATAAAGCTAGCAGAGCTGCAGAAAGTAACAACTACTAACATACTCAATAACTATAATAAATTAGGAGTAATTGAATTTTATTTACTATTTATTTAAAAGTGAATTTTAAACATTTGTTAAAGCACTTGCTGTGTTAAAGGTACCGTGCAAGACCTGAGTGATGTGGACCTGGTGATTCCTTTATGAGTTATGAATTAGTTAGTCCTTGGTGCAAATCAGAAAAGAGAAATAACTTGATAAAATGAAGAATAGCCTACCAGTTATGAAGTGCATTAAGACAAAAGTTATGTTGCTTGCATACTACACTTGACTGAAGTTCTTGAAGAAATTTTAATTTTTTTCCCCTTGAGGTCCTTCAGGTCAGCCTAAATTGTTTTCTTCTGGGTACAGAGAAAATATATTTACCTTTCTTTGTTTTAAATGTTTGTTCTGTTTTTATAAACAATGTTAAACATTGGCTTTTTCAAGTTGTTTTTGCTTATTAGGAATATATTTGGGGAGAGATAACCAAAAGGGAAAATCTTCCTATAGAAGAAATAGCTTTAACGCTGAGGTTAATGCTCAGGAGCTCTGAGCTCAAGATAATTATATATCCCATGATATTACTTCTTAGATTGTATAAAAAACATTTTATATTGGGAAATTCTCTAAACAATAAGTTAGTAAGAGGAGGAGTGGCAGATAGTAATAGATTATAATTCCTGGTTACCACATAATTCCCTTAACTCTGTTATAATAAAACATAATAGTCTTTTCCCTCAAGGAACTTACATTCTTCTGGGGGTAAGAAGTTCCAACTTCTTACATTCTTATATTCACATATATAAAACAGAAGGTCATTTAAGGAAGTCAATAACATTAATATTGGAAAAAAGAGAAGGCTTCTTATAAGAGATATGATCTTAAGTGAGCTTTGAAAGAGTATGGCGATTCTAAGAAAAAGAAATGCTGTTTCAAGCATGGGGAACAGTTTGTGAAAATTCACAGCATGAAGTTGGAATGCTGAATTTGAGGAACAGTTAATCCAATTAGTTTGGTACAGAGCTGTGAAGGAAAATAATGTGAAATAATGCTGGGAGGGTAGGTATAAATTAGACTGTTGAAGGTTTTAAAGGAAGTCCTGAAGAGTTGGTAACATAGCCAGTATCTGTAAATCAATCAAGTCTTTCTCTTCCATTTGAGAGAGACAACATGACATAATGGAATGCGTCTTGGTATGGCCCTTGAAAGTCCTGAACTTCGTTCCTGTCCTGCTTTTGAGCTTCTTATGCTATGATCTCTCTGAGCTTCGTATAATTTTCTGCAAAATGAGGAGATCTGATTAGATGTTTCTCACAAATAACTTTAATCATATCTTTGCTGCAATACCATAAAGGCCAATGCCAAAGAAACAAGAAGTTCATGGGTAGAAGTTTATAAAATAAAATAATGTTCATTTCCTTTTAACTGTGCCATACTTTTAGCAACTTCAAACTTCTCCGTGTCACACACACACACACACGAATTCACACTATACTTCATCTTTTTAACATCAATTTTCTACTAGGATATTCTGGTTGAAGTATGTAAAATTATTCTAAATATGAAAATAAATGTAATCATTTTCTGTCATTATTCCTGTGGAAAACTAGAAAGTAACATGACTTTTAATGGTTAAAGTTTGGAACATGGAGTCAAGAAGAATAAGATTAAAAAAACCACCTAAGTTGTGATTCAGGGGAAAAAAATCACTAAGCTTGTCTGGGTCTCATTGTTTTCATTTATACAATAAGAAATTGGACCAAATGGCCTTTGAGATCCTACCTAGCTCTCAGTCAGTAATCCCATGAGCTTCTCTTTCTTTCATAGTGCTAAATGGTCCTCATGTATGAATAGCCATTGCTATTCTACATTGCTGAGTACAATAATATCTTTAATAATTATTCTTCTATCAAGAATTCACTTTGAAATATTCTGTCTCAGGGCTCTCCACCTCCGCTGCCACTGTTTCAAGGTAATAATAGAGACAAGGAATCAGAGACTTTTCTCCTAATTTCTTTAAATATTCATTTTCTTTATCTCCAACACATATATTTCATTGAATCTATTTTTTCTTCCCAGTTTTTTCTTTCTATGGCCAAATAACTCTTTTCATCCTTTTTCCTACTTCATTGTTCTACTAAATTAAGTATTAGAAAATGTACTGGTCCTGATCCTGATGAATTTATAATTTATGACTTCTTATGGTTTACATGGTTATGGGTAACACTGTGTGACAAATGCAGCATGAAACGCACCATAGCATTTGTTAAATATCGCTTACAAAAAATAGATTTGGATTCTCCTTGAGAAATTTTATGCAAACAGCTACTCCATAATTCTAGCAAGATCCTTTTCCTCCTCTCTATATAGTTCTCTACAAAACCTTTATGCATGCCCTGGAGTTAAACAGATCATTAAGTGGAAGCCAGCTTCGTTCTGCTTGAGAAACCATTGAGAAGGGGCCATTTGGGCATTTTACCTCCTTGTACAACGAGAAAAGGATAAGTGTGAGGAATTAAATCCCGTTGACACATCATTGCAGAAGACATTTAGCTAAAACATTTTTCTACCAAATTGCTTTTTAAAAGTTTTATTGAGATTTACAACAGAGAGGATTTAGGTGGTAGAAGAAGAAAGGTGAAATTTCAGGGATGATTTGGAATAGTTGTAATGATGCAAGCACATCTTGATTAGGGTCCAAGAGCCTACTTCTATTTCTGTTCCAACTTCTATTCTATTTCCCACCCACGCTTTTGAGTAATGGTCCAGTCAGTAAAAATGCCTTGTAATTTTTAAATCTTTGAAGTGATAAATTATCTATAACTATATTGATTATTTTATTGGACATTAAGAAATATCTAGAACTGATGTCATATTTTGATAGAGTTGTGGTTTCTTTAATGTGAGTATTCCTTGAGCTAATCCATTAATTAAACATTTGTCATGTCTTATATGTGCTCTTGTGTTGGAGAATTAAAGGTAAATTAGAAACAATAACTGCTCTTGTTTCATGACCATGTTTCCTCTCCCATCATTTCTGTATTGAATAAACAAGTTAGAATTGTTAACTTACTACAACCTACCTTGCTTTTTGGTTATCTATCTGGTTCTTCCAAGTTTTTGTGACTTAGAGTTCTGTCTTAGACCACTATTAATAGAATAATCATTTATCCAAAAATATGTGATTGTGGACTAATTCAAGGAGGGATCTTTCCAGCTTCATGTTTAGTTGGCTGGGCAATAGTTTTTCACTTACTTTGTTTTTTCAGCGTGGATGTCAATGATAACAAAATTTCTGATCTGTGTTTTCCTGAGGTTGTGAACTTGACTCTGAAGGAGTCAATTCCTACCTCAGGGTAATTGTATAAATTTGAACAATTCACATAATGTTGCTGAACCTTATTTACTTTCTATGACAGTTGAAAATAATAATAGCACTCATTTCACATGCTTGTTTTGAGGACTGAATGAAATGATATTTGTAAAGCACTTCACAAAATCCAAAGTCTAAATATACGTGAATTATTATTATCATTTTTCTAATGAAATTTTGAGAGAAATATTCCTTGGACAAATTAGTATCATGGCCTTTAAAAAAAGTTTTCTTTTAAATTTATTGAAAACAAAACTAAAATAGGAAAAAAGCAGAAGGAAAAAAAACATCAGAATATAGGAGATGATTTAAAGTATGAAACAATAAATTTCCATTTCAAGAAAGGGTATATAATAAATGACACATTGTGTTCAGAACTGTCCTTGCTTCCTTATACCTACTCTTTTGTTGTCTGCTATGTACTTTTACTATATTTTTCCCCATTTCTTCCATCCCCACCTCCCACAAGAAGGCTGCAATTAAGAATAAATACATTAATATATGTATATATGTACATATATATGTATACATAGATATCTATAATTATATATTTAGACATTCATATGGCTCTAGGTAAAGTCATATTACATGTTTGTCCTCTGTTTCTCAAAAGGAAGATAGCATCATTCTTCCTAAGTCCAAGTTTTTCCATAGTTTTCTAAAAAATACCAGCTCATCATTGCCTATACCACTGCTATATTCCAACTTTATATTATCAAGTTATTTTATTTTATTTTAAATTTTTTTCAATTACAAATATATTTTTAAATTTGTTCTTTTTAAAACTTTTTATTATAAAACATATGCATAGATAGTTTTCAACATTCACCCTTGCAAAATCTTGTATTCTAAGTTTTTTCTCCCTCCCTTCCTTTCAACCCTGGTTGGCAAGCAATCCAATATATGCTAAACGTACAGTTCTTCTATACATATTTCCTCAATTATCATGCAGGACAAGAAAAATCATATCAAAAAGGGAAAAATGAGAAAGAAAAAAACAAACAAACAAACAACAATAAAAAAAGTGAAAATACTATCCTGGGATGTGCAATCAGTAACCTCATCCTTCTCCCTGAGTGCAGATGGCTACCTCTATCACAAGACAAGTCACCTAGTGCTGTTGCTAAAGAGCCATGTCCATCAGAATTGATCATTACATAATCTTTGCTGCTATGTTGAGTGTTCTCTTGGTTCTATTCAATTCACTTAGCATCACTTCATACAAGTCCTTTCTGAAATCATCCTTCTGATCATTTCTTATAGAACAATAATATTCTATAACATTTACATACCATAATTTATTCACCTATTCTCCAACTAAAGAGCATCCACTCAATTTCCAGTCCCTAGGCACTACAAAAAAGGGCTTCCAAAACATATTTGCACAGGTAGGTCCCTTTTCCTCCTTTAAGATCTCTTTGGGATATAAGCCCAGCAGTAACATTGCTGGATTAAAGGATATGCACAGTTTGAGAGCCCTTTGGGAATAGTCCAATATTGCTCTCCAGAATGGTTGGATCAGTTCATAACTCCACCAACAATGTATTAATGGTCCAGTTTTTCCATATTCCCTCTAACAGTTATCATTATCATTTCCTGTCATCTTAAGCAATCTGAGAAGTGAGTGGCAGTACCTCACAATTGCCTAAATTTTCATTTCTCTATCAGTAATGATTTAGAGCATCTTTTCACATGACTAGAAATGGTTTTAAATTCCTCATCTGAAAATTCTGTTAATATCTTTTGAAAATTTATCAATTGGAGAATGACTTGTATTCTTATAAATTTGAGTTATTTCTCTTTATATTTTAAAAATGAGGCCTTTGTCAGAACCCTTGGATAGAAAAATGTTTCTCCAGTTTACTGGTTCCCTTCTAATCTTGTCTGCAATGATTTCATTTGTATAAAAACTTTTTAACTTAATATAATCAAGATGATCAATTTTGTAATCAACAATGCACTCCAATTCTTTGGTCAAAAATTCCTTTCTTTCTCCACAGCTCTGGAGAAGTAAACTATTCTTTGTTTTTCTAATTTGCTTTTAGATCATGAATCCATTTTGACTTTATATTGGTATATAGTGTTAGGTGTGGGTCAATGTCTCATTTCTACCATATTAATTTCCAATTTTCCTAGCAATTTATGTCAGTGAATTCTTATCCCAAAAGCAGGGGACTTTTGATTTATCAAACACTAAACTACTATAGTCATTGACTATTGTTTCTTATGAACCTACCTATTCAACTGATTAACTACTCTATTTCTTAGCCAATGCTAAAACTTTTGATGACCATTGCTTTATAATATAGTTTCAGATCTGATATAACTTGGCCACCTTCATTTGCATATTTTTCATTAATTTCCTTGAAATGCTTGACCTTTTGTTATTCCAGATATTTTTTCCTAGCTCTGTAAAATAATTTCCTGAATGCTTGATTGATATAGCACTGAACAAGTAGATTAATTTAGGGAGAATTATCTTTTTTATTATATTAGCTTGGCCTATCCATGAGCACTTGATTAGATCTGAATTTGTTTATGTGGAAAGTATTTTGTAATTGTATTCATATAGTTCCTGACTTTGTCTTGACAGGTAGACTCTCTAGTACTTTATATTATGTCCCATAATTTTAAATGGAATTTTTCTTTGTATCTCTTGCTACTATACTTTGTTGGTAATATATAGAAATGCTCATGTTTTTTGTGGATTTATTTTGTATCCTGTAACTTTGCTAAAGTTATGAATTGTCTCTAGTAGTTTTTAGGTGATTCTCTAGGATTTTCTAAGTGTACCATCATGTCATTTACAAAGAGTGATAATTTAATTTCCTCATTACCTATTCTAATTCCTTTAATTTATTTTTCTTCTTTTATTGCCAAAGCTAATATTTCTAATACAATATTGAATTGTAATGGTGATAGTGGGCAAACTTGCTTCACTTCTGATCTTATTGAGAATATGTCTAGTTTATCCCCATTACATATGATGCTTGCTGATAGTTTTAAATAGATAATACTGATCATTTTAAAGCAAATTCAATTTATTCCTATATTCTCTAGTGTTTTTTAATAGGAATGGGTGTTGGATTTTCTCATACACTTTTCTGCATCTATTGAGATAATTATATGGTTTTTGTTAGTTTGATTATTGATATAGTCAATTACATTCATGGTTTTCCTAATATTGAACCAGCTCTGAATTCTGGGTATAAATCCTATTTGGTCATGGTGTATCATCCTTACTGTAATATCTTTATTAATATTTTATTTAAGATTTTTGCATCAATATTCATTAGGAAAATTGGTCTATAATTTTCTTTTTCTACTTGGACTCTACCTTGTTTAGGTATCAGCACCAAATCTGTGTCATAAAAGGAATTTGTTAGGACTCCCTCTTTCCCTATTTTCCCAAATAGTTTGAATAGTATTGGAATTAATTGCTCTTGAAGTGTTTGGTAGAATTCACATGTAAGTCCATCTGGCCTTGGAGCTTTTTCTTAGGGAGTTGATTAATAGCTTGTTCAATTTCTTTCTCTAAAATGGATTTAAGTAATTTCTTTTCTCCTTTCTTAATCTGGGCAGTTTATATTTTTGTAAGTATTCATCCATATATGTTTAGTATTGATATTACTTTTTTTATCTATGCTATCTTTTAGCCAGATGTAGTTTCCTTCCTTACCTCTTTTAATAAGATTTTTGCATTTATTTTGAGATCAGAATTCCTCCTCCTCCTCCACCTCCTCCTCTTCTTCCTTCTTCTTCTCTTATTTTTATTTCAGCTGAAGCATAAAAGATTTTGCTCCAGTCAATTACCTTTACTATGTATGTATCACTGCTTTAAATGTCTTTCTTGTAAACAACTTATTGTTAGATTTTGGCTTTTAATCCAGTCTGCTATCTGCTTCTATTTTAGGGGAGACTTCATCCCATTCCCATTCAAAGTTAAAATGACCAACTCTGTATTTCCTGTCATCTTATTTTCCCCAAGTCATATTTTTCTCTGTCCTTTCCCCCTTTTCCTCCTCACCAATGATTTGCTTCTGACCACCATGTCTTTCAATATGCCCTTCCCTTTATAGCCCCCCTTTTTATCCCTTTCCTCTTGTACTTCTGTTCTCCTTTCTATTACCTCCCCCTTTCCTTTCCTCTTTCTCCTCTTATTTCCCTATAGGATGATACAAATTTCTATATTAAATTAATTATGTCTGTTATTCTCTCCATTAGTCAAATCCATTGAGATTAAAATTCATACAATGTTAATCTTCTTCCCTTTTTTCCCTCAAATGTAATAGTCTTTTTTGCCTCTTCATATGATGTAATTTATACCATTTTACTTCCTCTTTCCTCTCCTTACAATACAATCCCTTTCCCATCTTTAGCTTCTTTTTTATATTAGGACTGAAAAGGAAAATTTTACCTGTACCAAGTATACCCCTAACAAAAATACAGTTCTCAAGAGTTAAACATATCTTCCCATATAGGGATGTAAACATTTAAATCTTTAAAAACATAGTTTTTTTTTTCCTTTCCTTTTAAACTTTTTATGTTTCTCTTGAGTTCTTTGCTTGAAGGTCAAATTTTCTGTTCAGGTCTGTTTTTTTTTTTTTTTTTTCATCAAAATAAATGAAAACCCCCTATTCCATTGAATGTCCTTTTTTTCCTTTGAAAGATAATGCTTTATTTTGCTGGATAGTTGATTATTCGCTGCATTTCAAGATCCTTTGCCCTTCAGAATATCATATTCCAACATTTTGATCTTTTAAAGTGGAAGCCACTAGATCCTAGGTAATCCTGATTGTAGCTTCTTAGATAATCCTGTTTGTGGCTCCTTGATATTTGAATTATTACTTTCTGGCTGATTGCAGTATTTTCTCCTTGCTCTGATAACTCTGAATTTAGCTACAATATTACTTGGAGTTTTCATTTTGGGTTATGTTTTTTTGGAAATGATTGGTGGATTCTTTCAATAGATATTTTATCCTCTCATTGTAGAATATCAGAGCAATTTTTAAAAATATTATTTAAAAATGTTGTCTGGGCCCCCTTTTTTTTTTGTGGTTTTCAGGTAGTGCAATAATTCTTAAATAGTGTGTCCTGGATCTACTTTCCAGGTCTGTTATTTTTCTGATGAGATACTTGTACATTTTTCTTTTTCTTTTTTTCATTTTTTGTTTTCTTTGATTGATTCTTGATGTCTCATTAAGTCACTCACTTCTGTTTATTAAATTTTAATTTTAGTGAATTATTTTCTTCATTTAATTTTTTATTTCTTTTTGTATTTGGTCAATTGAACTTTTAAATGAGTTATTTTGTTCATTGAATTTTTTTCCCATTTCAGAAATTCTGCTTTTCAAGGAGTTTTTTTTTTTCCATTTCACCAAAACTATTCTTTAAAGAGTGATTTTCTTCAAACAATTCTGTGTTCCTTTTTCCAGACGTTTCATTTCATTTCCCCATTTTTCTTCTAACTCTCTTTTAAAATCCTTTTTGAATTCTTCCAAGAAAGTCTTGTGCAATGGAGACCAACTTATACCACTCTTTTAAGTTTCATCTGGAGATGTTTTGCCTTTATTATCCTCAAGGGTTTGAAGTTTGTTTTTCCCTTTCTGCATAATAGTTACATATGATCAAAGCTCTTTTTGATTTTTTGCTAAGAGGTCTGCTCTTAGGGGAAAGGGGAGATTGTCTCAAGCTTCCTCTACAGGCAACAACAGCTTTACACTGTCCTGGGGCTGGGGCTGCCAGCTTCCTTTCCTTGCTGGGTGAGTGTGTCCAAGTCTCACATTTCTGGGCTTCAGGGGTTCATTGTTTGCCTTCTGCAATTGAATTGGAGGTCTCCTAGCTAGGTGATCCACTGGCTTCTGAACCCAGACAGAGTAGCAAATGCTGTTGTATTTTGGCTATGAACCTCCCACTAGATTCCCCCAACATGGAAGCCTCTCCCATTCTGGGTCTCCCTGCATTGCATTGCATTGCAGAGTATTTGCTTTGGCCTGAAAATGACCCCTTCCCCTTGCCTGATTGAGACATACCTTTCCTGAAGTTCTTTCCAAATATCTTCTGCTTGAAATCTGCTTCAATGCAAAATCTATTGAGAGGCTTGATCTGGGGGTGATCCTGAGAGAAGTCAGGAAGGCCTCAGAGAAAGACCTGTATACTGTCACCATCTTGTCTCTGTCCCCATTCCTAAATCTATCTAATTAGTTTAAATGGTCTAAAACAATGCTGATTAATATGGCTAATATATATTATAGTTTTCCTATTTTCTCTTTCCATTTTATCCATTTTTAGCTTCAATTTTGACTTCCTTTTTATGAATATATTTTACACCTGATCATTATTATTATATTTGTATGTATCCCTTATTTCCTATCCCTACTGACTTCTCTGTTTTACTTCTACCTGCTACCTTTCCTTGCTATTACTTAACATACCTTCCTTCTAAGGATCCCTCACTTGTCTTCTCCTCCTACATTTTCCCTCTCTCTTTATCCCATCCCAATTAACCTACTTCCTTGTATAACCTATTCCTTCTCACACTTATTTCTTTATACATTTACAGGACTTTTATATATTCTACATATATATACAATACACATTAAACCCCCTTTAATGCGTGCACAATGTAAGTAGGATTCCAGAATTGCTGATCCACTTCTCCCATCTATTTTTATCTTTTCCTACATAGTCTTGCTCTACTACAATCTTTCTTTCAGACTAACAAATTACTAATGACACCGTTGAGCATATAATTAATATTCAATGAATAAAAATAAGCAATTTGTCCTTTTTGAGTCTATTGAAACTTTTCTTTGATTTTTTTTTTTTTGTTTCCCTTGGATCTTAAATGACAAATTTTCTATTATGTTCAGGTCTTTTTTGCAACAAAATCCTGAAAGTCTGTTAATTCATTGAATATCTATTTTTCTTCATTCAGGATTATGCTTTACTGTGGTGGGGATAATATGCGTTGGCTACAAACCCAGTTCTTTTTCTCTTCAATATATAGTATTACAAGACCTGTGGTTTTTAAATGTAGCACCTTTTAGGTTTTCTCTGATTCTAATTGTGGTTTTATCATATTTGAATTGTTTTTCTTAAAACTCAAAACATTTTATTTTTAATCTTGGGGTTTTAGAATTTGGCTATGCTGTTCCTTTAAATTTTCCTCATTGGATCTCTTTCAGGTGATGGTTAGTGTTTTGTTTTTTTCCCATTTCCACTTTTCCTTGTTGTTATAACATTTCAGAAATTTTTTCTTTAATTATTTATTGTATTCTCGTATCTAGATTTTTTTTTTATCATAGCTTTCCAATAGTCTGATTATTCTTATGTTTTCTCTTCTTGGTTTGTTCTCTAGATCAGTAGCTTTTCTTATGAGATATCTCAATTTCTTCCTAGTTCTATTTAGACTGCAAGTCACAGGCCCTGGCTGGGAAGTAGCCTGGGCACCAACAATAGGAATTTCACTTACCAGTGTAGGGGGAGCATCTCAGTCCTAGAGCATCTCAGTATAGAGTGATTGAGGGAATCTCTGCTGATAAGGAATGTCAGGCCCAATTAGCTACTGAGACAGAGACTCAGCCCTGGGGAGAAGGAACCAGCATGGATGCTACAAGCTGCATGTACTTGAAGAAACTTGGAGTTATTGTTTTAAACTGTAAAACTTAAGGAGCACCTGAGTCTATTAGAGGTGGATTATACCAAAATATGTGCTATTAAAAAAAGTCAGGTAAAGGAGAAAGAACCTCATAGCAAGTTACTATGGAAATAGTGAAGACCAGGATTCATCTTTTGAGGAGGATAATGAAGCATAAAAAAGCTTCTCTTACCCCAAAGAGTAATGTTAAGTGGGAGTCTACTCAAGAAAAAAATTCATAGAAGAACTCAAAAATAACTTTAAAAATCAATTAATCACAGGAAGACTACTGTTCTGTCCCAACTCTTGTTTTTACTGCTCCATATTGAGGCTCTATTTTGTCTTGTTTATGGGGAAAATCTGCTCACCTCCCATCTTCTCAGAATCTTTTGCTATCATTCCTTTAAAATAGACCACTGAACAACATAAAAATATGTGTTTGTTCTGGTTGAAGAAAACTTTTGGAGTGTAAGCCCATCCTTTGTAGATTCAATGAAAGTATCTTTAGTTCCATTTTTAGTGGACATGGTATGACATGTATAGCATCTCAGATGTTTTTGATTTCCTAAGCCAGATTTCTATATCTTAACAGCTTTTCAATCCATGTAGTTTAGAAATTATGAATATTTAGTGTGAGTGGATCTATTAAGAAAGTTGTTTCCAAGATGTTATAATTTGATATAATTGGGGGACAACAATGATAATAGCCTTTTGTTTAAATACAGTTCATTGATTGAATTCTCCAGTGAAGTTTGAGATCTCAATGTGTAATATTCAGATATGTTGTATTAGTTCATGAGATATAAGCCCCTGATTAATAATCTAGTAAAAAGATCATGTGTTGCTAGGTATTTGATATTTCTTTAATTTTATAGCCTAGGGAGATGTTACAGTTTCTCTAATTTCCTTTATATGGTCTATTTTTTCTTTTTTAAATATTTTCTTAATTTTATTCTGAACTTAACGTAACACAAGCATTGTTATAATATAGTAGAACAGAAAAAAAGATGATTGTATGTGAAACTGCAAATCTCTTACATATAACTTTCTATTCCTTTTAAATATACAATAATTATCATGTAACTTTCCTTCCCCCTTTTTTTCTTTATTTCTCTGATTTTCTTTTCTCCTTCTCTGCTTAAAGATGCCTATTATAAGACACAAATATGTGTGTATATTTCTCTATATATGTCTGCATACTTATAATTATCAGTTCTTTCTTGGATGCTGATAGCATTAACCAGGGACTTTATAACAACCATTATCTAATTTTTGCTTACAATAACCTTATTGAATTGCCATCATAATCTATGATATAAACTATGAATATTTTGTATATAAAGTACATAAACACAAAAATGGTCTATATTTAAAGAGATCACTGTTCTACTCCTTTTTTTATTAGTAAATATGTTCTATCCACTGTTAAGAAACATGAAATCAGGGCAATATCAGACATAGTTGGTAAAGTGTTTTATTTTTAATTCATGTACTACTGGAAAATGTTTGATCCAATGATTATGGATTTTTATCCTGCCTGGATGCTTTCCAAATTGACAAAGAAACTAGAGGTTCAATCACCTCCCTTGAAGAAACTGTTCTCTCATTCATTATATTAACAATGTAAGCTTTCTGTTTCTTGCTTCATCAAACTTGATGTGCTGTTGTTTTGGCCTTCTGGCGACCATATAGTCAGCCAGCCAATTTTCACATCCTCTCAATTTAGAGATTTTCTTTCCTTTAATTTCTTTCCTTTAAACCTTCTGTAGTAATTTAAAAATTCTGTAGAATTATTTACTTTTTGACTTTATATATCTTCCTAAGTTTATTGACTTTTGCTTTTAATTGTTGATTAAAGAATTTAGAATTTCTGATATATTTTTCTTTACTAGATTTGATTCTGTGGTTCTCTTCTTGTTGCCTTTACTTAGGTGATATAAAATTCATGTTTTTCATAATCATAACTAGCTAGCTATTCACTTAATTTTCTAGTGATTTTTCAGAATTTCAATTATTCCTTCAAGTTTTTTTCCATGATGTAGTTTGATACCAATCCATAGACTATTACTAAAAATTTCTCATTTTCTCTGTCATACTTACTATGGTGGAAAGTGTCACATGTAACATATGTATAAGCAATGAAATTGTTTTTATATTTTCTATCAAATATTACATGCTAAATGCTGTTTTTAAAATTTTACTATTTTAGTATATTTAGAATATTTGTTGGTTAGATTTTGTTGATTTAGCTAATAAAGGAATTTTCAAAATTCCCATGTATGCCCATCTTCTTTTCAAAATTATTTAAGAAATTTTGTTGGTGTTTGGTTTTGTCCAACTCTTTATGATCCCATTTGGTGTTTGCTTAGTGAGAACACTAGAATGGTTTGCTATTTTCTTCTTAAATCATTTTATGCATGAGGAAACTCTGATTTGTACAGAATCTACAGCTATTAAGTTTGATGTTATATTTGAACTTAGATCTTTGTGACTTCAGGACTAGCTCTCTATCCACTGCACCTCCTAGCTGTCCCATTTAACACATTAGACTATCACTCCCTTCTTCCCTCTCCAGCTATTTTATGCTTTATTTATCCCAACATATTTTATGGTCAGGTGATATTGACTTCCATACTGTTGGTTCCTTAAAGAAGACAATCATCTCCTAACTACTGGCATTTAAAATTATTTGTTAGTTTTCAACATTTATTTTATACTACTTTGATTTTTTATTTTTCTTCTCTCCCTTCCTAGCTTCTCTCCAAGATGGCAGAAAATCTGATATAAATTATACATATGCAATCATATTAAATATCTTTCCACATTAGCCATGTTGTAAGGAAAGGATCAGAACAAAAAGGAAAAACATAAGAAGGTAAAAACAACAAAATAGTCAAAATAGTATTCTTCAATCTCCATTCAGATGTCATAGATCTTTCTCTGGATAGCATTTCCATCATAAATCTTTTGGAATTGTTTTGGATCATTATATTGCTGAAAAGAAGAAAATCTATGAAAGTTGGTCCATCCCCACAATGTTGCTATTACTGTTACTGTGTACAATGTTCTTCTGGTTCTGCTTGCTATAATTAACATCAGTTTGTATATGTCTTTCCAGGTTTTATCAGAAATTAGCCTGCTCATGATTTCCAATAGAACAATCGTATTTCGTTATATTCACATATCACAATTTATTCAGCCATTACCCAACTGATGGGCATCCCGTAAATTTCTAAGCTGCTATAAACGTTTTTGTATATATGGGTGCTTTTCTATTTTTGTTATTTCTTTGGTATACAGACTTAGTAGTGGTATTACTGGATCAATGAGTATACACAGTTTTATAGTATCTTGGGCATAATTCCAAATTCCTCTCCAGAATGGAGATCTCTAATTTGCTTATAGTATCATCTATTTTGACCTAAAGCTTGTTAGCTTTCTATCACAATGTTGAATAGTGGTAATAATAATGGACAACCTCGTTTCACCCTTGATCTTATTTAGAATTCCTCTTGTTTATTCCTATTACATATAATGCTTGCTGATGATTTTAGAGAGATGATACTTATCATCTTAAGGAAAACTACATTTATTTCTGTGCTCTCTAGTGTTTTTAATAGGAATGGGTACTATATATTTTTTCTGCATCTATTGAGAAAATCATGTGATTTATGTTAGTTTGGTTATTTAACATGATTAATTTTTCCTGAGATTGAACCAGCCCTGCATTCCTGGTATAAATCCTATTTGGTCATAGTGTATTATTCTGGTGATAAATTGCTCTAATCTCTTTACTAAATTTTTATTTAAGATTTTTCCATCAATATTAGGGAAACTGATCTATAATTTTCTTTCTCTGTTTTGACCCTTGCTGTTTTAACATCAACACCATATCTGTCATTATAAGCAGCACTATTTTCTGCCCTATTTTTCCAAATATTTTATATAGGTTTGGAATTAATTGTTTAAATGGTAAAATTCACTTGTAAATCCATCTGGCCCAGGAGTTTTTTTCCCTTAGGGAGTTCATTAGAGTCTTATTCAATTTCCTTTTCTAAGACAGGGCTTTTTAAATAATTTATTTCTCATCTATTAATCTGCACAATCTATATTTTATAAATATTCATCCATTTCACTTTGGTTATCAGATTTATTGGCATATAATTGGGCAAAATAGATCCTAATTATTGCTTTAATTTCCTCTTCAACCTTTTCATTTTTGATACTGGATATTTGGAGTTTTTTAGTTTCTTTTTCTAATCAAATTAATCAAAGTTTTATCAATTTTGTTTTTTAATAAACAGTTTTGTTTATTAGTTGGATAGTTTTATTACTTTCAATATTATTAATCTCTCTATTTTTTTGGAATGTTTAATTTGGTATTTAATTGGGGATTTTTAATTTGTTCTTTTTTCTAGCTTTTAAAGTTGCATGTATAATTCATTGAACTACTTTGCCTGCATCCCATAAATTTTGGTATGTTGTCTCATTGTTGTTATTCTCTTGGATGAAATTGTTGATTGTTTCTATGATTTGTAGTTTTACCCATTCATTCTTTACAATTAGATTGCTTAATTTTCATTTGGCTTTCAGTCTATAGAAAAACATAAAATTAGGGGCAAAAATAGACATCTTCTCAGGTAAAGATCTCATATCTAAAATCTGTAATGAACTTTGCAAATCTACAAGAATACAAATCATCTCCCAAATAATAAATGGACAAAAGATCTGAACAAGCAGCATTCTAATAAAGAAATCAAAACAATTTATTATCATTTGAAAAAGTGCTCTAAATAATGACTAGAGATGCCAATTAAAACAACCTAGAAATACTATTTTATACCTACCAGATTTGTTAAAATGATCGAAGGGGAATGCAAAATATGTTGGAAGACATTAATGATTGGTGGAATTATGAACTGATCCAACCATTTTGGCATAAATTTGGAAATATGTACAAAGAGTAAGTTATCTATAGTTTTTGATATAGACTATGATCTATAGTCTAATACCACTTCTAGTTTTATTTGCAAACTTGATTAGGGGAAAAGGAAAAGAATCTATATATTCTAAAATATTTAGATCAGCTCTTTGTGTTGGCAAAGGAATGGAAATTCAAGAAATGTCATCAATTAAGGAGTGGCTGAATAAGTTGTGTTATATAATTTTGATGGAATACTACCATTCTATAAAAAATTATGAGCTCACCCATTTTAGAAAAACATGGAAAGGCTTGGTGAAATGATGAAAAGTGAAATGAGCAGAACCAAGAGAATACTACATACAGTAATGACAGTTTTTTTTCCAATAGTAATTTAATTTTTCAAATATATGCAAAGACAGTTTTCAATATCCATGCCTGCAAACTTGTATTCCACAATTTTCTTTCTCTCTTCCCCCTCCCCAAGAGAGCAAGCAATTTGATACAGGTTAAACACCTGTGATTCTTTTAAACATATTTCCATATTCATCATGCTGTGCAAGAAAAAGAAGATTAAAAGTGAAAAAAACATGAGAAAAACAAAAACAACAAACAAAAGACAATAAACATTTAACTATGAAAATACTATGATTTGATCTACATTCAGTCTCCATTTTTCTCTCTGTGGTTACAAATGGCACTTCCCATCACAAGTCAATTAGAATTGCCTTACATCAATTTCTAGTTGAAAAGAATCAAATGGGGGAGCCAAGATGGCGTGGAAGACACACGCAACTTTCTAAGCTCTTCTCTTACCCTCTTTATCAATATTATATCGAGCCTCAAAATAGTCTTGACTGCTACAATTCGTAAAGATAAGAAGTAGAACAACTCACCGGAAAAAATCTAATCCCCAAAAACTTGGTTCCAGGGCCGGGGAATCAACAGACTGGGAGAGAAATTAGGTTCCCTAGGAGGCCCCAAACCGAAAGTGAGGCACAGATCTCAGCAAAACACAAGCCCCAACCCGTCGGGCTTTTCCTTGGGATTTGATCCTGAGCAGGAGGACAACCCATTACCTCAATTGCCCAGTGGGGGCTCGGCGGGAAATAGAGCTTTTCAGGGCCGTTTGCATCGGCAGAAACGCTGGGCAACTTTGCCATTCTGGGCCGGCTGCTAAACTCCAGTCCCACAAGAGGCTCCGGCCTGGGGGGCATACACTTTAACCCTAGTCTCTAGCCAAGGGCACGCTAACCCACAGCCCAACAGGGCACTTAATGCTCGGCCGGTGAATCCACTTCCTGTTGGGGGAAGGAAAACTCCCCAAACACTCCCTCCTAGAGGGAAAAGGTTTACATTTCCCCTGCTCTCAGAAAACAAACCCCTTGCCTGAGACCACCTAAAGGCTTTAAAACATAAAAAAAGAAGAAAAGAACGATCAAAGCTTCTATGCAGAAAAGAGCAGGTCCAAAACCTGAAAGACCTCAATCACAAAAATCATCAGACTTTCCTCCACATATGTCCAAAAGAGACCATTAAAAGTCTCAAAAAAATTAAAAAATAAATGGGAAAGGAAAGAAAGCCTTAAAAGAACAACAACTTCCCCAAATAAAAAAGTTAAAAAATTCCCAAATGCAGAAACAAAACAATTGGAAAAAAAAAAAATTAAAAAAGAGAATCCGAACTGAAAAAAAAAATAATTACAAAAAAAAAAAATTAGTAAAAGAAAAAAAAATTCCCAAACAAAAAACATTTAAAACTCAATTGACATATACAGAAAAAGTAAAAAAATCAAAAAAAAAAATAATTCTTTAAAAATTAAACAACAAAAAAAACTAAATTCATTAGAACAAAATATCAAAACAAAAAACAAAAAGAAAAAAAAAAATTATCTACCAAAAAACAGAAACTTGAAAAAAAATCAAGGAGAAAATCTAAAATTGACTTTCCAAAAAACTATGAAAAAAAAACCAAATACTATTTTTACAAAAATCATCAAAAAACCCAATTAAAAATCAGAAAATAAAATAAGATTGAAAAATTCATAAACCTTCTGAAAAAAACCAAAAAAAAAAATCCAAAAAATATTTCCCAAAAACCTTTAAAAAAATTTTTAAAAAAAAAAAAAAAAAAAAGTACCCACACAAAATTACCCAAAATCCCCCCTCTACATTAAAAAAAAACCAAAAAATATTCCAAAACACAAAAACGAAAACCAACTAAACACATTTCTTCCAAGAAAAATGACATTTAAAAAAAAAAAAATTTTTTCAAAAAAAAACAAAACAAACAAAAAAAATCCAACCATAAAACTCAAAATCAAAAAAAAAAAAAACCTAAAAATTTTTCTTTCTGATATACAAAAAACAAACCCATTATAAGAATTTACTAAATAAAAAAAGAAAATAAAAAGGGAATGTAAAAAGTGAAGAAAATAAAAAAACCACTCCCACAAAAGCAAAAAAAACATCATATTAAAAAAAAAGAAACATTTTGAAACTTCCTCATAAAATTCTCAAAAAAAAAAAGAACATTTTTTAAAAAAATTCTCTCCCTCATCAAGGAAAAAAAAAAAAAAAAAAATAAAAAGAAAAAAAACTCAAAAGAAATTATAAAAGTAACTCTTGTACCAAAAACAAAAATTTAAAAAAATTAAAAGCAAAAAAAAAAACATAATTTTATTAAAATAGAAAACAATTTATAAAACCATAAAAAGGGTCCCCCCATAAAAACAAATAACAAAATCAAAAATCAAAACCCCACAATTTTTTACAAAAACACTTTAAAAAGAAATACAAAAGTAAAAAAAACAAAAAAATCTTTAAACCAAAGGGTCAAAAATGCCATCCTTTTAAAATCCAAAAAGAAAATATTAAAAAAAAAAAAACACATCCCTAAAAAAACATAAAAAAAAAACAATTTAAAAATGCAAATTTAGCATCCCAACTTTAAAAAAATTGGGCAAAAAAAAAACAACAAAAATTTAAAGAAATTCCAACCACTCTCAGCAAAACCAAAACACAAAACAAAAAAAAGAAAAAAAAAGAAAATAAAAAAAAATTAAATATTTGATCTTTGAAAATAAAAAGAAAAAAAAAAACTTTCTCAGAATTCATGAAACAAAAAATAACCATATTTAAAGACATAAAACTAAAAAAAAAAAAAAAAAAAAATTTTCTTTTCAATCATACACAAAAACACATTCAACAAAAAAAAATTAAAACAAAAAAAAAACAAACATCTCTTTAAAAAAATTAGGAATAAAAAAATAAAAATTATTTCCTCAAAAATGCAAAGAAAACAACATACCAAATCTGGGAATCCCAAAGGGAAAAAAATTTAACCTTAACTTACTTAATAAACAAAAAAAAAATTAAAATTCTTAACTAAAAAAAAAAAACCAAATAAAACCCCAATCAAAACTAAATTAAATTTAAAATTAAAAAAATTAAAAAAGAAAAAAAAAAACATTGAACTAATTAATAAAACAAAGTTATTCTATAAAAAAAAAAAATAACCTTTGAAATCTTAAAAAAGGAGGGAAAAAGAAATTGAACAAAAAGAAAAGGAAACTTTCCACCAAAGGAAAAAATTAAAAAAAAAGGATTATTTTGCTCCTTTAAAATTAAATTTGTAACCAAAAAATAGCTACCCAAAAAAAAAATTCCCAACTAAAAGGAGGAAGAAATTTTTGAAATCCCATTTCAGAAAAAAAAAGAACACAATTAAACAACCCCAAAAAAAACCCGGACCAAATGGTTTAATTAAATTTTACCAAACAAAAACAAGGCCCCAAGCAATTAAAATTTTTGAAAATAAAAAATTCTACCCTTCCCAACACAACATTACTGAACCTAAACCAAGCAAAAAAAAAAAAAAATAACCAATCTCCCTAAAAATTAAAAACTTAAAAAATATTGCAAAAACAAAAAAATCATCTCCAAATAAACACTAAATCAAGAATTTGTAAAAAGAGGGCCAAAAGAAAAACTTTTGGTTTTTAAAAAGAAAACTTTATCCAATGGCGGCATTTGGAAAACCCACCTTCCATTAAAACATTGAAATTGGAATAAAGGCTTTTCCCAAAAAACAGCAACTTTTAAAACCATCAAAGCATCATTGGGAAAGCAAAGCAAACATTCCCAAAAAATCATGAAAAAGGTTCCCACTTCACCGTTACTAAAAAAAAACCCACTTTAAAAAACAAAAAAAAGGAAAAAAAAAAAAGGAAACCAAATTATCCTCTTTAATAAATGGCAAAACCCCAAACCAAAAGTTAGAAAAAATCCACAACTTTGCAAATTTGGGTTTAAAAAAACCCCAAATCATCCCAGCATTCTTATATATCACTAACAAAATCCAACAGTCAGAAAAAAAACCATTTAAAGAACACAAAATAAAAAAGGAATCACCCAAGAAAAATAAAACTTTTGGGAAAAATTACAAACCCCTTTTCACACAAATTAATCTGATCAACCAATTGAAAAATAAAACTCTTGGGCAGCAAAAAAAAACAAAACCAAACAATCTATTTAACACTTACCAATAGATCCCCAAAAAAACATTTAAACCTAGAAAAATTACAACAAATTCATAGGAAAAAAAAGGTCAAAATTTCAAAATTAAAAAAAAAAAACAAAAAGGGGCTTGCTGTACCAGATCTAAAATTATATTATAGAGCAGCAGTTACCAAAACTATTTGTATTGGCTAAAAATAGATTATTGATCATGGAATAGATTAGGTTCAAGGGATAAAACATAACAAATTGCAACCTAGTCTTTGACAAACCCAAAAGATCCCAGCTTTTGGGATAAGAACACTGTTTGATAAAAATTGCTGGGAAAATTGGAAACTAATTGGCAGAAACTAGGATTGATCCATACTTAAGCTTACACCAAGATAAGGTCAAAATGGGTTCTGACCTAGGATAAAAGAATAAAATTTTAATAAATTAAGGAACATAGGATGTTTATTCAGACCTTGGAAGGGGAAGGTCTTTATGACCAAAGAGAACAGAATCTTACTGATCACAAAATGAAAATTTGATTATCCAAACTGAAAAGTTTTGTACAAACAAAACTAATGCAGAAAGATTAGAGGAACCAATAAACGGGAAAATATTTTTACAGTCAAAGGTTCTGAAAAATATTTCAAAATATATAAGTTCTCTAATTTATAAAAAATCAAGCCATTCTCCAATTGAAAATGGTCGGATTGAACAGACAATTCTCAGATGGAAAAATTGAAACTATTTCATAAGAAAAGATGCTCCAAGTCATTATTAACAAGAAATGCAAATTAAGACAACTCTAAGATACCACTACACATTTGTCAGATTGGCTAAGATGACAGGAAAAAATAATGATGATTGTTGGGATGCGGGAAAATACATTGATGCATTGTTGGTGGAGTTGTGAACAATCCAACCATTTTGGGAGAGGTTTGGAACTATGTTTAAAAAGTTATCAAACTGTGCATACCCTTTAATCCAGCATTTACTACTGGGAATATCCCAAAAGATTATAAAAAGGGAAAGGGACCTGTATGTGACGAATTTGTGGCACCCTTTTGGTGGCTAAAACTGGAAACGAATGGATGTCCATCAGTTGGAGAATGGCTGAATAAATTGTGGTATTAAAATATTTGGAAATTTACTGTTCTGTAAGAAAGCCAACAGGATGATTTCAGAAAGGCCTGGAAGACCGAACTGATGCTGAGGAAATAGCAGGACCAGGAGATCATTAATACTTCCAACAATACTATATTGACCAGTTCGTGGACCAGGCCATCCTCAGCAACAAGATCAACCAAATCATTTCTAATGGAGCAGTAATAAAAGCTCAGCTATCCCAGAAAAGAACTCTGGGAGATGATAAAAACCATTACATTGAATTCCCAATCCCTATATTTATGACTACCTGGATTTTTGATTTCCTTCACAAGCTAATTGTACAATATTTCAGAGTCTGAATCTTTTTGTACAGCAAAATAACGTTTTGGTCATGTATACTTATTCTGTATATAATTTATATTTTAATATATTTAACATCTACTGGTCATCCTGCCATCTAGGGGAGGGGGTGGGGGGATAAGAGGTGAAAAATTGGAACAAGAGGTTTGGCAATTGTTAACGCTGTAAAGTTACCCATGCATATATCCTGTAAATAAAAGGCTATTAAAGAAAAAAAAAGGGAAAAAAAAAGAAAAGAATCAAATCCATCACAGTTGATCATCACATAATCTTGTTGTTACTGTATACAATGTTCTATTGGTTCTGTTCACTTTGCTTAGCATAGTTCTTGTTAGTCTTTCCAGGCTTTTCTGTAATCTGCCTGCTCATCAATCAAAATTGTTTTAAGAATGACTTTAAGAGAATAAGTAATTTTGCTGTTATAAATAACCAAATTAACTATAAAAGACATATGAAGAAATACACTATCTATCTATCGCCAAAGAAACAATTGATAAATAGAAGTATGTATAGAATAATCATATTTATATACAAACACACATACATACACATATGTACCTATTTGTGTCTAATGATGGCCATCACTAAGGTCAGGGGAAGGGAAGGAAAGAAAAAGAAAAAAAAATGTGATAACATTGTTCTATATTTAAAATCAATAACAAGTTATAGACAGTAGTTTTGTAGTTTCATGTGCAATCATCTTTGTAAAAAATGCATTATGTTATGGAAATACTCATTTTATTACATAAATTTAAAATAAGAAACATTTAACAGAATTTCTTTTTAATAGTATTTTATTTTTTCAAAAATACATGTAAAGATAGTTTTCAAAATTAATTTTTGTAAGATTTTGAATTTTCTCTTCCTCTTTCCTTACTTCCTCTTTTTCCAAGACAGCAAGCAATAGGATATGTGATGCATGTACAAATCTTTAAAATATATTTCCATATTGGTTAAGTTGTGTAAGAAAAAAAAATCATAACAAAAGGGAAAAAAAAGCAAGCAAGCAAGCAAACAAAAAAGATGAAAATACTTATGTTTTGATCCATTTTAAGTCTCTATAGTTCTCTTTCTAGCTGCAAATGGCATCTTCCAACCCAAGTCTATTGGAATTGAACTGACACACAGAATCTCAAATGCTATAATTGTATTTAGATGTCCTGCTCATTTTCCATCTATTTTGAATTGATTTGACCCTTTTCTAATTCATTATTTCTTGGTTTTTTAAAAACATAATCAATTTTATTTTTATGTTGCTATTTTGTGCTTTCCACTTATAGCACCTTCTTTTTAAAAGAAAACTAATTATTAATATGGGATTTTGTATAACCTTTCAATTTCCTCTCTTCTGTGATCCCTTTAAGATAATAAAATGTTTATTATTAATAATAATAAAAATATTTTAAAAGGAGAAATATAAGTGAAACTAATGAATATATGAAAGTATAAAAATTGGAAATTCAAGAAAATTTAAATAATATATGCAAGGTTTTACACCCACATACTTCTTATTCCTACAAAATGTGTACATAGTGATGTCTTTTCAGAATTCTTCTGTGGGGTGATCTTTTTTTTTTTTTTTTTTTGGCTGAGGCAATTGGGGTTAAGTGACTTGCCTAGGGTCACAGCTAGGAAGTGTTCGTGTCTGAGTCCAGATTTGAACTCAAGTCCTTCTGACTTCAGGGCTGGTGCTCTTTTTTGTTGTGAAATATTTTCTTAATGACTGTACTTAAAATATATAGGCATCAAACTTTTTTTCCTTTGGCCTCTCATTTTTTTTTTTTTTTTTATCACAAACCATATTTTGCAATGGAGTCTTCCATGAGTCAATGTAGATTTTTTCCATTGTCAACCCAAATACAGTAAAACAGGTTTCATAGGATACAACACATTCTCATGTTATACCTCTATCAATGATTTTGGATAAACAGACTTTATGAAGGCAATTATCTATATATACCAATATTCACTGCCTAGGATGACTGCAACAATTAAATAAATTTAACTACCTATTATGTAATATATATATTAGACTCTGAGAATACAAAAATAAATACCAAAAATCCCTCCTGTCAAAGGAGTGGATGGAGCATGGAAGTCATAATTCAAAATACCACATGTTACAAAAGAGATTTTTGTGCCTAGAGCCAGGGGGACCTGAGTTCAAATCTAGCATCAGATACTACTTGTGTGACCTGAATATCACTTAATTTCTTTATAATCAGTTTTCTGATCTGTAAAATGGAAAAAAATAATAGTCTTCCTCCCAGATTTTAGTGAGGATAAAGTGTGTTAATATTTGAAAAGTGTTTTGCAAATTTTAAAGTGTCTTGTTGTTTCTGTTGTTATTAGCTATGATATGGAAGTTACTACATCTAGCAAATATCTACGATATCTACCTTGGCTTGTATGTGTGTGCATGTGTACCTGTATACATACATACATACACAAGCATACATGCTTAGATCATATATAGCTTCGCTACATTCTGTATAAATAGAAGAAGTTTTCATAACAACTAATTAAATTATATATGCTTCTTACCTTTAAGTTGTCTTATACCCATATTCATACTGAAATAACCAAATACTGAGTTGTGTCTTTGACTCATGGAATCTCAGAATTGGCCATAGACCTATACTCTATTCACTGAATCACCTACGTTTCCTTTAAGATAATGCTAATTATTAAAAAATATTTTCATTACTTTTTAATCAGAATCTGTGTGTAACTTCTGCTCACTCACCTTATTTAGCCTCAGTATTTAAATACAAGTCTGATTCATCTTCTACATGACCCTCTTCCTTTTTATTTCCAAACTAAAGCTTCCATTTACTTATATTCTGTAATTTCTGTTGCTAATCATTCTTTTTTTAATCTGTTTATTTAAAAAAATACAAAATAGGAAAAAAAGATGGATAAAAATAGAAAAGGAAAAGAAAAAATACCCCTAACATTGTCATGTGCTTAATAGAACATCAGGAAGGATTCAAAACATTTAACAATAAATATTCATTTCAAGAAAGCATATATACTAATAGAAGAAATTATATTCATGGCATTCATGACTGTTTTTCTTTGTTTCCTTTTAGGTTTTCTTTTTTTTTTCTGCTATGCATTTTTTACTTTATTCTTTTTTTTTACTCTTTCATTGTCCCTACTTCTTCCAAGCAGGCTACAGTTAAGCACACACACCTATATCTATCTATCTAGGTAGCTAGCTAGCTACAATATTAATATGGTTGACATATAAGATAGAGTTCCTCTTGATTGAATTCACTTTCTCTGAGATTAATGATTACTATCCCTACTTTTTTCTAATAAATTCTATGCCTGATCATTGTTGTGTTTGTGTATATATCATGTCCTGTCTCTGCTAACTTGTCCACTTTAGTTCTATTCCATAATTTGCCTTGCTCTTACTTGACCTCCTCCACCCTCCATAGATCCTCCCTAATCTTCTCCCTTCACACTTTTCCTCCCTCTTAATCCCATTCCCATTAATTTACACCTTGTGTAACTCAAATAAATCTTTATTTCTTTCTATACCACACCTTATCTTATTCCTTTCCTCCCCCCATTTCTTTATGGTTTTGGAGTGTACTATACCTTTTATTGTATACTGTTCCCTCTTGAACCCATTTCCAATATGAATAGGTTTTCAGAATTATTAGCCCTCCTCCCCTCTCTAACTCTATGCCTGTTCTTCCTCCACACTTCACATAAATCAGACCAAAATGAAAAGCCATGGGAGAGAAAAAAATAGAAAAGAAAAGAAATGAGCACAGCATGTGTTGATTTGCTTTCAATATCCATAGCTCTTTTTCTAATGCAGATGGCATTTTCTGTCCAAAGTTTATTGGGATTGCTTTGGCTCACTGAACCACTGAGAAGAACCAAGACTTCCATATATTTCCTCAATTCATTACTTCAGTTTTCAATACTTAAGTGTTTCCATTCATATAAAAATAGCAATTCACAAAATGATTCCTTTACATCTTAAACATTACAACTTATCACAAATCAAATTTAGTACTAATCAAATCCATGAAAAGCTATATAGAAACTTGAATTGTATTCTTCTACAAATGTACTCTATATCTTTGGGAGACGAATGGATATGTGAGTTTGTGTGAACTTATGTGTTTCAGGGTAAGTCACAACTCAGGGTCAGTGAAGTGAACTTCACTGTCCATTTTCCTCCAAAGGAACTTTTTCACAAAAAAATTCCTGTATTAATGCACCTTCTGTGTTGAACTTATGATTCCAAGTGATGTAATGTAGGGTGCTGAGCCTGGATTTAGGAAGATCTGAGTTCAAATCTAGCTATGTGACCCTGGAAAAATCACCTAACCTGTGTCCACTTCAGTTTCCCCAATTGTAAAATAGAGATCCTAATATCACTTATCTTCCAAGACCACTGTGAGATAATATTTTTAGAGAATTAAATAAAGTGCTTGACACATAGTAGGAGGTCGAGTATTCCCTTCATTCCTTTCTTCTTAATGCTAAACTGAGTTGATTCACATTATTCTTGAGAAATTGAGAAAGCATCTCAATCAATACCTCATCTTAGCCATATAGTTAATCTATTGACTAATATGTCTAATTTTAACTATTCTAACTAATTAACAATTAGTCCTTCAAAAATGGCTATAGTATCCATCATTTCTAAATGCAAACTTAACAGATGCTGATCAGAAATCTCTTTTTTTCTCTGTCTCTCTCTTTTTCCATCTCTCTTTCCTTTCCTCTTTCTATTCTTACCTCTCTTTTCCTCTCCCTTGCCTCCTACTCCCCTGATCTCTCTCTCATCTTTCATATTCTAAGTCCTTTCTGTGAACAATCCCATCATAACAAAAGAGTTCTAGCATCCACATTTCCTCCAATATATTATAACTATAACCCCAAATTTACATTCAAAATGAACAATAGCTCTCTCAGAATTCAGTCATATCACTATGACTCAATGTTCTGGGCAGACAGTATACAGAAGCAAATGGTTGTATTTGAAAGGGGGGAAGCTTAAAAAGACAACATCTTATATAAGCATTTTGTACTTTCTATTATTTCAGATTTCTTGAAAATAACTTTTCCAGTGACATTATAATCATGACTTTACCAACAATGAGTTACCTGTGTATACATAGTTTCATTTTTACTTTTTCATGTTGAATATAACTAGAAATAATTTTTTTTTTTGTGACAGAGCCTGGCTCTTTCTGTATCTTTTAAGGGACTTATTTTATCTTGATGGAGAAAAATTAAAGTAGTGCCCACAAGATTATGGCCTTACCACATGTACAAAATGCCTATATTAACCATTCTTTCAATGTAGTCAAATGCATTAGAACACTGTCATCTTCTTGTTGAACACTTGCCCATTTAGGAAAGAAAAGAAACACAAAGCTTTTTATTAATGGCTAAGGCACTGCTGAGTGGGTGACCATGTGAAACAATAAGCTAGATGGTGGCAAGGTACTTTTCATTTATGTATTTGTCTTCTGCTCTAGTTTTTCTTTACAGTTCTCTTCTGTGTTTACCAGATAAGAAGCAGCTCCTAGAGAGGCTGTAATGGAGTGTAAATGAGTTCATAACAGCACAGCAGTGGAATAACTTAATTAGGGCCAGGAGAATAATTCAGATGGTAATCCAAGTCTACTTTGTACATTCTTGTCATTCATGTTAGGAGATGAGGTTGCTCATACCATCTTTCCTTGCATTGATGAGCAAGTCTACAAAGATCAGACCATCAATCCCTTCCATCCTGCAAATGTGGTGAATTGATTTGGGCTGCTATTCACAAGCCCATTATTTGCGATTCTACCCCTCTAACTTCTATTTGACTCTGATACCAAGGCTGACTGGTCCTGCTTCTGTTTTTTTCCTGTCTTTTCAAAGTTTTTTTTTTCTTTATCATTAATTAGGAACTTCAATAAATTCACTGTCATAAACTAGGCAACAGCCTAATTCCCAATCTTTAGAGCAACTAGTATCTTTAGGGCTTAACAGTAATTTTCTTTCTCTGGAGAAGGAAGTGGTAAATTACCGAAGTGTGTTTGCCAAAAACCAAACAAACAAACAACAAAACCAAAAAAAAAAAAAAACCAAAAAAAAAAAAAAAACTAAAAACCCCAACAACAACAATAATAACCCATAGACAGAATGATCCATGATGTCATGAAGGTTAGACAAAACTGAACAAATGAAAATTATAACAAATAAGCAGATTCAGATTTGGTGACAAAGATCTAGACTTAGTGTATAGGTTGTCAGTTTTCCATAGCTTCTTGAATACATATTAAGTTGACTGAATAGTGAAAAAAAGCTGTTATTCTTCTTAAAGAAGGGGAATAAGATTATTAGATTGGCATAGGATGAAATGTAGCTTCAAGGAGGCACTAGGTAATTTTAGAGATTGAAATTTCACCACCTTGGGCATTTGTCCTAGAAATCATGCCAAATTGCAGGACTTCAGCCTTTGTATTCTACTGAGAACAGAGGAGTATCTGATCTAAATAATAGATCTAAGTCTTAGGATTTTGGTTTAGTGGGAGCATTGCATTCTTTTAATCATACAAAATAAATTCACTATTTTTACAATTTATAATTTTTCTTAGAATCATAAAATCTTGAATTGTAAGGGAAATTAGAAGAAATATAAATTAACCCATACCTACAACACACATTCCTTCAGATGTGTCCATCTAGTTGCTGTTAAAAAAAACCACCAGTAATTTGTGGCGTCCCCTGAGGAGACTAATTTTAATTTTATTCAGCTGTACATGTGAGAATGCCTTTTGTCTACTTTCAGGGATCCATGAGTTCATTAAAATAGATACTCTCTCAAACAGTGTAGAACATAACTTTATTATTCTTTCTCACCCTGTGAAATTTTTGTCCAATATTTTCTAGTATGTACCTGTTATATTTAGGACTTCCACTAGGCCTTTTAATTTTTAATGAAGTCATACTTATTAGAGACATTATGGCACAGTGGATAAAAAATCAAGTTTAAGGTCACAAATAATAATGTTAATAATAGTTAGCATTTATGAAGCACTTTTAAATTTGCAAAGTGCTTTACAAATAGCATCACATTTTATCCTTTCAATAGCGTGGTTGTCAGTGCTATTAAGCCCATTTTATAAATAAGGTAGAGCTTAAGTCACTCACCCAGGTTTCACTGTAAGTTTCTGAGACAAGATTTGAGCTCAGGTCTTCCTGATTCCAGGTTTAGAACTCAGTCCATTCTGCCATCCAAATACGTTCAAATCCTGCTTTTCACACACTGGATATGTTACTATTGTCAAGTCTCTTAACTCTTCAATTTTCTAGGCAGAAAAGATACATTATTAGAAGATTTTTTCCCTCTCTGAGAGGTCCCCGTAAGGAGTAATTTACAGGTCCAACTTAAGAACAAGTTCTTTCTTATGTAAAGTATTATTTGGAAAGACACAGGTTATTCATGAATATAAGATAAAGAAAGAGTATGAGAGAAAGAGCTGTAGGAGTATAGGAACTGTGTTAATGATGGAGCCAAAATTCAGAAGCCACAGTGGAAGAGGAAGGAAGAGGATAACAATCCCTCATATTTGGATATATTAACAATTTTTTTCTTACAACTCTAGAATCTAGGTTATTGTCTTTTCTATCCCTGTTTTACAGTTTTGGAAACTAAGGGCCTAGGAACCTAAATGCTATATAGCTAATAAATGCCTAAGTCAGGGTTGGATCTTATATTCTTTATTCTGCACACGAGATCCTTTCAATTATGCTCTTGGATTGGAAGATGATTAGTTATAGGGTTGAGCTGGACCAGCAAGTCAGTTCAGAAAGAGTTAATAAGAATCATGGTTTAGATAACCTTATAAATGATGAGTCTGGATTATAGGGATTAGCAGCATAGTAACAGGGGAGTTTGCTAGCCCTGGAACATGGGAATGTCCATTTATTGGGATAGGTAGCCAGTTGATTATGTCCTCATTTGCAAAATGAAGGTGTTGGGCTTTGTGATTTTAAGTTTTCTTTCTGTTGTAAATATATGATCTTTTGATTCTATGAATTCATGGAACATAGATAGGAATATGGTTGGTTTGGGAAGCTTCTCAGGAAGAGGTAGCTTCTAGTCCTAGTGAGTCTGTATATGGAGCAACAACTTTACAATTCTGTAAACAATCTTGACAGGAAATAATGTTATTCAGACAAGATGTATTCTGAATGCTTTATTAGAATATAATTTCATTTTTCCAGGTGCTTTCAAACCAGCCCTTTAATAATGTGTTTTAGAATTTTTGCCAGAAATCAACATCAAAATCGTTGCTCTATTAATGGTCTCCCTTCTAATCTTTCTTGAAAAAAGGCAAAACATTTGCTTTTCTCCAGTCCTGTGCTAATTCTCATATTAATGATAATAATAATTATAATAATAGCTAACAGTTATGTAGTTTTTACTATGTGCATATACTCCACTAAGCACTTTATGTTTATTATTTCTTTTGATACTCACATCAACCCCGAAAGGTGATATTATACCTGTTTTACAAATGAAGAAACTGAGGAAAATAAGACTAAGTAACTTGCCTGGGCTCACACAGTGTAATCTGAAATAGATTGGAACACAGCTTTTCCTGATGCTAGATGTAGCACTGCCCCACACAAAGGTAGATTTCTTCTTTAAATATACTGCTGCCCCACCACCTTTAGCTTGTTGACTACCTGTGAAGTCAAAATGGCAGAGAGTATACATGTCTTCATCTGAAACCTTAAATTTGTCCCTCAGATCAATACCATATCAAGTCTCTAAACTGGTTTTAGAGTGTTAAAACCCAAAATATTAGAGTGCAACAAATTTCCAGCAGAAGATTTTGTGCAGGAACTTCTGAAAAGGCTGTTTCAATCAAACATGGGGGGAGGTAGCTAAGCACAGGCATAGTGCAAGGATTCCATGTGGTGTGGCTAACTTGAGGCAGGGGATCTACTGGGAGGCTCTTAGCCAAAATAAAGCATCATTGGCTACTCTGTCCTGGTTCAGAAGCCAGTGATCAGATTAACTGTGAGGGCTCCAAGACAACTACAAAAGGCAAATAGTGAGCCTCCAAAACCTAGCATGATATGGGACTTGGCTATGTCTATTCAACACTGGAAGGAAGACAGCAGCACTGGCCAATGGCAGTGTAAAGCCATTATTGCCTATAAAGGAGGCTTGGGCTAACTTCTCCTTTGTCCCAAGAGCAGCCTATAACCTGTAAGAAATGAGCAAAAAAGCAAAAGAAGCTCTGATCATGTCCAGACCTGCTCACTGGAGGATTTTGATACCATCCCAAATCCTGATTATGGGTGAGGAGTGAAGGGGTGGGACTCTCGAGGATGGCCAAATAGGAGTTGGTTTATTCAAAATTCCCTCATCTTTATATATCCTAATAGCCTTACATAACATAGCACACTGTACATGCACTAACTATAGTTTACTAAACATGCTGGGCCATATAAACAACTTGCTATTGTGTGCAGATGTCTCCTTGCCACTTTAGTATAACTCTGCTTTAATTAAAACATAGGTTGTCAGGCCCCCTAACTTCTCAGGAAGGCTGAGATGCCCCTAGGGGGAATGGAGAGCCAGGCATGTCTGCAGAGTTCTACTGCATTAAAAGGTCTTTTAACTTCGCTCAGGGTTCCCCACTATCTGTGACCCTCTACGTCTCCCACCTTTTTTGTTTGTTTGTTTGTTTTGTTTTGTTTTAATTGAAGTAGGTATACATCAGTGGTTAAATCCATAAACAAGTTTCAACATGGGAGGGATAACACAGGCAAGTAGTAATATAACAAACAATATGAATAAACACACTATAAAAGACTTCCCTGAGTCCCAGAAGGAAGGTATAGAAAATAACTATTAATTTACAACCACATATACACTTCCTTCAGCAATATCCAAGAGATAGTCCAAACCCAATTTATTGCCCATCACTTCATGTGCTAGGGAATCCAATGATTACTATAGGTTTTGAAGTCCTGCACTAGTCTCATTAGCAATTGCTTTTATGGTCATGGTAATATTCATTAGTCAAATGCCATACACCTAAGACTAAGAGCCATGCTCTTTCAGTGGTGAATATAGTCAGAGATAGAACCACCTGATGTTTACTGTGTCTTCTCTTTTGTTTCTAGCATCTTCCTTTTTCCATCTCTCTCTCTCCAATGGACAAGGCAGATACAACATGTTGCCACCAATCGGATTCATTCTTTATCTATAGAGAAACAAGCAAATCCTCTGCCCCAAGTGGTTAACCTATCTGTCCCCTGCTCTCCAGATCTCTCCACATCACCTGGCCATTATCTACAGATACCAGAGCTGCTGGCACTGGACACTGCCCTTCTGGCAATTTATACAACCATATGTCAGAGCCAGTGTAACTTCATCAAAAAACAAAAAAATATAATAGTATAAAGGGTTAAGTTTAGAAGTTCTCTAGGGTTACCTGTGGCCCACCTTTTCTTTTGTTTTTGGAGGAATGTCTTGATATTTCTGTTCTTCCTCTCTACTTTTGCCTGTTCTTGAGGATTGAAGGCAATGCCTGTGGTGTGTAAAATCTGATACTGTGCACAAAAATGTGTAAAATGTTTAGACATTTATGCAGGTCCATTATCTGTTTTATTGCTTGTGGTACGCCCATAACTGCAAAGGTTTGTATAAGGGATTCAATGACCACTCGGGCTGTCTCTTTTCCTGCTCTTTTACTGCAAAACTAAATCCTGAGAAGGTGTGCATAACAATATGGATAAAAGACAGAAGGACAAAAGACTTATAATGGGTGATACCCATCTGCCAAATTTCATTGCACCTCAAACTAGAAGGATTCTCCCCTGGAGGGAGCTTAGGAGTATGAATAGGACAGCAAGCCATAAAGGTTTTTATTATGCTTCCTAGCTTGTTCTTTTGTTATCCCAAAATATACATGTAAAGTTCATGCAGCCTGATGATATTTAGAATGAGATTTTTGGGTAGTTGGAAATTGGTGAGCGTTGCTCACATGATTAAAAGGTGATCTGCCTTTGGGTTTCCATAAAAGATAGTTCCTGGAAGACCAGTATAAGAGGGGACATGTAAGAGGTATACTTAACCTGGGTAGGTCCTCACTTGTTTCTGAAGTTCCTTAAAAAGATGAAATATGTTAGAAGCTGCAAATTTTATCTGGGATGTGGCAATTCTTTGTACCACGCCTACTAAATAAGCTAAATCAGTTATTATATTTACATCTTCTGGGTAACAAGTAAGAGCTATCATAATTGCATTCAACTCATTCTGCTGAGTGGATTGAAAGGAAATTGTGACTACTTTTTTATGCTAAGTCAGGAGAATATAAAGCACAAATGTTATATTTGGATGCATCTGTAAAGACAGTCGGTCCTTTTCTTAGAAACCTTTTCTTCAAAAACTCATGACCAATTACATAATAGCCTGGCTATCCTTAAGGGAGACCCGCACATAAAATTTCGAGTTGTGGCCAATAAAATTTGCCACTATGGGATCACATATATTAATTTGTACATTGGTATAAAAGGTGCAAATCTTGTTAGGTCCTATCCCAGATGATTGTATTGTTCATTTAATGGCCTTTAACAAGATTCTAGCCATAAGCACTGGCTAAGGAATCCTAAGGCTTTGTTCTGGTTGTACTGCTTTAGCTAAAGATTTCCAATCATTAAGGGTTAGGATTTCATAAGCCAAATTCTCCAACAGCATCTTAGCTGTTAAAATGATACAGACCCATAAAGAGTGCAAGCCTTTTTCTGATCTTTGATAACTTCCAGATTACAAGGAGTGTGTCTTCTGCTGGTTTGACCTGGAGACACATAAGGATCAGGTTCTTTAATCACTGGGAATACTTCCATTCTCAATCCAAACATATCCCATCCCTCTTTCCTTACTTTAATTAATGCCTCTTGTAATTGGGACATAGGAAGGCAAAACTGGTGTACTAATGATGCTGATAGTATCAATGCCCCTTCTGCTCCTCCTCTAGCCCATGAAGGTGGAGGTTAGGGAAAAGGATCAGGAAATGGAGGATACCCCAAGTGTACATGCTGGACATAGGTGAAAGTGGAGGCAGGCTGAAAAACAAAGAAGCCCCATGCCCTTCAAACTCTTTACCTTCTATTACTGTCCCACGAGCTGTACCCTCTGGGACTGTGGACACAATCCTCCTGCTTGTTGTTCTCATACATGCTTGTTTAACACTCCACACTAAAAGCTTTATTTTTAACCAAGCATTCTTCATACTTGACCATAGATAACTTTTGTTGAGACAGAGGATAGACCTCAAACCCTGAGGATACTAAAGGCAAATCATCTTCAGATGAAGCCTCAAAGGGTGATATAATTTAATTGCCATCTCACATGACTGTCTTGGAAGAATTCAAATAAGGATTTTAAAAGAGAGTTAGAAGAAAAATAGGCAAAGGAAATGAAAACTTTGCAATAGACTTTGGAAACGGAAACAAAGAAATTATCTGAAGAAAATTCCTTAAAAATAGAGTGAAATGCAAAAATTATATAACTCCTTACAAAATAGATTTAACAAAATGGAAAAAACATAACTCCTTCAAGATAGATTTAATGAAATGGAAAAAGCATATAATGCTTTACAAAATGGATTTGAAAAAGAAATCACTCATTGAAAAACAGAATTTGTGAAATGGTAAAAAAAAAAAAAATCCAATGAACAAGATACCTCATTTAGAAGTTCAGTTGGCAACATGCAAAAGAAGATTAAATAGCTAACTGAGGAAATAATTCAATAAATATTACAGTTGATAAAATAAAAGTGAGTGATTCAATGAGGCTTCAAGAATTTGGTCAAACAAAACCCCACCAAAATGAAAAATCAAAGAAAATGTAAAATACTTCATTTGAAAAACAAGTGACCTAGAAAATAGATCCAGGAGGAAAAAAAAATCTGAGAATTATTGGACTTCCTGAATACCATGATGACAAAAAGAGCCTAGACATCATTTTATCAAGAAATCAACAAAGAAAACTGCTTTGAAGTCCTTGGAGTTATTTTTCCCAACTGTATGCTAATAAATATGATAATCCAAGTGAAATGGCTGAATATTTACAAAATATAGATTGCCCAGATTAATAGAGGAATAAATAAATTATTTAAATAGTCCCAATTTAGAAAAAGAAATTGAAAAAGCTACTAATCAACTTCATAAGGAAAAAACTCCAGGCCAGATGGAATTATATGAGAATTCTACCAAACATTTAAAGAACAATTATTTCCAGGACTATGCAAATTATTTGGAAAAATAGGAAAAGAAGGAATCTTACTGAATTCTTTTTATGACACAGACTTAATGCTCATAGCCAAACCAGCTAATGTCAAAACAGAAAAAAGAAAATTATAGACCAATTTCTCTATGAATATTGATGCAAAAATCTTAAATAAATTATTAGCAAGAATATTATAGCAAATTATCCCAAGGATAATACACCATGACTAAGTAGTATTTATAGCAGTAATTGAGAACTGGTTCAATATTAGGAAAATTATTAGCATAATTGAGTGTATCAATAACTAAATTAACAAAAAATCAGTTGCAGAAAAAGCATTTGACAAAATCCAACAACCATTCCTATTAATAACACTAGAGGATAGGGGAATAAATGGAGATTTCCTTAAAAATAATCAGTAGAATCTATTTAAAACCATCAGGAAGCATTATACATAATGGGGATAAACTAGAAATATTCCCAGTAAGATCAGGAGTGAAACAAGGTTGTCCACTATCACTATTACTATTTAGTATTATAGTAGAAAAGTTAAGTGTAGCAATAAGGAAGAAAAAAAATCAAAGAAATTAAAGTATGTAATAAGAAAACCAAATTATCACTCTTTGTAGATGATATGATTTTATACTTATAGAATCCTAAAGAATCAACTAAAAATTCCTAACAAAAGCAATTTACAACTTTAGCAAAGTTGCAGGATACAAAATAAGTCCACAAAAATCATCAGCATTTCTGTATGTTACCAACAAAGTCCAGTAGCAGGGGATACAAAGAGAAATTCTATAATTGTAGATAATATAAAATATCTGGTAGTCTACAAGGCAAAGTCAAGGACTATAGCAATACAAATAAAATGCTTTTCACACAAATAAAGTCACATCCTATCAATTGGAAAAATATCAAGTGTTCATGTTATGGAATGTTATTATTCTATAAGAAATGATAATCAGGATGGTTTCAGAAGGGTCTGGAGAGATTTACATAAACTGATGCTAAGTGAAGGGAGCAGAGCAGGAGATTATAGTTCATAGCAAAACCAGAATTATATGATGATCAATTCTTATGGATGTGGCTCTTTTCAACAGTGAGATGACTCAGGCCAGTCCCAATGATCTTGTGATAAAGAGAGTCATTTGCATCCAGAGAGAGGACTGTGGGAACTGCGTGTGGATTATACCATAGTATATTCACTCTTTTTATTGTTGTTTGCTTGCATTTTGTTTTCTTTCTCATTTTTTTCCTTTTTGATCTGGTTTTTCTTGTACAGCATGTTTATTACAGAAATATGTATAGAAGAACTGTACATGTTTAACATATATTGGGTCACTTGCTGTCTAGGGGAGGATGGAGAGGGAAGGGAGGAAAAATTTGGAACACAAGGTTTTGCAAGGTTGAATATTGGAAATTATCTAGGCATGCTTTTTAAAAATAAAAACCTTTAACAAAAAAGCTTTCTTAAACAAATTCAGATATCTACAGATGAATATATGTGTTTGTGTGTATGTGTGTGTATCTGTGTATTATTTATACATATATAGATATCAGCTAGGTGGCAATAGTATCCCAGGCCTGGAATCAGGAAAACTCATTATCCTGAGTGCAAATCTGGCATCACACCTGGCTGTGTGAGCTTGGGCAAGCTACTTAATTCTGTTTATAAAATGAACTAGAGAAGGAAATGACAAAGGGCTCCAATATCTTTCTCAAGAAAACCTCAAATGGGTCACAAAGAGTTGGACATGGCTGAAATGACTTGAATAGCACCAAATATATACACACATCTATGTATGTTATTTCCTTTTTTCCTCCCTTTCTCTCTCCTTCTTTCCTTCTTTGCTTTCTTTCCTTTTTCTTATACCATTTATTTAGTATCTAGTATGTACTAGGCACCTTACTGTGTATTAGGATAGAAATTCAGAAAAATTAGTCTTTCCTCCATGGAACTTTCATTCTTATGTGTCTGTGGTAGCGGGTTAGGAAAACAACCCCCAACCCCCTATATACATATTTGTAAATATAAAAATTTTTTAAAAATGCAATGTAATTTTCAGGGAGAAACACCAACAACTGAGAGAAAAATAAAGACCTTGGGGAGGAAGTAGAAAGGAACTACAAATTTTAAGAATTCTAGATGAAAAAGGAGTCCTTCCCCTCCATGCAGGTGGAAGAGCTTATAAGAAGATATAAAGAGAGGAAGATGTTTAGAAGGTAGATTATATGAGAGAGAGAGTGATGTGAGTTCAAATTAGAAAGATGGGTTGGAACCATATTAGAAAAGATATATGCCAAATAAAGCAATTTGCATTTTAGTTTTGATGTGGCTGCTGAAACTTATAATGACCTGATCAGATTTTTGCTTCAGGGATATCATTTGGTAACTACATTTGGTGTAGATTGACTAGCCAGGATATAGGGAGAGCTATTACAAAATGTCAGGCTAGAGATCATGAAAGCCTGAATTAGGAGAAAACAGTTTATTGAAAATATATTTATTGAATATTTACTAATGATCAGGTAGTGGTATAGATAAAAAGAGTTAGAGTCCTTGCCTTCAAAGAATTTATATTTTCATATGGAAAAACAGTACATACATGGGATTGGTGGCCAGAGAAGAGAGTTTTGGTCTAAATTCTAGAGAATTATAGACAGTGACCTGATTCTTAGGACAGTCAGTTGGCATATCCCTTCAGAAGCAAATAAAGCATAGATTTCAATTCTGTCTCAGGGATTGAAAGTTGGAGGTGGGAGTGAGACATGAGTAGATTGTAAGAAAACTTCACAAATTTATGAAGCATGGTCAGATCTGAGGTTGGCTAAATTTATTGGACTAAGTAAAGTTTTACTTCATCACTAATCAAAGTAGCTAGGTCTGAAATTAAGTCAATTAAATTACCCAGAGAATAGTGGGTATGGATTTTGGAGGTCTGATGTAGAAGGTACTGGTCTAAGTTGTTAATTGATTCTGGAAGACATATGGCAAAAATGTTGAGTATCAAATGAAGTTTGACCCTAAGATTCACATCTCCAGTCTGCAGCCTAACCATCGTTCTTCACTCAATTTCCTAAAAAGGCACTTGGATTGTCCAGCTACAGAGAAACAAGTCAGCCAAGACCAGCCAGGCTTTTCCTTCTCCACACAACTCACTTTCTGAGAGACACTAGGACCTATATACTCTTCTCTCACTTTGTGTCATTCAAGCTTCCTTTGGGCAAGTAGCCTGGATGTGGAGATAGAAGCTGTGATCCTATATCCTCTGCTCCCCAGGGCTCTGGCCTTGCTAGGGAATTGGGGCTGTCAGAGTCCTAGGTCGTCTGCAATTTCTGCCTTCTCCCATTGCTGCTTCTGTGGCTTTTCCTCTTGCTGAGCATTCTGGATACCCTGTCTCTTCCAAAACTAATGTTATTGCTGCTGGGAGACTATAAGCTGCAGCCATATTATACAGAGGCAAAAAACTTCCTGCAACCTGACAGTCCTGCAAACCATTGCTTTTGCTGGGGAGAAGCTACTCATTCTCAAGGGCAAGAACAACAGAAGCTATTCTCACATCTTTGGTTGAACTCATAGTTCAACCAAGGTAACAACCAAGTGCAATGAGTGCCAACAAGTATTGAAACATTTTTTTTGCTCTTTAAAGTCCTAAAATCCCAAATTTGATCTGAAAACTTATGTTTCGTTAGGACAAAAATACCATCAATTTTCTTCAGATCCCATTCAGGTGGAATCCCATTGTGTTTTACTTAGGTTTGGATGGGGATACATTTTTGATTAGGTTATCTTTAGAAATTTTTTAGGTTGAAAGTAAACAACATGATCAAAATCAAATCTCTTCCGGCTCTTCATTAGAATAGTTCCACCTCTTATTATAATATTCATTATTTCTTATTACTTAACCAATCAGATTCTACTGCCATTCTCAGGAATATTTATTTTTCCAAGGTTATACAAGTAGGTCTTTTTATACTTGGGAATGTCACTGGCTCCTTGTATTAATTATATCCCAGCATGATTTAAAATGATTAATTACCCATAAATTATGTCACATGATTTTTTTGTGCATCACACTATCTCTAGCGAGATAGACCTGGATGGTTGTTGATATAGGATATAAAGCATGGGACTTCATGAATGGAGAGAAAGAGAAAGATATAAGGGATTATGGAGGCAGAATTGACAAAACTTACTAGTTTAGCAATGGCTAAGAGCCTATCTTTCTTGTATTCTAATAAGCCACATTCTAGACATCTATATCCCATCTTTGAATGTCATCCTATTAGCCAGCTGTTCAAATTGTATATTCCTCTTTTCCTTACCCTTTTACTTTTAAATAGCAATGGTGATAAACAGCAACAACCATAACAACATCTGTGCCCTTAAGGTATTTAATTTCCTACCCAGGGTTTCATCATCCCTAGAGATGAATCTTTAGGTTCCTCTTGGCCTTATCATTCACACCTGCATGAATTATTAGAAATAGGGCATGTAGTTCCTGTTCACATAAGTTAGTTCCCTTATGACAATATGAAATATGAATAACAATGGCTAAGCCTTCCATTTTTTTTTTCTATTCCACAGAAAAAATTGTAGACTGAAAACCACAATAACTCATCTCCTTTACATTCTTTTCTAGTTTTTGGAAGTGGAAAAATTCTCTTGGCCTTGTATGAAAAATAGGGGAAGAAATTCCCAAGCAGGAAGCAATTCCTATTATCCCTTTACTATGCTACGGTATAAAGTTATGTGGCCTTAAGAAACATAGAAACCTATTTTGATTTCCATCAAGTATTTGCCTATATAGTATGACCCTGTCTATACCACATAAGTTGGCTCTCTCTTTGTACCCTGCAGCAGGGCCAGACATCCTTGGAGAACCATCACATATTATATGTTGTTGTACAAAAAAATTCAACCTAGGTTAGGGCCCTAAATACATTTTGGAGTATTCACTGTGAAAAAAAAAATTGTCCAACACTCTCCTTAGCCATCTGGGGCAGGCTGGCTCATTTGGCTAACACACGAGACTATGGGGACACACCTGTTTTCTCAATACAGGTAAGTTAATTTCATACAATTCTTTGTCCATAGGCTGCACTCAACCCCTGGTTAATACCTGCCACTTATCATGAGGTGGACTACGTGATGAAGGGTAGTTATAGATCAGCACAGATCCTTGGTTATTACTAGACAAAACATTGGAAAGAGAAGCCTTATTAATGGCTAGATCCTGCTGTCATAGTATCCAAAACCCAGCATGTTGTTGCTGTGCCCTTGTACTTAACCAGAGGGAAAAGGGCAGAGATTAACAGACAGCGACAATGAGGGGGAATTATAATGTGCCCCTGGTACCACACCTGACGTTTACCTGATTGAACACAATAAGAATAAGTAGACTACCTAAATCCGAACAGTAAAGTTATTGTGATGGGGGGTAGAAGATGGGAGGGGAAAGAATTAGGACTGACATTTTATGTCTTTTAAAAAAAGTTTGACCTTTTGGAAATATCACTGTGTACATTTAAAATATTAATAAAGGCCTTCGCTGTTAGAAGACAGAGCAGTTGTTGTCGTGTGTGACCTTTCATTGAAGTAAAAGAAAATTGACAGTTTTATTAGCTGTAGGATACCATGAAAGGAGAACCAAAAGAGGAAGACAAGCTTCCCCAGAAATTAGTTACATTAGCTGTACATTGTAAGTGCAATGGAAGACAAAGCGTGTGAATGTGGCTTCCAGGCTCATCTGTATTTAGGTTATAACTCTCCTAAACTGCAAAGATAGCAGCCTTGGTTTCTTTTTTTTAAAGCTAGAAGTATCTCTTCTATTTTTTTTTCTTGTAGCAGAGAAAAGTAACCTAAAGATAATGTTTCACCTTTCAATTCAATTCAATTCAAATGTCCATTATATATAGGGGATCTTGTGCTGAGCAATGAGAATATATAAAAATGGAAGATTCTGGGCTCTCAAAGAATATGTGTGTGTGTGTGTGTGTGTGTGTGTGTGTGTAAGGGGAGCAGTAAGTGATGTAGCAATTACCCAGATAAATAAATACAAAATATAGACAAAATGATAGGAGGGGATACTAGCAAATGGCAAGTTCATCAAAGGCCTTGTGTAGGAAGTAGTAGTATCTTAGGCATTTTAAGAGATAAAAGGGAGAATAGAAATCATTCCTGTTATGGAGAGGAGATAGATTGTGCAAAGACAGAGTGATTGGACATGGCATAGTACACATGACAGATTGAAAATAAGTCAATTTGACTGAATTGTTGAGTATATGGGTGGGGGGAGATAATGTTAAATCTGGAGAGTTTAGCAAGAACCATGTTGTGAAAGGATTTAAATATCAAATTCAAGAATGTGTACCTTCTACAGAAGGATTTTGAGTAGAGAGGGGAGCTTTGGAAAAATCACAAGTGAATGGTGGATTGGTGATCATTGGTTAATCACACGTAGCATGTGCACACATGCACAGTACACAATCATGTATGTACACCCAGAGATGCATAGGTACACTAGATCCACAGGGAAAAACAAGGACAAAACCCCAGATACAGTAAAATGCAAATAATAAGAATAAAGTAGTAGAGAGGGATGATAGTGGCAAGTTTATTTTGATCAAGGCCACAGGATAAGTGATATCTTAGCCATATCAAGTCTTCTACTGAGAAGCACTTCTGGCTTGACATGAGGGGGGAAAAAACAACAACAACAAAAAAAAACCTTCCTAATAATTAACTATTCAAAAATGGAATGAGCCATCACTGGAGGTCTGGAGGTCTGGAGACCACTTCTTGGGTCCAGTATGGATACAGCTTTTTTTCTTTAGGTTTGGATTTCATGAATACAATCTGCCATTTCCTATATCTATGATTCTCAATCCAGTAGCCTCTTAATGGTACCACATTCTTCTGTTGTTGTTTGCTTTTTGATTTCTTCTTCTTATTGATATATTTTTGGATACAGAAGTAAAATCTAGACATTTCTGGAAAACTTTATGAATATTTGAAATAGTGCCCATTAAAACCAGTTAAAAGATTAAGTGCTTTTAGAGTGAAAAAAAATAGTTGTCATTAAAACCAAAGGAAAGCTAAGGAAATAGTGAACATAAATTATGATGAGTTCATTAAACTGAAGATAAGTATGGAATCTTGTAATAGACCCAAAGACATCAAGTTTCCATTTTTATCACACTCTGTTCCCACAAAACTGATCTAAATACAGAGCTCCCATCAGTTTTGATGGCATTTCTGACCTTGAATCAGTTTTAGAATATATCTGAGGGACAAAGCACTTTGTTTCCTTAAATTAAAATGCATATAGGAAAGTCAGCCAACCTTTTACTCCAAGTACACGAAGTTGATGGAAGATAATACATATTTTCTCTCATTCTCCGGACTTACTTTGGGAAGACAAACAAATTATCCTTAAAGGTTTATATACAATATGTTGCATATAATAAAACCAAATATTTATTTACATATTGTTTAGATATATCAGGATATATGCTTCATACATTCTTCCACTATTGTGGTCTTTTTTCTTTAATTCCTTGATCTGGGAAGGTCATTTGGATCCAACCTGTGATTGCATTTAAATTTTAGACTGAAGAATTTTGTATTTTGTACTGAAGTGATAAGGAGCCCATGAAGGTTTTTGAACAGTGGAATAGTTTGAAAAATGCTGAGCTTCAAGTGAGTGGGAACCTTACTTTAAAGCAAGGATTTTAGAGAGGGAGAGGGAGACAACAGAATTTATAAATAGATAAAGAGAAATAGAGAGAGATACATACAATGCACACACATATACACATGATTACACACACAGACACACACACAGACACACACACACACACACACACACACACACGATTCCTACTGTCAGCCAAAGTTTTAAAATCACAAAGTCTTTAGAGTTAGAAGAGATATTAGAAGTCCACTCTCCCCCCTAATGGTAAAATTAGGGGAATTATCCAACTTCAGCTAAATTCTTCTGGGAAAGGGACTCATTACCTTACCAGGTAGCCCATTCTCTTATTGAACAGCTCCGTTCATTATATCCAGTATTATCTTTTATTGAGCTGAAGTCAACCTCTATGTGACTTTCACAGAATGGACCTAGTTTCACTTTTTGGAGTACTGAACAGGTCTACTTTCAGACTTTTCTCTCTGTGACCACTAAAAACAGTTCTTGCTGTGAAAAATGTGATTTCCTACTGAGATCCTGCCTAGTTTAAGCACTAGTTAAAAACACAAGTAAAGCTGAGAATCTTAAATTCTCTGAATTTCAGTTTTGCCTTCATGCTTTTAAAGTCCTCAGAGCCCATTGTTTCATTATAATCATGTCACAGAGATTTACCAAAAAAAAAAATCACAGTTTCCTCTGAACTATGAAGAAAAGTTGAATTTGATTCTCATCATCATCTATGCCAGTTGAATTATGTTGAATTACAAAAAAATCCATTTATTTTTTGGAAAAAATGTCCATTTTGTGCATATTTGAAGAGGGGAGAAATTGCTACCTGGAGTGTTCCTCCCTAAAGAAAACCAGAGGATGACTACAAAGGAAAGAAAATGAAACAAAAATCTTCCTTCCTTCCTTCAATGTGTAAGGCTCAAAATGAGAAGTAACATGGTTTTCTGGTTTTGGAATTAGAAACCATGGATTTTCTTTCCAGATCTACTTCAATTCAATAAATATTTATGTCTACTATCTGCCAGACACTTTATTAGGCACTGGAGGAACAACCAAGAAAAACAAAGACTTTCCCTGCTCTTGAAGAGTTTATCAGCTACTTTGGAAAGATAACAAAAAAAAAAAAAAAAAAAAAAAAAAAAAGAAAAAAAAAGAAAAAGGGAGGTGGAAAATAGAACTTCCTCAGGTAAGAAGTGTCTAGTTCCCAGAATTGAAATTAAGCAGAGTTAATTATGAAAGTAGAAGCTTGATACCTGTGTGGTTAGAAAAAATCCCTTATTTTTCTGAGCCTCATTTCCCTCATTTATGAAAGTGAGGAGTTAGGCTTGATGACCTTTAAGTTCTAAACTCTATGAATTTTCTTCTTTGGAGAGATTTAAGAAAAAAGAGAGCTTTTTCTGATGGTCTAGCTCTCGCTTTCCTGGTATCTGCAGTGTCTAAAGTAACTTTTTTTATTTTAGTAGAAAAGGCAATGGATTTGGAGTATAAGGATGCTTATAAACTATAGGCAACTCTGGATCTTAGTTTTCTCATTTGTAATGTAGTTTCTTTGTGTAATTATGTAGCAGCTGGATTTCTGTATGCTCCCTCAGTCCTGGTCCTTCCAAATTATAAAAGGCAAGGTCAAAGACGCCCAAACTGCCGAGTCCCTTGGATTGGATAGAACAGATTATTCTCTATTATTCTTTCTTAACCATTCCCTCAAACTCACCAGTCCCAGAAGATAGCCACTTATATGTAGGAGCAGGGGTGTGCTACAGCTACCTCATACCTCAGAAATAAGCAAATGCTTCAAAACAGGGTTTAATTTAGTATTTTGTTCTTTGTTTAGACTTAAGAAAGTGATTGAGAAAATGTTGATAAGATTTCTTCCTTCCTACTCAAGCTGAATCCTACCAAGTAGCTAATCAGGGAGTCAAACTGGGTAACCCCAATTAATAGAAGTGAAAGCTAGATTTTTGGTCTTAGGTTCCTTTCTATTTCTATCTTTGAGTATTTAGCTATGAAACATATTGGATAAAATTCCCCCTAAGGTATACTTCCTGGTGATTCACTGAGAGTGAGATCCAAGCTTATATATTTTGTATAAAATATATAACTTCCTCAAAACTGTTTTCCCACCTCCAGCACAGTGAAAGGGAGGGTTAAAAAGTCAAATAAAAATTAGAAAATGAACTCTAAATGAAACAGGATTAGCTATATACTACTGTTTAGGAAAAGATCCATTCAAGAGTAGAAAGGCCTAGTGAGAAGAATCTCCAGATGGAGGGAAGAACAAGAGAAATTCCTCTATGCTTCTTGTCTGTTAGCAAGTCTACTTTATCTTATTCATTTCTTTCCTGGGCTGTCTGAAGTAGACATCTGGTCTCACCTGAACAATCTCTGACCACTGTTTTCCTGTATCGTGGTGACCCCAGACTCCTTCCTGGCTCCAGAATTTATACGTTCTTCACCTAGGTCTCATCCCTCCCTAATAAGTGCTTCCCTACTCTAGGAAACTCTCACATTGTCTATGGAAGCTTATGGATAGGACTACAGTAAAATAATAAGATTCAGATGATCTTTCGGTACTTCCAAACAGCTAAATCTAGTGGCCCGGAAACATTCTCAAAGAAATCTTGAAGGCTTGTAATTATGTGTATATAGCTGGGCTACAAGAATGGCTGGAAAGAATGTTGAACTTGGAATGGAATCATCATTCTCTTATGACCTGAGCTTGAATTCCCTCTCTGACCCCTTGTTACTTATGTGATTTTTAACCATGCAATTGGCTTCAGGATCCTTACCTAAAATATGAGTGGTTTGGATTAATTGATCTGGGAGGATTTTTCCAATACATGATCCAATGATAATGTGCCCCTTATTGCAACAAAATTGATCATATTGGCCAGTCATAACTTAAAGGGCAGTTGTCACTCAAAATAATCAATGTACTCTTTCTGGCAAGAACTCACTAGGGAATAGATCCAAGAGCAGAATGGAAAGGATATGTTGATAACACAAAGCAGAACATACCTCAGGCAACATGGCTGTAAGATAAATCAACATTCTGAAGTCCCACATTGAAATCTCACCTCTATCATTTATTATTAGCAAATTATTTCAATGAGATTTAGTATGCTTATTTGTAACATAATAGGAGGTGGAAGCTGGAACTTGATGGCTTCTGAGATTCCTTCCATTTCCAAATACTATGATTTTGTGAAAGGGGACACTATAAATCATTGGATAGCAACAAAGTAATAAATTGTTCGTTGTTTATGCAGTATAAGTGGATTCTTGAGATTATTTTCTGAATTCCCAATTTTATTTTAAGCTCATTGAGGGCAAGGAAAAAACATCTTCTCATACTTGGACCTCTTTTTTAATATAGTATTCTGAAAAAATACAATAAATTAAAAAAAATATATATATATATTTATATATAGTTGGGTATTACTGACCACTGTCATTACTGTTATATTAATAATTATATTAGTACCCTTCCACTATCATGAAGGAGAAACCCTACCTGGAACCAATTTAATGACTGGAACATCATTGAATATAAAAGAAAATTTTGCAATTGGAAGATAATTAAGAGGGTAGGAAACCATGAAAAGTCAGTTCCCATATGTTTATAATAAGGTCAGATAATTTTCAAGGTTCTCAAGTACTTTTCTCTTCTTGCTAGACAGGTTATAAGGGAAGATGCCTATTATAAAACCACTTCTTTACTGATTCTGATCATCTTACAATGTTTCCCAGTGTTTTATCTTGTCCTCTAAAGATTTAAATTCAGTCATGAGACTATATCCTTTAGCAGATAAATTGCCTGTATTATTTCCATTTGAGTGAATAATATTGTAATAAGAGTATTTCACAGAGAGGTTTTCCTTTTAAAGAAATCATGCTAACTCAAACTTAGATAAATATTTTGCATGAACATAACATGTCATATAATATGTGTCAAATTAAGGACTTCAGGAAATAATTCAGACATACATATAAAGTAAGTAGTCTATGACTTAATTAGGAAATTTTCTTTAATCAATCAATAAACAAACATTTGTTAAGCACTTACTATATCCAAGTATAATTCTAAGTATTTAGGATATAATGAAAAAATGAAACCATTTTTACTCTCAAGGAGCTTATTCTGAAAGAATAGAATTTGGGGCATCGAAGGGGCAGAGTAGATAGAACATTGGCCTTGGAGTTAGAAGAACCCAAGTTTAAAGCTCTCCTCAGATATTTATCAGTTATGTGATCCTGGCCAAGACATTTAATCCTGATCCTCCTCCTCCCACCCCCTAAAAAAAGAATAAAATTTGATTTTTAAACATTTCCATTATAATGGAATTTTCTTATGCTTCAGCTGAGATTGTATCCTTTCATTTTTATCCTGTTTCATTCATATTATTGTTACTTCCAAGTCCTTTAACCTCTCTGATTCTCATAGCTCCTTTATCTATAAAATAAGGAGATGACCTCTAAGTAGGGAAGATGCTGGAGCCAGATCAAACTGCCTTATGAGAGCTGATTGTTAAACTTTCAGTGTGATCATTACACTTTGGAAATTGTCAAAGGCTAAAAATCAGGGCTTGGTCATAGTTTTGTTGATTGTCTAAACTTGAAAAATTGATGGAGAAAATAATAATAGTGCAGATGAAATATAAAAGGGTGTTGTTCATAATAATTTATGCTTGTGTTCTCTAGAGAGCTGCCTATTAAACATTTACCACCTCATTCATGTCTCTAAGGTCCTTTCTAGCTTCAGGTGCTAAGAACCTATAGAAAATTACCTACTAATTATTCTACTACCCTTAATTCATATTATATTCCTTGTCTGTTACTGTCTAATTTATTTCACTCTTCAGTGACCATAAGACAGATATCCTATTACCTAGTTCAGGTTTCAACAAGAATACCCATAATTAGATGGTATAAATCTAATTTTATACCTTCAAAGACTCTTTATCTAGCCGATCTGTGGATAAACTTTATTCCTTAACCTGAATACCTTCCCCCTGAAAATATCTTTTTTGTATATAGTTTTTTGAATGTTGCCTCCTTCATTGGAAAGTGGACTTCTAAAGAGCAGACTTTTCTTTTCTTTTTTCTTTTCCTTTCTTTCTTTCTTTCATTCTTTCTTTCTTTTTTTCTTTCTTTCTTTCTTTCCTTTTTTTTTTTATAACTAGCACTAAGCATAATTACTGCCATGTAGTAGGTACTCATTGACTTGACTGTACTAATTTAAACTAATGGCTTTAACATTTATGTGGATTGAAATTAATATAATCACAGAAAATGGCAGAATTTCTCAGGTAAAGAGAATCCTGGAAGGCTACCTAATCTAAACTGCAACCAGACAAAAAGCCCTTCTACATTATTCTCAACAAGTATTCAGCCAGCCTTTGTCTGAAGAACTCCAGTAAAGGACTATCCATTATCTCCCAAGGCAGACTAAATCAAATTGAGTTCGACAAGCATTTATTAAACTCTTACTATGTGCCAGGTGTTGCATTAAGATCTTGGCTGCTCTACTTTTTGCATTGCTGTAATGCATTGAAAAATGTTTACCCTTTCATTGAACTTAGATTTTGCTGTTTGCACCTTTCTATGCTATTCCTAAATTGGCCTCTCTGGGCCCAGAGGAACAAGTACAAGCTCTTGATAGCCTTTATAATACTTGTATACAGTAATCACATTCATCCTAAGTCTTCATATTCCCTTCAACCAATCTTCAAATGATATGAATTCAAGAATTTTTACCATCATATTTGCCCCATTCAGTATATTTTTCCAGTTTGTCAAAAATTTTCACTGGAATATCTCCAGAACTGAAATATATACACATACATATAAATACACATACACACAAATATGTGATGTGGTATTTGTATATGTGTTCACACATTTATATATGCATTATATATGTATATATACATATACATACATATAAATAACTTATGATAAGTTATGCATATGATTTATATACATGTTGTCAAGTTAGTTCAAGTTAGTTGTCAAGATGTACTATTTGTACATCTCACTTCAGTAATCTTAAGCTTTATGTCTCTTAAATTATGAATCTTAAAATATTTCCATTTAACATCAACAAACATTTCTTGAGAACCTAGAATGTGCTAAGCGTTATATTTTTGGCTTTGGGGATTTAATGACAAAAATGAAACTGTTTCTACTCTCAAGGAGACCATTTTGAAAGAAAAGACCTCTTTCTTTAAATAGTGCTATTATAATGTATGTATATTAGCAAAATAATGTTTTGGTCATGTATACTTATTGCGTATCTAATTTATATTTTAATGTATTTAACATCTACTGGTCATCCTGCCATCTAGGGGAGGGGGTGGGGGATAAGATGTGAAAAATTGGAACAAGAGGTTTGGCAATTGTTAACGCTGTAGTTACCCATGCATATAACCTGTAAATAAAAGGCTATTAAATGAAAAAAAATAATAATGTATGTATATTAGTTACCTTGGCTATTATTTCACAATAACTACTTAGATTACATGTAGCAGTCCTCTAAAACTCCCAGGTATTGTCCAAGTAAATGCTTTTGAGCCACACATCATTTCTATATTTAAAGCTGATTTTTTTGAATCTACATTTCTTGTGATTAAATTTGATCTCTGATTTGTCCTCTTGAAATCAATTAAAATTTTTTTGGATTCTGAATTTTTTTCTCTAGTGTGTTAGCAATTTCTACTACTTCTGTGTCTTTTGCAAATTTGATAAACATATCATTTATGCCTTTATCCAGTTGACTAATGAAAATGGCAAGGGGAATAGAGTCAAGTATAGAGGCATTAACTAGAAGGAAGGTGTAAGTTTTTCTGTGTTACATACTATGTGCAAGTTACTGTGCTACTTGTTTTTAAAATATTATCTCATTTGATCATCATAACAATCCTGTAAGATAAGTGCTATTATTATGTTTATTTTACATTAGAAAAAACGAATCAAAGAGAGGTTAATGATTTGTCTAGAAAATTTCTGACACTGGTTTGAACTCAGGTGTTCGTGAGTCTGACAAAATGTATAGAGGGCCAGACCTGAAATTAGGAAAATTTATTTTCCTGAATTCAATTCTTGCCTCAGCTTTGTGATTCTGAAAAATTCACTTAACCCTGTTTTGCCTCAATTTCTTCATCTATAAAATGAGCTTGAGAAGGAAATATCAAACCACTAATAATTTTGCCAAGAAAACCTCATGTAAGGTCATGAAGAGTCTGACATGACTGAAAAATTTCAACAACAAATTATATAAACATGTTATCTTCAAAATAAATGATTGAGCAACAAATTTTTATGTTTTCTCATTACCTACTCTGATGACTTTGATTTATTTTTCTTCCTTATTGCTAAACTTAATAGTTCTACTAAAATATTGAATAGTAATAGTGATTTGGGAATCTATCTACCAAAGGAAAGTCAGGAATTATATGAGCTAAATTACAAAAAACTTTCCACACAAATAAAGTCAGACTTAAACAATTAGAAAAATATCAAGTGCTCCTGGATAGGTCGAGCAAATATAATAAAGATGACAATACTCCCTAAACTAATCTATTTATTTAGTGCTATACCAATCAGACTTCCAAGAAAATATTTTAATGATCTAGAAAAAATAACAACAAAATTCATATGGAATAATAAAAGGTCAAGAATCTCAAAAGAATTAATGAAAAAAAAAAAAATCAAATGAAGGTGGCCTAGCTGTACCTGACCTAAAACTATATTATAAAGCAGCAGTCACCAAAACCATTTGGTATTGGCTAAGAAATAGATTAGTTGATCAGTGGAACAGGTTAGGTTCACAAGACAGAATAGTCAACTATAGCAATTTAGTGTTTGACAAACCCAAAGATCCTCACTTTTGGGATAAGAATTCATTATTTGACAAAAACTGCTGGGATAACAGGAAATTAGTATGGCAGAAATTAGGCATGGACCCACACTTAACACCGTATACCAAGATAAGATCAAAATGGGTCCATGATTTAGACATAAAGAACGAGATTATAAACAAATTGGAGGAACATAGGATAGTTTATCTCTCAGACTTGTGGAGGAGGAAGAAATTTGTGACTAAAGACGAACTAGAGACCATTATTGATCACAAAATAGAAAATTTTGATTACATCAAATTAAAAAGCTTCTGTACAAACAAAACTAATGTAAACAAGATTAGAAGAGAAGCAACAAACTGGGAAAACATCTTCACAGTTAAAGGTTCTGATAAAGGCCTCATTTCCAAAATATATAGAGAGCTGACTCTAATTTATAAGAAACCAAGCCATTCTCCAATTGATAAATGGTCAAAGGATATGAACAGACAATTTTCAGATGATGAAATTAAAATCATTACCACTCATATGAAAGAGTGTTCCAAATCATTATTAATCAGAGAAATGCAAATTAAGACAACTCTGAGATATCACTACTGTCAGATTGGCTAAGATGACAGGAAAAAATAATGATGAGTGTTGGAGGTGATGCGGGAAAACTGGGACACTGATACATTGTTGGTGGAGCTGTGAACGAATCCAACCATTCTGGAGAGCAATCTGGAATTATGCCCAAAAAGTTATCAAACTGTGCATACCCTTTGACCCAGCAGTGTTTCTACTGGGCTTATACCCCAAGGAGATACCAAAGAAGGGAAAGGGACCTGTATGTGCCAAAATGTTTGTGGCAGCCCTGTTTGTAGTGGCTAGAAGTTGGAAACTGAGTGGCTGCCCATCAATTGGAGAATGGTTGGGTAAATTGTGGTATATGAATGTTATGGAATATTATTGTTCTGTAAGAAATGACCAGCAAGATGAATACACAGAAGCTTGGAGAGAATTACATGAACTGATGCTAAGTGAAATGAACAGAACCAAGAGATCATTATATACGGCAACAACGATACTGTATGAAGATGTAATTTGATGAAAGCGGATTTCTTTGACAAAGAGACCTAATTCAGTTTCAATTGATCAATGATGGACAGAAGCAGCTACACCCAAAGGAAAAAAAAAAAAAACACTGGGAAATGAATGTAAACTGTTTGCATTTTTGTTTTTCTTCCCGGGTTACTTCTACCTTCTGAATCCAATTCTCCCTGTGCAACAAGAAAACTGTTTGGATCTGCACACATACATTGTATCTAGGATATACTAGGACATATTCAACATATATAGGACTGCTTGCCATCTAGGGGAGGGGGTGGAGGGTGGGAGGGAAAAATCAGAACAGAAGTGAGTGCAAGGGATAATGTTGTAAAAAATAAAATTACCTAGGCATGGATTCTGTCAATAAAAAGTTACTATAATAATAATAAAAAAAAAGAATAGTAATAGTGATAGTGGACAACCTTGTTTCACCCCTGATCTTATTGGGATCTTATTCTAGCTTATCCCCATTACAGATGATGCTGCACCATTTCTTATAGGTTAATATTGAACCATTAATAACAACTCTTTGAGACAGTCAATCATTCTAGAATCCATTTAGTTCTATTACCAGTTAACTCATTATTCTTTATGTTTTCCAAGAGCAACATGAGAAATTATTTTACAAAATAATTTTCTAAACTCTAGGGCAACAATATTTATAGTATTCCTCTACCCTACCAATCTGGCAAACATGTCAAAATAAGAATAGAAGTTCATCTGGCATTAACTGATGTTGATGAAACTATATTGGCTTTTTATGATATCCACTTCCTGCTATAAATATTTACTAAATAGTTCTTTAATAGTTTATTTTAGAATTTTGCCCAGAATCTGTTGAAATAATTGTCCTATTATTTACAGCTACCATTTTTCATGCCCTTTATCTCACTTCTTTTTTTTTTTTTGAAGTCATAATAATTGAATAAAGGCAACTTATTAATTAGCGGAGGACACTATTTCAAAGCAAACAAACTAAAACAAAAAAATCAAACAGTATAATAAAAAAATAATAGTACTACTAATAATTTATATGATGTTTTAGGGTTTACAAAGCACATTAAAATATATCATTTTTCACTCACAACAACCCTTAAAATTAGGTGTGATTATTATTCCTATTTTACAGATGAGTAAACTGAAGAAAGCTGAGGTTGTGACTTTTCCAAGGAGACACAACTAGTAAATATCTTATACTAGATTTGAACTCAAGTCTTTATCATTATGGATTTGTTGAATCCAGAATGATATCTATTGGTATCCATTGTAACTACCTGGCAGAATGAATTTTCATCATGAACACAAGAGTGCACTCTGCTACAATTTACAATAGCTTTATAGAATAGCGGAAACAGTGTGAGAACATTTATGTCTAGGAAATATGCCTGGAGGGGCAAACTTGCAATGAACATATATTGGTCATAGAATATCTCTGGCTTGGGTGATTCATACTCCTGATGCTCAAAGATGATTAGGACTTCTGGCCATGGGCTATCTGTAGCTCTTTTTATCCCTAGCCGGAAATATCCAGCAGAGAAAGAAACCTTTGGGCATTTTGAGTTTGTCTTTTTAATTCCTTTTTTCCTGCTATAGCTTGATAAATTCTTATTCATTCATTCAGTAAACATTTATGTGCTTACCATAGGCAAGTGCACAAATGAAACCGGTAGGCTACCATGGAACTTACATTTTGTTGGAGGGAAGCAATGTGTACACATAAAAAGTACAAAATGTGTACAAAATAATTTCATGAGAGGTGTGGAGGTGTCATGAGAGCAGATCTCTAAAGAAATATCGGGATTGAACCAGGAGAATGTTGCACACAGTAACAGCAACATTATATGATAGTCTATTGTCAATGGCTTAGTTTTTCTCAGAAATACAATTATCTAAGACAAATCTGAAGGACTTAGGAAAAATCCTAGTGTTTATATGTAGACATGGTGGAGATCAAAGCATATTTTAAAATTTTTTTATTATTCTTATTTTTAGTCTATGTTTTCTTTTGCAACATGGCTAATATGGAAATTATTTGCAGACTACACATGTATAATTTGTTTCAAATTGCTTATATTTCAAGTATGGAAGAGAGGAGAGAAGGAAAGAATGTGAAATTCAAAACTGTAAAAAAAATTAAAATTTTTGCTTACATGTAATTCAGAAAAATATTAAATTAAATGTAAAAAAGATAGGAATTCTAGGAGAAGGACATAAGGAGAGAATGTAAAAGCACAGAGATAAAAGATTCACAATCATTGTGTCATCACTCTTTGATTAAAGACACTTCAGTGACTTCCTCTGGTTTCTGGAATATACAGGACACATAGGAACATACAGGACACGTAGAAAATAGACAAGTTTGCCTTTGATGTAGTATGTAAACAAGAAAATATACAAAAAAAAACCTACAAGAGTTAAGGAAGATCACAAAGTTATGAATCCATTCGATTAGAAATCTGGTAGTGCCAGCAAAAGGTAAAGGAAAATAGTAGTGATGTGGGAAGCAAAACTAATAAATTCCATTTTGTTTTCTTTGTTAAATTTTAGATGCAATTGGGTATCTACTTAGAATTGTCTAAAGAGCAAAAAATAATGTGGATCTGGAATTACTGGACAAAATTTATTTGAACTACTTTCAGATCCTATTGCATCATTATCCCAAGTCCCTTTTGATGTGTTGAGAACTCCACTTAGAAAAATTGTCAAGGAGATGGATGAGTGAGATTGTTTTCCACTCCCATAGTATATCATTGTTGCCATGCAAGTTAAGAAGACTAAAATTGTCTGTATAGAAGCTATAAAACTGGTGACCTTTGTTCAGTTCCTCATCTAAGCCTTAGAATACAAAATTACTCTTTTTTCTATAAATAAAAAAGAAATAAACAAAAAATCTTTTCATTCTGAGTTTTAGCTCTATTAATGGTTTTCTTATATAATCATATCCTTTCATCCTATTTCCTGCCCTTGCTTATATTCTCTGCATATGTCTTTGAAAATCTAAGTTAGTGGACCTTTGAATTAGACTAAAAACTCTGCGAAGAAGTTTGGAATTATACCAGAAAATTAATTAAGCTTTGCATACACTTTGATTCCAAAATCTGACTGCTGAAAATTTACCCCAAGAAAGTCAAAGACAAAGAAAAAAGTCCTATATATACCAAAATATGTAAACTAGATATGGTTGTGTGTGTGTGTTGTGTATAAGAGAGAAGAGAGAGAGAAAAAAACAGAGACAGAGAAAGAGAGAAAAAGAAACAGACACAGAGAAAGAGAGAGAGAGAGAGAGAGAGAGAGAGAGAGAGAGAGAGAGAGAGAACAAAAAAAACTGGAGATCCACAAGATGCTTGTCACTGAAAAATAAATGAACAAATTATGGCATATTAATGTCTTGATATATTTTGATATTACTCAATTGCTCAAAAAGTTCCAGTGGCTTCCTTTTGTCTTCATGATAAAATAGAAATTCCTCTAGCATTTAACTGCTTTCCCGATCTGAATCCAGCTTCACTGTCCAGATTTTTTACCAATTGCTACCATTCATTACTTTTCATTCTAGTCTAAGTAACCTAACTTACTGTTCACCACATATGATGTTTCAGTTCTCAGCCCTGTGTCTTTTTCCCAGAATGTCCACTATGCTTAAAATGTATTCTCTCTTTACCTCCACTTCATAGAGTCTCTGGCTTTAAAAAATTTTCAGGTAGATTATTATTGACTAGAGGAAGCAATCCTGTTCATATTTTCTTGTGTCTTGCCCTGGAAAACATCTTGAATATATTTTATATTTAATTTATTATTTATGTCTTATTCTCCTCTGCCCTCCACCCACATATGAACTTGAGTCTAAGTTTCTTGAAAGGAGAGACTTGTATTGTCTTTACAACCCAATTTAAATTTTATTTGTTATTTTCTTTATTGTAAAACCCAATATTTACTTTAGAATAATAAAATGCAATGTAACATAAAACAATGAGAACTTTGATTCTGAGAAAGTGGTTATTTTGAGTACTTTATTATTAAAGTATTTTTAAGGCTTCATGAAAATGTTGAAATTGGACAGAGTCTTTAAAGTATTGGGGAAGGACACAGTAGGTAAGTGGAGAAGAGGCAAGAGAATGTGAGTAAATTGCGAAGGGTAGAGTGAGGATGGTTAAGAGTAGATAGGTCTTTGCTTGAGCTCTTCCTGGCTTCCTTCAGATCATCTTTTTGCCTCTGGGCAGGTGTGGAGTGACAAAACTCACAGATATTTGGAGGGTAACATTTCCAGGAAAAGATATTTTGAAAGAACTTTGGGAAGGGTCTGTCTTAATGTGGTGGGAGGGCTGAGGAGAAGGAGCGGAAGGTGTTGCAGTGCTGTCCTGGGAGACACAGGGCAGAGAGGCTTTTGCATGCTGAGGGAATCCAGCTGGAGGCTCGTAGTTAAAATACAGCAGCATTTGCTCTCTGTCCTGGTTCAGAAGCTGGATCAGCAGACTAGCTGAGACTACTCCAACACAACTACAAATGGAAAGGAATGAGTTCTTCAATCCCAGTGTAAAAATTTTTTGAGGGAAGCCAGGAAGAGCTCAAAAAAATTGGACTTAGCCATGCCCTCTGGGCACCTGAAGGAAGCCAGTAGCACTGGCCCCTGGGCAGTGTGAAACTGCTATCATCTGTAAAGGAAACTCAGAAATCTCCCCTTTACTTTAAGAGCAAACCTCAACCTGTAAAAATGAGCAAAAATGCAAAAAGAGTTCTGATCATAAATAGCTATTATGGAGACAGGGAAAAATAGATCCCAAAGTCCGAAGACACTAAAGGCAAAACAACTCCAGAGAAAGCCTCAAAAGGTAATGCAACATGGTCTCCATCTCACCAGGCTCTCTTGAAAGAATTGAAAAAAGGGTTTTAAAAGAGTTAGAAGAAAAATGGGAAAAGGAAATGAGAACTCTGGAAAAGGAATGACAGAAATTGTCTAAAGAAAATTACTCCTTAAAAAGTTAAGGCAAAATGGAAAAAAAGAAAAAGAAAAAAACTCCTTAAAAATAGAAATTGTTTTTTCAATGGAAATGGAAATAGAAAAAAAGAATACAGTGAACAAAACAACTCATTTGAAAGTTCAATTGGCCAAATGCAGAAGGAGATAAAAAAACTAACTGAAGAAAATAATTCACCAGCATTTAGAATTGAACAAATAGAAGTGAATGACTAAATGAGACATCAAGAATCAGTCAAACAAAACAAAAATGAAAAAAAAAAGTAAAATAATTCATCAGAAAAATGAGTGATATGGAAAATAGATCCAGGAGAGATAGTGTAAAAAATATTGCACTACTATGAAAACCATGATGAAAAAAAAAAGAGTCTAGACAACATTTTTCAAGAAATTAACAAGGAAAACTGCCCTGGTGTCCTAGAACCAAAAAGTAAAATAGTCATTGAAAGAATTCATCAATGACCTCCTGAAAGAGACTTCAAATGAAAACTACAAGAAATATTGCAGCTAAATTCCAGTCTTATCAGATCAAGAAGAAAATACTGCAAGCATCCAGAAAGAAACAATTCAGTTATGGAGGAGCTACAATAGAGATTACTCAGGACCTATCACTTTAAAGGAACTAAGTTCCAAATTATGATACTCTGGAAGGTAAAGGAGCTTGCACTGCAGGCAAGATTAACTATCTAGCAAAATTAAGCATTATCTTTAAAGGGAAAACATGAACATTCAATGAAATGGGGGGGGTTCATTTATTTTTGATGAAAACACCAGAACTGAACAGAAATTTCATCTTCAAATACAAAACTCAAGAGAATCATAAAAGGTAAAAGGGAAAGGAAGAAACTATGCTTTTTTTTAATATATTTAATTTAATACAATAGTTACAAAATTGCACTATTTGTATTCCTTTCTAAGGATGTTCTTGTTTTATTGTGATTTGTTACTGTTACTGATAATCTTTGTAGTGGCCAGAAACTGGAAACTGAGTGGATGCCCATCAATTGGAGAATGGCTGAATAAATTGTGGTATATGAATATTATAGAATATTATTGTTCTGTAAGAAACATCAGGAGGATGATTTCAGAGAGTCCTGGAGAGGCTTACATGAACTGATGCTAAGTGAAGTGAGCAGAATCAGGAGAACATTGTTCATAGTAACAAGATTATGTGAAGATCAACTGTGATGGATGTGGCTGTTTTCAACAATGAGGTGATTCAGGTCACTTCCAATGGATTTGTGACAGAGAGAGCCTTCTGCTTCCAGAGAGGACTATGGGGACTGAGTGTGGATCACAACATATTATTTTCACTCTTAATGATTTTTTAGTTAAATGGAAAAAAGTGAACATGGATCTCTCAAATCCAGACATGATCCAAGACCTCATTTCAGTTTATAATTTAAAATCTTCAACAACTCTTTTATAAAACAAATTAAGAAGTCATTTGATTAACTTTAGGTTTATTGTCTCTCTCTAGCCTTGTACTCACATCATGACAATGGAATGGGCAAAGTGTGAGAAAGCAGGAAAGAGGAAAACGGGCATTAAGAGTATTCCAAAATACATAATTGTTTCCTTAAAGGGTGAGTTGATCATGACCACCATCATTCTTTTTGAACTTTAATAAAAAGAATAGAAAATTGTCAAAACCTGGGAGAATAAATGCCTTTTTCAGATACAATGCTACTATGATGTAATCGTGAACAAACATAATATACTACTATTCATGTTCATTTTTTTAGGTAAAAAAGCAAGGGAGCTTCTACTCATTTTGATGACAACTGAAAAGAACATTCCTTTACTTACAGCATGTAATTTAGAGTTATGAATGGGATAGTTATCTAAAAATTATGTCCATCTTCTTTTTAGAAGTACAGCCTAATGCTGTGAAAACTGCTTTTATTTTCCTGCCTATGTGAATTTCCATGGCATCTAGTGATCATGGAGAAAAATTGTTCCTTCTTCCTATCCAAAGCTACTTATGTACTCACAACTAAGTCAATTTCCTTTATAGACTCCTACGTAGACTCTTTTAACCAGAGTAACAGAATATTATCTACATTGTCTGGAAGTAGGAGAAATGCTTTTCTCTTTGATCCAAGGTGAATAGACCAGGCTTTCTTACCTTCTCTTTGAGTAATTGCCTGACTAGGTAATTCCTTTGAGATATTTTTTTCCCTTGACATAATGCATTAGCAAATGCCATGCTGTAATGCCGGTGTTGCTGATGGAAGGCCAGGTAGACACAAAGCAATCCACATCTGACAGTCAAAAGGGACTGACTTTATTCCTTAAAAATCCAATATAATATATGTGCCCTCTGCTTCTTATAGTCAGGTGTGATCATGGGAGATGGAGACATGGTAATGTGTATTTATACTGTTTTAGACTGGCTGCTTTCACCAATGATGTTCTCTATTGATGGAGAAGATTTTCATGCGCTGCTATGTATAAAAACAAAAACAAAATCCATCGGTTTAGAGTCAGGCTCCTGGGGATAAGCTTCCCTGGATTGGCCCCCATATGACAGGTGGGGGAATCTACTGCTGTCCTCATACTGGAAGCTTTCCCAATTTAGGGAGGAGCCATCAAAATGAGTCTTCCTCTGGCATAGCTTTGGGGGAGCAAATATTCCCAGTATCCTTTCTAGGCCACCATGAGGCATTAAGGGACTTTTTAGTCAGTACTTTCTCCATCCCTGCCCCCACATACACGGCGAAACTGGAGCCAGAAGGAGGTCTCATTCCTTTGAGAAGAATCTCTGTAGGGGATTTACAGTTTGGCATAGACAAGAATAACAGGCTGAAAAGGCATACATGCGTTTCTGAGTGAAGAGCAAAGAATTTATCAGTCAAAGACTATTTAATGTAGAATTATGATTGACCTGTCCCAACAAAGGAGGCTCTCTTCTTTTTCCTCATCCCCCTTCATGTCCAGTTCTTACATATAATATGATGACAAATTATGACTTATTTTTTGATCATTTTGAGGATGAAAAGGCATAATATGGCTTTGTAGACAAAGCCCCAGCATCACCATTTATCTCATTTCAGCAATACCAGAAGTCACCCAAAGTTTAATATCCAGCCTGCCAAGCTTGCAAGGGACACGTTTTGAATGGTGCAATGCAGCTGCTGTTTCTGCTGGGCTGTCTTTATGTAAGGAGAATTATACAATACCTGCTGAAATGCTAGATTCAACTCGTCAATGAGCTGCTATCACACAGAAACCTATTATGGATTAACTCTGTCACAGGAGATTCTCACTTCTGACAAAATGCTGTCAGTCGATGCCCTCCTTCTTTGGTAATGACCATTTAAATCCAGTAAAGCCCTTGCTGCATGACTGAAGGTGGAGGGATCAGTATCTTTCTTTTTTTGGCCAACATCTAAAAATATTCCTGATTTTATGGTTGCCACAAGATTTTAAAAAATATTTTGGGTAGATATTGACTCTTGCAGTTTCCTGAATTTCAAGGTATTGCAGAAGAGGGGAAAGTATTTTCAAAGTTGAAATTCAGGGAGTGATCAATTATATTTATGAAGGGAGACCTCAGTATACAATTTGAAATAAAGATTGAAGAGGGAATTAAACAATTTGCTTTGACTGACCAGTTGTCAATGTGCTTATTACACACCATTTTAATAATTCAAAACTTAATGGTTCACCTTTATTTATAGTTTGCAAAAGCTTTTACTCACATCACCTCCAGGAACTAGGTAATATAACAACAACCCGATAACAATATCTAGCATTTATATAATTATTTAAGTTTTACAAAGTGTATCTTATCTCATTTAATCCTCAAAATAACCTTGGGGGATAAGTAATATTATTATCCCCATTTTACAGATGAGGAAAACCGAAGGCAACAGAGATCAAGTGACTTTTTCAGTGTTACTTCACCTGATGGTATGAGGCAGGGTTTGAAATCTAATTTTCCCAAATCTAAAACGAACATTTACATTTACTCTACCACTTTGCATATCATAGTCCCAGGATTACTTTTTTTAATTTGACTTGAGACAATGTCTGGCACACAATAAGTGTTTAATAACTGCTTGTTATTGTTGCTGACTTTTATAGTTAAGATATTCAAAACTTCATGAGAAGTTACTTGTCTAAGATCACATCGCTGGGATCAGTGCCAGGATTTGAAAACAGGTTTTTCCTGACTCTAAGAGCCATGCTTATGTTACATTAATGTCCAGAGAGTGGTTTATAAAAGGCAGCTAGATGTTCAGCAGAGAAAGTGTGGTCCAGGAAGAACTGACTTCAAATGTGATCTCCAACACTCACTAACTGTGATCCTGAACATATCACTTAACCATATTTCCTCAGTTTCCTCATCTGTAAAATGAGCTGGAGAAGAAAAGGGCAAACCACTCCACTTTCTTTACCAAGAAAATCCCAAATGACTGACTAATAACAACAGTAAAAAGTTTATGTAAGATATAGGTGGAAAGACACAAAATGCTTCTGGTTTGCATTAAAAGATATAGATCCTATCTCATTATAAAATAATAAAGGAACCAGTAATTTCATATGTATGACTAAATTAAATATTTAACTTGATAAAACCATAGATCCCTACTACCTTCACAAATGTTACCTCTCTTTCAAAGAGTAACTCAAATCTAACCTCTTCCATGGAATCTTTCCAGCCCAGACTTCTGATTTTTAAAAAAAATATTTAACATGTTTCCTAATTACATTTAAAACATTTTTTACATTTCTTTTGAAGATTTTTGAGTTTTAGGTTCTCTCCCTTATCCGCACTCACAATTATGAAACTTCATGTGAAGTTATGCAAAACATTTCCATAAAAGTCAAGTTTTGAAAGAAAACATAGATCTCCCACTCCAATAAAAATGAAAACCTCAAGAAAAAGTAAGTTAAAAATAAAGAGAGAGAGAGAGAAAGAAAAGCGAAGACACACAGAGAGAGACAGAAAGAGAGAGAATGCTTTGATCTGTTTTCAGACTTGATCAGTTTTTTCTCTGTGTATGGATAGGAATTTTCTTCATAAGTCCTTTAGAGTAGTTGTGGATGATTGTACTACTGAGAATAACAATGTCAATTATAGCTTGTCATCCCAGAACATTGTTATTACATTTTATATAGTCTATTTCACTTCGTTCATGGAGGACTTTCCAGGGATTTTCTTTTTCCTCAGAGCATCCTGCTCATCATTTCCCTGAGAATAATAATATGGCATCAGATAAATTGCTTTGAAAAAATTTTTAAAATTACTATTGCCAATTGTATTTCCTTCCATCCATTTATTCTCTCTCTCCTTTCAACCTATCCCTCCTCTAAAGAGTTTTGCCACTGAGTATTCCCTTCCTCAATATGACCCCTTATTATCACCCTTCACCCTTCCTATATATCCCATTCCCCCCCCCCATTTTCCTGCAGACTACTTCATAGATTGAATATGTATGTTATTTTCTTTTGATCCAATTCTGATGAGAGTAAGGTTCACTCTCTCTGCTTACCCTCTTTTTCTCTACTGTAAAAGCTTTTACTAGCCTCTTTTTATGGCAGATAATTTGCACCATTCCACTGCTCCCTTTCCTTTTGTCCCAGTACATCAGTACATTTTTCTCTTACCCCTTAACGTCATCAATTTTTTTTAAAAGTTATTATCCCTTCATATTCAAGTCACATATGTGCCCTCTGTCTATATATGCCTCTTCTAACTGCTATAATAATGAGAATATTTTAAAGAGTTACAAATAGCATCTTTTTAATGTTTGTATATTTTATCTCACCAACTAGATTATAATTTCCTCAAGAGAATACTTTTTTGTACCCTAACATGACTTCTGATAAACTCCCATGCACACACTTTAATCAAGCATCTTTGAACCCAGGAAAACATAGCTCATGTTAGTGGAATGAGATAATATACTTAGTTAAGGGGGTAGTGATAGAACCCTAATGTAAGGCTAATGCTAGGAAATCAATTGCACAGGGTCATGGGGAAATGCTCATCTCTGCCACTTATTTATTTAGTAGTTTGCTACTTTAACTAATTCTTGCTAATTAAGTGATATAACCTCTACGTGTTAAAGAGCTGTAAGTTTGCATGGTATTTTCTGAATTCCATGCCCTGGGATAAAGTTCTGGCAACCTTGCCATAGTTAATGTTCTGCCCTTTCATGTATTCAATGTGATTTTCTAAATATTTGTGGATTTATTGATTACCTGATTAAAATCAACTATCTAATGCATTTTCACAGAATTTGCTAGTTATATACCAAAGCCTTTAATTGTGGGGTCTCGATTCTATTGTCTACAACATGGACCCAGTCATAATAGCTCAATACCTTAACCTGTCCATACATAGTAATACCAATCTAACTATTTCCTAGACTTAATATGTCTAGCAGCAAAGACATATTAGCCACTCACAGTTCCTTCTTTTCTGATCCTAAAGCTGAAGAGTAACTTGTAACATAAATATATTTCCCTCCTAAGTAAACCACTAGGATGGGAAATAAGATTTTATTGTATTTTATAATTTGGATATCTTAGGGCTAACTACAATCCATGTCTCATGTCCATGCAGGGCCTCTGCTTTTGAAGTTTAAGCTGAAGGCCAATAACATGCATAGAATTAGATTTATCTCCCTAGAGAGGATAATGGTTGTGGTAAGACTTCTGCTGTGATATGAATTGCAAGGCCCTGGGAGTGTGGGTGGTTTCATCTTAATGTTCAGAACACCATCATTCTTCTGACATTATATTCTGCTAATTATAGATGAGAACACAAATCAATCTGTCTTTCTTGGTATCCTGCAAGGATAAGTCACTGTTCTCAAAAAGTGCTTGCTCTCTCTCATTGATTTTCTGAGTAAAGGCAAATCACTCTTTTGGAAGAATGATTTCATGCTTGTGGCAGTTTATAGCACTTTTAATGAACATAACTTCTAAACAAGCTTTAGTCACATATATGACACTGGCAAGACATTAGCACAAAATACATGTAAATATGTATACGCACACACATGCATGTATGTGATATGCATCTACACAGAGGTGGACTTATTCCTGAATTGGCAAGAAAACTGTAATTGTCAATATACATGTGTACATAAACATACATGTATATATGTACATAGTCATAGAAAAAAGAGAAGGCTTACTTGTTTCTCCACTCTGGCAAAAGGTGAGTATTTATTTATTTATTTATTTATTTATTTTTATTTAATAGCCTTTTATTTACAGGATATATACATGGGTAACTTTACAGCATTAACCATTGCCAAACCTCTTGTTCCAATTTTTCACCTCTTACCCCCCCACCCCCTCCCCTAGATGGCAGGATGACCAGTAGATGTTAAATATATTAAAATATAAATTAGATACACAATAAGTATACATGACCAAAACGTTATTTTGCTGTACAAAAAGAATCAGACTCTGAAATATTGTACAATTAGCTTGTGAAGGAAATCAAAAATGCAGGTGTGCATAAATATAGGGATTGGGAATTCAATGTAATGGTTTTTAGTCATCTCCCAGAGTTCTTTTTCTGGGCATAGCTAGTTCAGTTCATTACTGCTCCATTAGAAATGATTTGGTTGATCTCGTTGCTGAGGATGGCCTGGTCCATCAGAACTGGTCATCATATAGTATTGTTGTTGAAGTATATAATGATCTCCTGGTCCTGCTCATTTCACTCAGCATCAGTTCGTGTAAGTCTCTCCAGGCCTTTCTGAAATCATCCTGTTGGTCATTTCTTACAGAACAGTAATATTCCATAATATTCATATACCACAATTTATTCAGCCATTCTCCAACTGATGGACATCCATTCAGTTTCCAGTTTCTAGCCACTACAAAAAGGGCTGCCACAAACATTCGTGCACATACAGGTCCCTTTCCCTTCTTTATAATCTCTTTGGGATATAATCCCAGTAGTAACACTGCTGGATCAAAGGGTATGCACAGTTTGATAACTTTTTGAGCATAGTTCCAAACTACTCTCCAAAATGGTTGGATTCATTCACAACTCCACCAACAATGCATCAATGTCCCAGTTTTCCCGCATCCCCTCCAACAATCATCATTATTTTTTCCTGTCATCTTAGCCAATCTGACAGGTGTGTAGTGGTATCTTAGAGTTGTCTTAATTTGCATTTCTCTGATTAATAATGACTTGGAGCATCTTTTCATATGACTAGAAATAGTTTCAATTTCTTCATCTGAGAATTGTCTGTTCATATCCTTTGAGTATTTATGTTTGTATGTCTCTATATCTTTGTATGGATTTCTATACTTAGACACAGAGATATAGAACAGATAGAGAAAGAGGATGACCTCATTTTTAGGTGGAATAGAAAGATGCTTTGTAGGTTGTGATTTCAGTAACACTAAAATGATTCCCTCCCAATAAATTTTTCTTCTTTTATCTTACTAATATAAGAAAGTCAGTAAATAAGCATGCTCAAGTGCCTACTATGTGCCAGGCACTGCATTAAGCACTAGAAATAAAAAACAAACAAACCCCCCAAAAGGGAAGGGGAACAGATAGTTTCTACTCTCAAGAAAGTTCCAGTCTAATGGGAGAGAAAATATGAAAATTACTAGTACAAAAAAGATATATAAATATATATACTGCCTTTCTTCTGTTCATATATATATGAACAGAAGAAAGGCAGTAGAATTAGGGAGGGTTAGGAAGAGCTTCCTATGAAAGGGGGATTTTAGCTGGGATTTGAAGGAACCAGAGAATCCAGAAAACAGAGATGAGGAAGGAGAGCATTTACAACATATTGATTATAGACATATTGGAAAGTGATAATTGAGATTTATTCCTTTTGTTTAAAGCTTTGGGATAGTAAAGGAATTCATGATCATGATACATGAAGGTTGGTTGTAGGAACTAAGCACCTTTCTTCTGGAGAAGAGTAGACATTGCAGACTCCTAATATTGTATTCAATATTTTAAAGGCTATTATGTGGAATAGGGATCCAGAGGACAGAACTATGAGTAAAGGGTATAAGTTTCATTGAGGCTTATATAAGCTTGATTTAAAGAAACATTTCTGAATAATTTGTGCTATTCAAAAATGTAATGGGCTACTTTCTATATCATTCTCTTACTAATAATAGTAATAATGAAAGCTAGATGATTACATTTTGGGGGATATTGTAGAAAGGATGCTTATTCAGCTATGGGGTGAACTACATGGCCTCTAAGGCCTCTTTCAGTTCTGAGATTCTGTGATTCAAATTGAATCAATAATGTTAGGCTTTATCTATCTCTTATATCTTATCTATTGGTCTGTTAACTAATAATTTGTTACCTATCTATTCATTTGTTCTTTCATTCATTAATTCATTTCCCCCCTTCTTCCTTATTTTCTTTCCCTTTCCTTCCTTTCCCTTTTCTTTCTTCTCTGTCCTTCCTTCCTTCCCTTTTTTCCTCTTTTTTTCTCTCTGTCTCAGGGTCTCTTTTGCACAGAGAATATTCAGGCCTTTGACTATGACTAGAAGGGGATCAAGTAGGGCTTATAGGACACAACACAAAAGGGTAAATTGCTTCATCTCTATGGCTTCAGAAAAAAGATAGAAAAGAGAAGAATTGGAGTAGTGGCAGATAAATTTCATTATTTTATCCAGGATTGAACCTACCTATTTGTTATCTGTAACATAATGGTGCCAAAATTTATTTTACTTCCACAAAATCAACACATACAATAACTTTTCCCCCTCTCTTGTCTTTTATATCAGAGTATTATGTCAGTCTGTCAAGGTGAAGAGAATTCATGGTTTTCCTGGTCATCTGTTTGTAAGCCTCTGTGACATGTCTAATGGCTTCCAAAATGGAGAAGTGGTTTCTGCCTACAAATAAAGGTAAGTGTCCTTTTCAGTAAGTAGGGCTCCAGGAAAGTTATAACAGAAATTAATGGTGCTAGTTTTCCATTGGAGGTTTTGATGTCATTTTGGAGAGGCATCTAAGAATTACATTTCTATCCATGTGGTCTTTCTGAGTCATGTGGGAGAAAGCAAAAAATCAGCTTTGCCTTTTGAAGAAACTGTCTTTTTGAAGAACCAGAAAAATAACATTTAACTTTTTACTATCCTTGGCAGACCCACAAAGAGTGGTATTTGGAGGCCACAAGCCAAAACAGACTGTGAGGAATTATCCATACTGAAATGAGGAGTGATTTGTTCTAACTCTCTAAATTAGGAGAATAAGAGTCACCAAAAATATTTTTTTAAAGAATCTGGCTTTTATTTCTGAGGGATAGTTTGTAATAGTTCAGGGCTTCATGGTTTAATGTCTAAGGCTCTGTATAATATGTAAGTGAAGAAAAGAAATGGCAGTTACTGCTCATATAGGATTCATATAGCAGGAGTATACCATGTGTGGAATAAATGGGGCATTGATCCAATATGCAATCACCTGAGATTGAGCTTTGGACCTGCTTTGAGGCTTTTTTCCATGCATCTACATCTAGTACTGTTCAACTATTGGCTCAGGAGGCACAGAGAACAGCTATTTCTTTGGGACTTTGGGGCGGTTGAGCTCTTCCTGCCTAAAATGACTAAATGTCTTACAGGACTGTGTCTAGCAGCATCCCTTTCTCTGCCTCCTCTGCCTTCCCCTGACTGCTCTGTCAACTGTATCCCCACCTATGTCAAAGCTCAACTGAATTTGCCTAGATAACATTTGTGCTAGTTGTGGCTTTATGCATAGATGTGTTAAAGAACATGTAGGGATTTTGACACTGTAAATCATTCCACTAATTCATGCAGAATTGCAGTCTTACAGGAAAACTGAGTTTTCTTTGCATGGATAAACCTGAATGTTTCCTCCTGAGCCAGACACCAGGAATTCTAGATTATAGGTGTGTGTATGGGAATTCAATCTTTCTAAATCTCTAGGTTCTTTTCAGGTTTTTACTTATCCATAGGTGCTTGTGTGGGATCACAGGAAACCGGAGGGAGATTTTGTGGTGGTCAACTGAGGAATGGAGACTCTTGCTAATGCTTGACCTTGGCTTAATCCCTCTCCTTATGTCTATAGTACAAGCTAAGTTCCATGTGTGGCATCAGGGAGTTATTGGGATCATCACAAAATTCACTTTTTGTACTTTTCAATTCTCCTCATCACCATACGTTTACTGGAGAATACTGGTACAGAACTGTAAATACTAAGAAATATATAATGTTGTCCCTGACTTCACCAGTGTGCCCCCAAAGACCCTTCCTGCTTTCCTGAAATCATGGACATCTTGGTAAAATTTAAGAGCTTGTAATACTTTTCTGGCACTAGTTGAATCCCTGTGGTAGGATATTCACAAACTCAATCTTGAGAGCTGATTTTTTTGATTAGTTCTTCATTCCAAGCAGGTGTTAAGAAGATAAAATCTTTTAAAATTGTGCTCCCTATAAAGCAAAATCATCCACAAGCTTCCCTTCAATATCTGAGGATAACATTTTGTTGCTTATTTGCTCAGCTGTCTGAGTACTTTTTCCAATTCATGTGCTGTTTACAAAGAATAGATTTTTTTTTAACATCATAAGTCAGCCCTTAATTAACTTTGCTAATTGGGGCCAGAAAATGCATTAGTAACTGAAATCCTGAGACGGTCCTCACAACAAATTTTAACCAATAGTTTGAAACTTGTCCACAATAGACCAAGGATCAGGATGCCTACTTTCTGAAATCCCTTGGAGGTGTTGATGAGCATGAAATGATGAAAAGTTAGCTGGAAAAAGGAAAGTGTGGCAATAGCAGCAGCAGCAAGGGCTTCAGAAATCCACAAATTGGACCTCAGTCCTTGAAAAATCAAGATTTTACTATGACACAAGCTCAAAGAGGATCGGGAGGGAAGGGAACACTGCTAAAACATGAAGCTAAAATTAATTTCATGAGAGTTAACATTCTATTGCATAGAAGCAGATGTGACAGGCCCTCTTCAGTTACTGGCCCAGTGACAGGATTAGGGTGGAAAAAATGTTGAAAGATAAAGTTTCTATAATATTTGAAAGGAAAGATATCAATTCTGTATTGACCAGGAAACTGAGGTCATAGAGATGAAGCAAATGTCAGTAGCATGAATGAATAGGATGAACAAATGAGTGAGTGAATGAATAAATCTATTCCATAAATATAACAGGTCTTAAATTTAAAATTATCTCTGATTTAAGCATGTAAAAGTCAAGAAAAATGACTTCTGATGTGCTAAATATGAGATTAATTAGCAAAATATATCATGGGGCAGCTGGCTTGTGCATTGGATAAAGTGAGGCCTGGCATCAGAAGGTCCTGATTTCAAATCTAGCATCAGACACTGTGTAACCCTGGGAAAGTCACTTAATTCTATTTACCTCAGTTTCTTCATCTGTAAAAACAGATGGAGAAGGAAATGGCAAACCACTCCAAGATCTATGACAAGAAAACCCTAAATGGAGTCACAAAGAGTTGGACATGACTGAAACAAATGAAATCATCAATGCAATTATCACATGTCACTCAGGTCATATCAGTGACTTCTTCCTTACATGGTCTGTTTGATATTCAGGTATATGAATATTTCCTTCTCTGACTTTAAGTCTTGATGTTGGATATAAATTGACTATATAGTCTAAAGCTCAAAGAAATGCTAGATAAGTAAAATATAAAAAGCTTTCTAGACATGCATGATAAATTGTGTGGAATATCCCATAAATTATGTACTTTGTAGATTGATATTCTCAATTGTAGACTTAATTCAATTTCTATCCTTGGCTTTCCAGTGATTCACATCACCTTCCACTGATGGCAAACTCAGCCTTTCAGTAATTACAAGCTAGATGGCACAGCAGATAGAGTGTTGGACCTGAAATTAGGAAGATGAGTTCAAATTTAACCCTGGGCACTTATTAGCTGGGTGATCCTGAGCAAGTCACTTAACCTCTGTCTGATTCAATTTCCTCAACTGACAAATGAGGAAAATGACAGTAACTACCTCACAGGGTTTTTGTGAGGAACAAATGAAATATTAATTATAGAGCCTCACAAACCTTAAAAAGCAGTGTCTGACACATAGTTTTTCCCTTTCTTTCTTTTTTCCCTTTTGTGAGGGCAAACTCAGCTATTTTCAGTATCAAAAAACAATAACAGTGGTGGGAAGCTGTTCATAGTAGAAGGTTCTTCAAAATGTAGAGTACATCATTAACTCCAAATGTTAAAACTCAATCTATCAACAAACATTTATTATGTGATGATTGTGTGTCAGATGCTGTACTAAATTCTTGGGATTAAAACAAAAAAAAATATTCCTGCACTCAAGGAGCTCACAATATAATGAGAAAGGTTATATATACATATATATATATGTGTGTGTATGTGTGTGTGTGTGTGTGTGTGTGTGTGTGTGTGTGTGTATACACAAATAAGCTATATAGAGAGTTAATATATACAGAATGTAAAACATGCTATATTTCAGCCATGGAGAATAGCCAGAGAACATGTTTACAGTCAAAATGTTCATGTAATAGCTAGGAGATCATTGTCATTGCATTGATGAGTTCATAACAATGAGTAAGATGTAAGAAGAATGAAAAGGCAGGAAGAGATTATGTTATGAAGGTCTTTGAATACCAAGCAGAGTATTTTGAATTTTATCTTGGAGGTTATAGGGATATACTTGAGTTTATTGAATAGGGGGAATGACATGGTAGGAGTTCATTTTGGGAAAATCACTTTAGTGGCTGAATGAAGAACTGATTGAAGTGGAGAGAGAGCTGAGTTGGGCTGGCCCACAAGCAGGTTATTGCAAAAATTCCTCTGTGAAATAATGAGGATTTCACCAGAGAGTGCCATTACTGTGAGATGACAGTAAAGGGAACATTTCAAGAGATGCTGCAAAGATAAAACTGACAGACCTTGGCAGCAGATTAACCATTGAAGCTGGTGAGAGATAGTGAGGAATCCAGGATAGGCCCTAGGTTGCAAGCCAAGATAACTGGGAGAATGGTGTTGACCTCATTAGTAAAAGGAAAGTTGAAGTGGGGGAATGTTGAGGGGAAAAGAAGATGAATTCTGATTTTGACTTATGAGTTTAAGATGACTACTGAATATCCAATTCTTGATGTCTATAAGCAGGTGGAGATTTGAGACTGGAGGTCAGCAGAGAGGGAGATTTTAAAATTAACAGCATAGAGAGGGTAATTAAATCTATAGGAGCTGATGACCTAACGAAGTAAAGTAGTATAGAAGGAGAAGAGATGAAGACCCAGAAGGACATCTACAATAAAGAGTTGTAATATGGATCCAAGAAATGACACCGAGGAGGGATAAGTGACAAAAACCAGAAGAGAGTGATACCTGGAAATCTAGAGAGAAAAACGTATTGAGGAAGAGAAAGTAATTAACAGTGTCAAAGGCTGCAGAAAGGTTCAGGAAAATGAAGGCTGAGAAAAACACATTGGTTTACAAACTCTTGCTTAAGAATCCCTGCTTAGTCCTTTCTAATGCTACACACTTGCTATAGAAAGATCAGGTGTTAGATCTAAGGACAAAGCAATTCAGCTGCTGAATCTTGTATGAATTAAACAATCTGGATGACTTGTTTAAAGATAGTATTCTATTGAAAAATAATGAATTATTCATCTAGTGTGTATGAGGCCCTATGGAAAGTTTTTTATATTATCTGCTTGTCAGTCTAGATGCAGTCGATTAAAATGGAATGGGGCAAAAAAGGTTAAAGGTTGGTCAAATTAATAATGAAAATTAGACCTTGAAATTTGAGGGCAGTAGAAGATGATTATGAGCAATTGGTCACATTGGATAGTTTTTTTTTTTTTTTTTTACTTTGTGGAAGCAGTTACAGATGATTCCCAAACACTTTCTCTCCCATAATGAAAAGGTTAAAATAAAAAAGTTGCCTTTCCTTTAACTAACTGAGGTGACTTGAAAAGAAGGTTTGGATGTTATACCAACTTGTGAGGAGAGCTGGAAAGTTGGTGAAGTCATTAATTTCTTTTTGTTATGTTCTTTCACAGGGTAGGAAAAAAAGAGAATTGAATGTCCCTCACAACATTAATGGCTCTGCTCCCAGACCCTATCAGCTTCATAAAAGTTGTGGCCCTTTTCTAAGAAGCTGAGATTTATTTCTCTGTGTAGGGTACAATGCAGGAAAAAAAATGTTTTTATACCAAACCACTACCACCATCAACAATAAAAGAATGAAATTCAAAAGCAAAGGCCTAAATAAATAAGTAAAATAAACCCCCTTTTCTTTTACAACTTGGAAAACAGGGATTGTAGCTGTCTGGGAAAAGAACATCCTGAATTTTTGCCCCCATCTGTTCTAAGAGGTTCAACTGCTGAAAATAGATTTCTATAGTAGAAAAAGAAAGATTTAAAATGAACAAGTCAGTAACACTCCACTAGATTGAGTGAAAAGCAAGTTATTATTTATTCTAACCATTCAGTTTTCTCAGAACATATTTTATATGTTCTAACACATAGATTTGGAGAGATGAAATATTAAAGAGGATTGCTTTGGAAGTTTAGAGGCACTAAAATAGGGGTTAAACTGAAATGCTCTTATCTTTGAAAAGAACAGAGGGTTCTTGGAATTTGGGAAGATTTTTTTGTCCATTATGCCAACACTTTTAAAATACAAAAAATACTGACAAACTGTGGTATATATAGCTCTTGCCCCAAAGCACATCACATTATATTTCTGAGTACTTGATCCCTCATAGCAGTATGGAGGATGACTTTCAGTTAACCAACCTAGCTCAGCCTTGGCAGATTGACTCAATAAATCCATAGGGTTGCCAACATTTTCACCAGCCAGAAAAATTTCCACTGGGTTCACTAGTATTTTTCCATACCCTGTTTTGACTGTGGAGACTCTCTGTCTCACTATTCCCCAAGTCAAAAAGCTAAATGGACAAAAAACCTTGACTCTTTGCTAGATACATCACAACAAAAACTTAATAGATTTACTTTAAGACTGAAAGCAACTTTCTTCAATTTCCTGAAATCACAGAATCTAAGGGCTGGGAGGGACATCAGAGACTATGTAGTCTAACTTGTATCTACACAAGAATTCCCTCAACATATTTAATGGATATCCATCCATTTGCCTTCTGCTTTAGTTGAAGAGTAACCCCACAAAGAAAGCTCATTCTACATCCAGAGAGTTCTATTTTTATTAGGAAGTTTTACTGCTTCTTTCCCTGAAAGATCCACTCATTGTTGCTTCTGATACTGCCCTTTGCAACTGGGCAGAACAAGATTAATATCTCTTCAATGTGACAACCTTTCTGATAGTTGAGGATGGTTAACACAGACTTTCTAAGTCTCCGTTTCTCCAGACAAAATTTTCTCTTATCCCTGACCACAACACTTTCTGAAAACAGTTCCTTATATAGCCTGTTGTATAATCTTTCACTCCAATTGCCCTTCTTATGTTGAAATCTGCCCATGTCTTCTTTGAACTATGATATTTAATGATAAACTCAATGCTCTAGATAGTCTTGGTAATCATATGAAATCATGTACCACACTAGGGTTACATATAGCAGAATTATTACTTCCATTATTCAAAATATTGTACCTGTGGAACAACATGATTTATTTGGGTACTGTATCATACTATTATCTTGCATGAATTTTTGATTCACCACCAAAAGCTGTTTTTCACAGTTGAAAAGACAGCTGCTGTTTAACCACATTTCCCTGATATTATAATTATGAGCATTTTTAAAATTGTATAGAACCTTGCATTTAACCCTATTAAATTTGATCTTATATCATTGGACAATGGGTTTGTCTGTAAAGATTGCTCTGGATTCTGATTAAACTATCATCCAAAAAAACAAACTTTGTATCATCTGAAAACTTGATTAACATGCCACATAAAATTTCATCAAAGTCACTGATAAGGTTGAACAGCATAGAATAAAGGTCAAATCCCTGGGATACTCCACTATAGATCTTTCTCCAAATTGACCTTATCTCACTAGTGATTCCTCTTTATGTCTGTTTATTCAACCCAGGTTTTTATATCTATCTGACATTATTATTAACTAGTAGCTGATGAATAGTGTGCTGGGTTTGAAGTTAGGAAGACTTATCTTTCTAGGTTCAAATTGAGCCTCAGATACTTTTTAGTTGTGTAACTCTGGACAAATCACTTAATCCTATTTGCTTCAGTTTCTCATCTATAAAATGATATGGATAAGGAAATAGCAAACCATCCTGGTATTTTTGCCAAGAAAATCCCAAATGGGGTTACAAAGAGTCAGATAAATAGAGGTGTTGTCATATGTTTTACTAAATAAATACATGCATATATAATATATATTTCCACAACATAACTATATATATATATATATATATGAAATACATATATCTATATATCTATCTATACACACATATCTAGCAAACTCCACATACACACAACTAAATAATTTGGTATAGAGAATGCTTGTTATGGACTTAAGAAGACTTGAGTTCGGATCTAGCCTTAGATGCTTCCTAACCATGTCACTCTGGGTTTGTCAATGAACCTATTTAGCTGAATTTCCTAGGGGAATAATATCATTTACCTCCCAAGGCTTTTGTGAGGATCAAATGAAATAATATTTTTAGCATAGTACCTGGTACATAATACAAGTACTATCTATTTATTAATATTATCATATATATATACATGCCTATGTTACTGTACACATAGTTGTACATACATGCATATATAAACAAGATAACAACCAACATAATAAAGACTATTTGAATGCATCTTTGTAAATTTTTTTTGTACTTTGAATATTTCTTGAATGTGTCTCTTTTCTATTTTTTTTTTAAATAGTGGAGTCTTGAAATCATTTATCTCTTCCTTCTCTTTCTTAGGTTATTTGGCTGCATTCCAAAGATTTTGGTATATTGCACTGTTACTGTCACTTTATGTGCTATATATTATTCCTCTTATTTGTTCTTTGGCTCATTATTTCCTAAAGAATCAATTATTTATTTTCCAATTAATTTAATCATTTCTTCAAAGGCTTTTTAATATAATTATATTTTGTTTTGGTCAGTATGGGACTGACAAACAATGCAGTATACACAGATAGTGATTCTTGTCCCAAAGCACATCTTATTATACTTTAGAATGGTTGATTCTGCACAGCAGTGTGGAGGCTGACTGCTTTTCTATATTGGTTTGGGAAGTTTAATGTCCTAATAAAGTCAACTTTTATCAAGATGACATGCAAAGAAGAGAAAAAATATAATTTCAATTCTGTAATCACCAGAGATATACAATATCTAACTTTTAAAAAATTATCATGTCATTAATTTCTTCCTTATTTATCTTTTTGTTCTATTTATGTAGATTGAGAGAGGAAAATTATCTTCACCCCCTTAGCTTCCTTCTTATTTAGTTTTTTTGTTAGATTTACATATGTCTGAGACCTATTTTACTATGGACTCTCACTATTATAGTTTTATTATGTATGCTACCAATGAACTTTGCTTTTAACTATTTTGATGGTCTCTCTATCTCCCTCTATCTATTTGCACATACACATATATATGCATGTATATGTATATGTGCATATGTATGTGTGTAAATATATATGTATATATTTAGTATTGTTTATACAAAATTGTTATCTAACCAATGGAATCAATATTTGTGGGTCAGATTTAGATTTGATTGTATAGATCTTAGTAGTAAAGTTTATAAGAATTTAACTTCTCTATCCCAATGAGCTACAATCACCTCAGAAGGAGGAAAGGGATTCATTTTCCTTTCAGAGAGTGAGTCATCATGGTCACAAAACCTTCTTTATTATGTTCATAAACTTAGCACCAGCTCACTAATATAGGAAGTTGTCAAATGTAGGACTTTTCAGAAGATGTTAATCAACTTTTTGCTTTTTGCATTGCCTTGGATTCTAGTGATCCCTTTATCTAAATCAGCCCACCCTTTCCTCTGCTATAGGCCAATTACTATCTTAGTTTAATTTTTTTAGCATAAAAATTTTTATAACACCTCATATGAACTGTTATCTTTTCATCTGTACAAAAGGCTGCTTTATATCTTAGCCAAGAAAACTCCAAATCGGAGCACAAAGAGTCAGGCACAACTGAAACAGCTAACAAAAATTCCTAAAGGCACATAGACAATGAATTAATATAAGAAATGAATGTGCCCTGGATGAAAGTATCTATACAATGGGGAAAGAAAAGTTTTTTTAAATTATAGGGAGAAATAAATAGTAAAATGATAATCTTGGGAACTTCAGTATAACTCCTTCAGACCTATAAAATCCAATACATATTTTTACTTATTCTGCTCTGGACCCATCTCCTGCTGTGGCTTTTTCTGTGTTTTCTTTTTGTTGTTGTTCCTAAACTTTGTTTTTCACTTACTTTTGCTTATCTTTAATTTATTTTTAGATATAATATTTTGGAAGTTGTTTTATGCATTCATAGACTGAATGAAAGAATTTATAACTTAGTCTTTTTAGTTTTCTTTATCATTTTTCCTTCAGATGAATTTTTATACCTTTATTTGGGTATTTGTGGGGGAACTGTTCTCTTCAAAATCCAAACAGGTCATCACTTTTCTATACCATTTCATTTCTCCCATTCTTTATGGTCTTTAAAATCTCACTCAGAGCAGTTTAGCAATCATACTTACCAGTTCTTTTCATATTCTATAATGAAATTAAGTTGGGTCTTTGTACTGAACTAACTGGACCCAGCCAGAGACCTCCTGTCTATTTATTTACCTTGAGTTCCTTCAACCTCTACTTTGAATTTTCTGTTTCCCAGTTCAAAGACTTTTTCCTTTTAAAACATTGTTTTTGTTTATTTTACTTGTTCACGTGCTTTACATCCTAGTGATTTTGAATGGCTGAGGTTCACATTCCTAGATCCAACAGTACCCCTTATGCCAGCAACTTTGAAGATAATCCCCTCCCCACCAATATTCATTGCATGTTTAAAAAAAACATATTGGTTGCTAATTATCAGCAAAAAAAGATTTATTATGTATAATGTATTCAATAAGGTTTGATTAGAGATGGTCAGAAAAGATCAGAAAAGAAATGAAGTCAAAGAAAGAATTGCAGAGTTGTTAGGAACCTTTTCAACCACATAGTACAGCCTGAGCTTAGCTGCAATTCTCATTATGAAATATTGAACAAGCAGTCTTTCTACCCTTACTTGAAAATCTCAATGGAAATTTTTAAGCTAAGACCTCCACTACTACTTCTTCTTAATTATTTCCTTTTTCACCTTTTCATGAAGTTGGCTGTTTTGATTTTTAGATGAGGGAGAACTCACCTCAATTCCTCATATCTAGAGTGCCACAAACTCTGTTTCATATATTATCTAGATATTATCAAAATTCTTTCCCAGTGTAGTATTGGTCGGTCATTACAGCTATGTGCCCAAACTTCCTTCATTTCTTGTAAGTCTTGCTTTGCTTTATGGTACTTCTGAAAATCCTTCCCAAATTACAATATAAGTTCCTTATGGATTTTTTAACTTTCATATTTTATTATGTATTTGAATGTTCTGTCTCTAGCACAGTGATTGGTGCATAGGAGACGCTTAATAAATATTGACTGACTGACTTATTGAAATGGGAATCCACAGCTTATAAAGCATGCCATTCTACTTTGGGATTCTTCTAATTGTTTTTGCTGATATCAAGCCTTTATTTGCTACTTAGCAACTTCACTCCTTCTTACTTCTCCTATTTGAGGCTAAACAGGAAAATAAATTAAACCTCTTCCTTATAATAGTCATTCAAATACTTTAATACAGGTAACATGTCACCCCAAGTTCTTTCTCCAGGTTACACATCTGTAATTCCTTCAATACTTCTCTTGAAACAGTACAGAATTGAATTGCTTCTGGGCTCAACAGTACTGGGTTGCTCTCCCTTCCCTGTTCTGGTATAGTAAGGGGATCCTCCCAAATCTGAACCCATACATGTGGGCACAAGCAAGTTCAAACCTAGCATCACTTGACTTCTAAATAGTGAGGGTAGTCTCTTTGTCTCAATGTCTTTGCTCCTTTATCTCCCTTTTTAGGAAGTAGTTAGGTGGCAAATGGACAGAGCACTGGGTCTAGAGCCAAGAAGGCCTTAGGTCAAGTCTGGTCTCAGAGATTTATGAGCCACTTAAATTCTGTTTAGCTCTCTTTCCTCATAACAAATTTGGTACAATGCTTGTCATATATAAAATGGTGTATAAATGATGGCTATTATTATAACAATAACAGATGTGGCTCATGTTTGTTATTATTCAGTTGTTTCAGTCATGTCCATCTCTTTGTGACCCTATTTGGGGTTTTCTTGGGAAAGATACTAGAATGTTTTCCATTTACTTCTGTTGCTCACTTTACAGATGAGTAAACTGAGCCAAACAGAGTTAAGTGACTTGTCCAAGATTACATAGCTAGTAAGTATCTAAGGGTGGATTTAAAATCAAGTTGTTCTGACTCCAGACCATTGTGCTACTTAGTGTTCATGCCTAGAGTCTCCCAAAAGGATATGTGATGTACAGAATAAATCACATAAGGTATAGCCACACAAAGCACATCCACAGTGAGTAAAAACTCAAATAATAAACATTTATTTAACAACTACTAGTTATTTTCCAGTGAATTGACCGTTAATAATATGCATTAATGAATAAAGGAAAAAAATTACTCAAGTGCTTACATTTTGATCTTAATGATCTAAGTGCTGGTGATACAAAATTTTAAGGAGATAGTTATTGCTCAAATGGAGCTTATATTTTAATAAGAAAAATAATATATAGGACATGGAAGGCCAGAAAAGGTAATTTTGTTTTTGTGAAGTGGCAGAGGTAGGGAGACAGATTACAGGGAGATGGTGTGGTTGGCTACATGGCATGTGAAGCTGAAGCATGGTCTGTGGTCCAAGGAAAAATAGAAGATAAAACGGATTAAGTGGTGTGCTATGAACACTTGGTCATTCTTCAATCAGAGGGCCTTAGTGAAGGAGCTGTCCAAATAGGAGTGTTGAATTAGCATTGCATCTTCCACTCATTTCTGCTCACTCTGAAGATTCATGTCCTTTGGCAAACCACGCAGTCATCAGCCTTGTCTTCCTGAGGGTGGTTAGCCTTCCTCTCTGATTCTGGAGTTGTATTGGTTTCTAGTTAGCTCTGCCTGAAGGAAATAGGGACTCTGCTCTCTCAAATTCACAAGGCTGCCTCCAAGCCTGGAAGGATATGTTTCATGATCTCTGTTTGGTCACCTGTGATCAAGAATGAAGTAAATGCAAAGCGGCAGCCAAGTGCTTGCCTGAGGTCCAGGATCATTCCACCTAGTTAAGCCTCTGATTTAGGTTCCAGGTAATCTCTTGTGCTACCTTGCTGGGGGAGGTGGAGTGTGAGAAAGATCACCAGGCTTCTACCACTCATCACAGAAAATCCAGGGAGTTAAAGGTACCCATCTCTCCTTTTTAATTAATACAGAATCCTCTGCCTGTGTTGGGGAGGGGAGAACCAGAGTCTATTCAAGATTTGATGAATTATACTAAAGCACAAGCCTTTTCAGAGGCAAGCAGTGTATTTTACCGGATGTGGCTAGCACACAGGCTCATCCCTCATCCACAGGCTGTTTACCATCTACCACCTTTATATATAATATATATGGACTCCAGGACCAACCTGGTTTGCCCTCCTTTTGAGTTATCTGTGTTTTTCCTAAACTGTGGTAGCCATAGATGAAAATAGTTCTCTAACTGCTCTGATTAGAAGCACCTTGCTCTTAGAAGATGTGACTCTTTTAATGAAGCCTAGAAATGAATTATTTTTATTTTTTAATTTTTGTCTGCCCCATTATACTATTGATTCATATTGAAATGAAAGAAATAGAAGTACCAAAATGTTCTCTGCCTAGCTATAAAGAGAAACCATGTACAGATAGCACAAAATCACTTCTATAGTATGTCATCTAATGAATAATAATATACTCCAAGGTAAAAAGTGCTAAAAAGATAATAAGAAAAGGTATGTGGAACTATCCCAAATTTTGTCACATTGTGGACATTCAACAAATTTGTTTTAAATAAATGGATGTTAATCAATTAACTTTCCATAAAGAACTGATTTTGAGTCGTTTGGAAGTGATAATGAACATAGATTTGGAGAGAGGGAAAAGGATTATCTCAGTGGGGTAATGGCATGTATGTAGAGATTGAAATAGGAAAGATCTGAATAGGGAAGTATTATTAAACTAGGCTGATAAAATAAAAGAGAATTAATTGATGAAGGGCTTAGGAAGCTAGGTCAAGTAGGTTAGGGTTTATGTGATTGGCTATAAGGAAACACTTGCAAGTCCAGAAGTGATATAATAAAAAAGAACCAATATTTAGAGAAGGTTAAATTATTGCAACATGCAGAATGAGTTAGAATAGGTAGGACACAATGATCAACCACAATTCCAGAAGGCTCCTGATGAAGCATGCTTCTTACCTCCAGGTAGAAAAATGATGGACTCAAGCAAATCAAAGCTTGGGTGGGAGAGGCAGGAGGAAGCAAAGGAGGGATAAGTCTCATGCAGGAATTTGATTATTCATGTTTATAATGACTTTTGTCTTGTTTTTTTCAGCATGGGGAAGAAAATTCAGGATTCAAAATAAAATTAAATTTAAAAAAATGAGATAGGATCTAGAGAATTAAGGATTATAAATTTGGATGTGAAAGACGCATTAGGGACTATTTACTTTAACCTTCTCATCTTAAAGATTGGAAAATTGAGACATGAAGTTAAAGCAATTTGATATCTCACAGGTAAGTACCAGAGAGGGGATTCTGGTGCCAATTCCTGTCCCTCTCATGAGACTTTTGATATAAATTTGGCAATAAGGAGATAAAGGACTTGCTTGGGGATGAGGGAAGAGAAGGTGGCTCTAGAAATGGTGAGTAAAGTATTTAAAGGCCTATCAAGAATGTTAATTAATCAAAAATATCTCCCCAGAAAGATATTAGCCAGTGAAGGATCAAATGTAAATGTCCAAGACACTATTCCTTAAGATTATATGACTTTTATCATTAAGTATTGTATTATGTTGTATAAACAAGAAATGTGATAAGATTCCAGTGAAGGGAGTTGAGAACTATGGTCTGGAACTTGCTGGGAAAGGATTTACAAAAGATTTAAGTTGGGTCTTAAAGGATGGGTAGAGTAAGGGGCTGATAGAAAAGAAGTCAGATAAAATTCAATGTGTGAGGCAAAACAGGAGAAAGGCATAAAACATACATGCACAGGAGATAGTCTGTAGATGTGAGTGGGTCTAATAAGTTGATATAAGACTCCAAAGCCATTACTTATTTATTTACTGCTATTTTGAGAACCTCCAAAATTCTCAGGTGTCTTTTTTTCCAACAAATTCATGACTTTTGGAACATTTCCAGGTTGCTAAGGGATAGAAGTGCCAAAGAAGGTCACAGTATACTCTATAACTGGAGAATGACTCAGGGATCTAACAGGAGTAGCCTATACATTCTATGTTAAAACCAATTGCTCCAAATCCCAAAGCATCTTTGTGAACATATAAATAATCACTCATGACTGCCCTTTTATTTTAAGCTGACATTCTCAATAACTTTGGATAGAACTAGATGAGAATTCAATAAAGGCCAGGTCTGTGGGGCTTTTTTTATTATTAATATACAACGATGAATACTTTCGTTGTGAGTCAGTCACAATAAATTTCATGGCCAGAATAAAATTAAGTTGTTTTTCTGGCCTTGTAGATCAGCCTTCAAAAATTAAAACAGATGCAAATTTATGGCTTGCCCACATTCTGATTCTGCTATCAGATATGCATCTGACAAATCAATGCTTCCTTATGAATTTAATTTATCAACACAAATTAGCATTTACTGAAAGATGAACTATAGGAAGCTTCATATAAATAAGCAATGGATTTTCTTCCTACAACACATACAAAATCCTTTTAAAATTTCTAATCCAAAAATTATGGGTCTTTGTCCTATTCATGGGCTTGATAATAATATTAGTAACATATGTATAGATATCTAGATATCTTTTTATAAAGGACTTTCCTCATAGCTATCCTATGAAGTTCATAGTGAAAATAAATTCGTTCTCATTTTGTAGATAAGAAAAGACAGTCAAAGAAAAAGGAACTTGCCTCTAATCACAAGCAGAGCTCAGACCCAAACTTCCTGATTATAAATTCAGGACTCAATCCTTTAAACCATAATACTGTACTGAGACTTCCATCTTCTAGAGGGCAGTAGTGAAGGTGATTATTATTTTACTTAAATAATGTCTAGTCCAAGATCTCTTGGGGTAAATGTCCAATCATTTTTGAATGTTCTGAACTAACTTGGGTAAGCAAAGATATATTCATACAAATAAAGACTGATCATGATTTTATCTCTTTGGATTTCTTAATCATTATATCTTAAAAGCACAGGAAAATAATTACTCAAATTATTAAACGCACAATTTTGGCTCCATTATATTTTTAATAATGTTTTTACTTTTCTTTCTTTGGCTATGATTTGGTTTCCAGGACTTATGTACCTTTTGCAAAAGGCTTTCTTGGTTTCCCCCTGTTGCAAGTTCTTTCGCTTCTGAGATCACCATTTATACACTTTGTATATATCTATATGTGTAGTTATGCTCATGCTTCAATCACACATTAGATTATAACCTCCTTGAGGGTAAGGAGTTGTTGTTTTTGTCTTTCTTTGTATTCTCAGTACTTTGTAAACTACCTTTGCCCATAATATATTCAACTGATGCTTGTTGACTTAAAAGTACAAAATAAATGATTTAGTGGGTAGAGTGCTGACCCCAGATTTGGGAAGATTTGGTTTTAAACTCTCTTTTTGACACATACTAGCTGTGATTGGAGTGACTCAAGTGACTCTCTTAAGACTATAAATTGTAGAAGAACTGCTACAATAGAAACTCCATATACAGATGAAATCATATATCTTGGAAACATAAAGAAAAAGACAAAAAGTCTTTCTGCCTTTTGCCTCTCCAACTCATTCTTTACATCTCTGCCCATGTAATATTCCTAATGCATTACTGTAATGATTTTATTTTTTTCCTCAAAAAAAATCCTAAAAAATTCCTCAATTTTTCAATGGCTCCTGAATAAAGTATAAACTCATTAGCCTGGCATTGAAGGCCTTCTATATCTGTCTGAAGGCCTTCTATATCTGTCTTTACCTGAACTTTCCCATTTTACCTTCCATATCTCTCTATTATATATTGTAGATTCCTGTCAAATTGGACCTTTCACCATATTCTTCTGCCTTCTGTCTTATACCCTTTCCTATACTTTCTTTCTTGACTGGAATTAATTCATTTCCCCTTCCACCTAATATATACTTAATGAAATCATACCTTTCTTTCCCAACCCTATTTAGCTGCCAAATCTTACATGAAACCTTCCTTGATTGTCTCCACTGGAAGTGGCCTCCCCACACCTACTATCTCCTTCCTCTTCTATTTTCTCTTTCTCCTTTTCTCTCTTTTCCCCTCTCTTTTCTCATTCTTTCTCTCTTTTCTCTCTATTTTCTTTTCTTCCTTCCCTCCTTTTAGGTTTCCAACTTTTGTCCCCCAATAAAAGGAGGCTACAGTCAAAGTGGCTTGTTTTGAGTATTTTATGCCCCTAGGAATACCATTAAAATGATCAGAACTCCCCTATAAAGGAACAGTCCCAATTTTTAAAAAGATACAACAACAAAAACCAAAATAGGTTTGTTATCTTATTTTCATAATTCTTACTTCATTAATTTCATAGGGAGTAAGTAGCTAAGTGGCACAGTGGAAAAATTGCTAGACTTGAGTCAGGGTCATCTGAATTAAAGTCTGGTCTCAGTCATTTACTAGGTGTGTGTGACTTTTCATAAATTTCTTAATCTATCTGTGCCAGTTTTGTCATCTTGAAAATACGGGTGACAACATTTACCTCCCAGGACTGTTGCAAAAATCAAATGAGATAATATTTGTAAAGTGCTTTGCAAACCTTAAAGTACTATATAAATGCTAGCAAGCTATTATTTCTTATTCCCATGATTTCTCTCAGCTAGATCTTAGAATAGTGATGGATGTATTATGAAAAAGCACAGGTTTTGATATTAAATCAATAATATGGATGTCTGAAGTAAAAGAGTTTTCTTCTGCATTGGCTTACAATTCAGGATTCAGCTAAGAGAGGGTTTATTATTCACCTTAAGGAAAGCTGTCTTGGTAGTTAAAAGAAACCCAGCTCCAAGAATAAAAGACTTCTTGATAATATTAGAACTTTAATAAACATTCTTACATAAGAAAGGAGGATGAAAAGTACTAAAAGTTCTGCAATATAACAGGACAAAAGATATTTTTTGCTGGGAATCTTTCTAAATCCTAAATCCAAATTTCTCCAAGAATCCAGTTTTTATTGCAATCAAATTTTCAGATTATATGAAGTTGAAGTGAATGGTTAACACATTGATGAAAAATCCAGATTCAAAATGATATTGACAGGCTAGGACATTAGATCAAATGTAAAAAGATGAAATCCAAATTTATTAGGCATAATTATAAAGTCTTTTCCTAGGATTTTTTAAAAAAGAAACTTCATGGGGGTGGCATAGCAAGACCAAATTTTTTTGGGGGGGAAATCTAAGACTTTTAGTCGATTTTATGTATTCTATCACTAAATAATAAAATTTGGCATTTAGAAAATCTAATGTGATACTGATCTGTATTTTTAAGAGAGAGATATATAATTTCCTGGACCTAGGAAGTAATATTCCTTCTGATTTTCTGCCTTATTATATTCTGCCTTCTTATTATTTATATAATATGTACAATTGATATAATCAAATTTAATAAATATATTTATGAAACCTTTTAAGTATATTATCTTGTTTGGATTTCCACAGATCTGGACATCAGGAATATTGTGCTCAATTCTGGACATCACATTTACAAAAGATGCTAAAACAAGGTCAAATGCTAAAAAAAAAAAAAAAATGCCTAGAAGAGGAGGGAGGGATAGAAAGGAGCTATGAGATTATGTCACAGGAGAATTGATGGAAGCAAATGCAGATGGTTAGACTGAAGAAGAATACACTTAGAGAACACATTATAGTTTTCAGATATTGATTAGCATTGTTCTATTTGACTCCAGAAGGTGGAAATAGGAATACTAATTGGGAATTGCAGATTTGATGTAACAAAAAAAAAAACATTCTAACAGAACGATGCAAAAGATTAATGAATTATTGAGGGGAACAGTAGGTTTCCTGCCAATCCACTACCATGGGAGGTCTTCAAATGAAGACTGGATAATTCCTTGTCTGATATGATGCAGAATGGATTGTTGTCCAGATATGTGGAGTGCCAAGATGGCCCTTTAAGCTCTATTCAATTTGAAGATCCTATGAGAGAAAATCCTGTTTGTGTTTTTTTTTTTCTTTTTGAAATGCTATGTCACTAGCATTATTAAACCATTCTTCCCAGGCTCATAAACAGACTTCATTGTGCTTTAAAGACATCTCTAATTTAATTAATAACTTACTGATGAAGAATCAAGTTCAGATCACTAAGTGGATAAGGATGAATCAAATGTTTACTATACAAGCAATCAAACAAATTGATAAACAGGAAGAAAATGACTATGGAACTATAACTGTTCTATTATTAACCGACAATCTGCATACTTCCTCCCAATTAATGCCTAGAAATGGGATTGGAGTCAGTTGAAACCTAATTAGTGGCATATCATTTTGTTGATTAGAAACACTGCAACAGTCATTGCTTCTTGCTTCATTTGCATAAGTCCCATAACAACATCCCAGTAGGATGTCAGTCACTGCTTTGCTACCAGAAGTTTTTGCTGCAGTGATAACTTTCAGTGTAAATGCACACTATTTCCCCTGTCACTTTCTGATTAATTGTTCTGCCATCCCAAATCCCCATTTCTTCGAGTATAATGGAAATCCACCTGCCATGAAGGTGATGAGGTCCATGGCTCCCTGGGGATGGGTAGGTTGCTATGGAATAGTTTTTATAATATAACTTAGAAAGATAAGTGAGGATGGCAGTTGTTTTATGGCTGCCATGTGAGGATCAACTGAAGAAAATGGGAATGTTTAAATGAGGGAAGGGGAGAGTTTGGGGTTAGGATCATGACATAAAGGTATCCTTCAAGTATCTGAAAGGCTAGCAAATAGAAGGATTAGGTTAATTCGGCTTGACCTCCAGAGAAATTACTAGGAGATATGGATGGGAAATTACAAAGAAGAAGACTTGGGATTGATATCTGGAAAAACTTTCTAATAATTAGAATTGTCCCTCCTAACTTCTTCACAGGGTTGCTCTAGCTAACACATTGGCTATCTTGTCTTCCCAATAACAACTCAATTGTTGGTAGGTCCTTGCCCACAGACACCTTATCATGAGAGATCCCAGTCTCCTCATTTACTTTCTTTCCACCTCACACTCTAGTCTGGTTCACTTCTAGCCTTACAAGTATTTACTTCCCCACCTTCACTACTACCACACCTCCATGTCTTGTCTTTCTCCATAAAATGTCAGATGCTCAAGAGTAAAAATGACCCTGTTTTCTTCACTTTTTTGCATCTTAACACTTAGCACAGTGCCTAGTACTTATATTAGTAAGTACTTATTAAATGCTTTGTTATATATTCATGCATGCACACATATGTATATATATATATATATATACATATATATATATGTATGTATACACACACAAATATCTTTTTATTTTCAGGAATGAAATTGATTACCTTCAAAAGTGACATATTCTCCTTCACTTGAGATCTTCAACTAAAAGCTAGCTACCCTACTTGTCAAGTCTTCCTGAGACTTCCCTCTCTAACAATGCCATAGTCTGTCTATTTTTTAGTATGTTTCATATTAAAGTAGGACTTTAAGTTAGATCATGGTTAGGGAGTTGGAATATTCCTTGAACCCCACTACACTTCTAGCTCTCATTCTACCACTATCATCCAGTAACCTTGTCTCATTTGAGATTCATTAAGTCCATGTCTACCACCCAGTCAAAATTCTGATAGATGCTGTTTACCATCATCTGAGACACTCATTTCTTCTTCAGCAAGGTGTGGCTCAGCACTTCATCCCTTCTCAAACTTCCTAACGTTCCTTCTCTCCCTAGTTAGCTGAGAACCTTGTCTTATATTTCACTGAAAACAACTGAGGCCATTTAAAGGGAGCTCTTGCTTCTTTTTTCTCTTTTTCCTCTTCTAACATTACACAGATTCTCTTTCCTATTACCTCCTTCATCACTATTTCTTTTGAAGAGGTGACTCTTCTTCTTGCCAAGACAAATCCTAATACACATGCAAGTGACCCCAGCCCTCTCTGTTATCACCTTCAATTTACTTATTCCACATCCTTCTTTTGTTAATCATCTTCAATCACTTCCTCTCCACTTCCTACTTCTAAACTGTCTACATATGATTATATTTCTTCCATCCTCAAGAAAAATTGCCAATTGTTCAACAGCAAGGTGATTCAGGACAGTTCCAATGATCTTGTGATGGAGAGAGCCATCTGCACCCACAAAGAGGGTGTGGGGACTGAATATGGATCACAACACTGTATTTTCACTTTTGCTGTTGTTGTTTGCTTACTTTTTTTTTCCTTTCTCATTTTTTTCTTTTTAATCTGATGGTCTTTGTGCAGTATGATAAATGTGTAAATATGTGTGGAAAAAGTGCATGTTTAACAAATATTGGATTACTTGCTGTCTAGAGGAGGGGGTGCGGGAAGGAAGGAGAAAAAAATTTTAGAACACAAGGTTTTGCAAGCCTCAACAAAAATGTTGAGGATTGTCTGTGCAAATATTTTGAAAATAGAAAGCTTTAAAAAATAAAATAAAATTGGAGATGGAAGAAATTATCAGTTGATCTATCCATTCTGATTATCTTTAATCCTATATCCTTTAACCCAATTTCAGTCTTCTGTTTTTATTTTTAATCTCTTTGAAAAGCCCATTTTCATAAGATATATATATATATATATATATATATATATATATATATATAATACACATACACACATATATAGTTCATTTTCTCTCACACTCTTCTTAACTCTGATTTATAATTTCGTAATTCAATTGAAATTACTCTTTTCAATCTTACTGATGATCCTTTAATTGCCAGATCTAATGGTCCTTTCTCAGTTCTCATTCTTCTTGACTTTGTTTCAGTCTTTGATGCTGTCAATAAAACTTCTCTTTGCTACTCCCTTCTCTCTTGCTTTTTGTGATGCTTCTTTCTTCTGGTTTTGCTTCCACCTCTATGGCCTTTCACCATCTATTTTTGCTAGATTTTTTACTCATACAGACACTAACAGTGGGAGTTCTGCAGGACTCTGTTCTTTTCTTCTCACTCTACACTTTTTCACTTGATGATCTCATAAATTCTTGTGGTTTCAATTACCATCTCCATGAAGATTTATAGATTTACTTATTAGTCCTTAACATCCCCACCCCTTCCTCCCAGCTCTAGTCTTAGTCTTACATCTCCAACTGCTTTATAGATAGCTTAAACTGGCTTTCATATAGATAGCATAAACTCAGCAGGTTAAAAAAATGGACTCATATTTCCTCCCAAAATGCCCCCTTGTTCTAATTTCCCCATTACCTTTGAGAGAATCACCTCCTAATCACCTCAGCCCATAACCTGGGTGTCATACTCAACTCCTCAATTTTTCTCACAATCTTCATATACAATTGGGGGGGGTCAAATACTATTGTTTTTATCATTAAAATATATTTCATAAAAATATTAAATGCTATTGGATAGGGCGAGCAAATATAATAAAGATCACAATATTACCTAAACTAATCTATTTATTTAGTGCTATACCAATCAGACTCCCAAAAAACTATTTTAATGACCTAGAAAAAATAACAACAAAATTCATATGGAAAAAACAAAAGGTCAAGAATTTCAAGGGAATTAATGAAAAAAATTGAAATGAAGGTGGCTTAGCTGTACCAGATCTAAAATTATATTACAGAGCAGCAGTTACCAAAACCATTTGGTATTGGCTAAGGAATAGATTAGTTGATCAGTGGAATAGGTTAGGTTCAAGGGACAAAACAGTCAACAACTATAGCAACCTAGTCTTTGACAAACCCAAAGACCCCAGCTTTTGGGATAAGAACTTACTGTTTGAAAAAAATTGCTAGGAAAATTGGAAACTAATATGGCGGAAACTAGGCATTAATCCACACTTAACACCATACACCAAGATAAGGTCAAAATGGGTTCATGACCTAGGCATAAAGAATGAAATTATTAATAAATTAGAGGAACACAGGATAGTTTACCTCTCAGATCTGTGGAAGGGGAAGGAATTTATGACCAAAACAGAACTAGAGATCGTTACTGATCACAAAATAGAAAATTTCAACTATACCAAACTGAAAAGTTTTTATACAAACAAAACTAATGCAGACAAGATTAGAAGGGAACCAATAAACTGGGAAAATATTTTTACAGTCAAAGGTTCTGATAAAGGCCTCATTTCCAAAATATATAGAGAATTAACTCTAACTTATAAAAAATCAAGCCATTCTCCAATTGAAAAATGGTCAAAGGATATGAACAGACAATTCTCAGATGAAGAAATTGAAACTATTTCTAGTCATATGAAAAGATGGCTCCAAGTCATCATTAATCAGAGAAATGCAAATTAAGACAACTCTAAGATACCACTACACACCTGTCAGTTTGGCTCAGATGACAGGAAAAAATAATGATGATTATTGGAGGGGATGCGGGAAAACTGGGACATTGATGCATTGTTGGTGGAGTTGTGAACGAATCCAACCATTTTGGAGAGTAGTTTGGAACTATGCTCAAAAAGTTATCAAACTGTGCATACCCTTTGATCCAGCAGTGTTACTACTGGGATTATATCCCAAAGAGATCATAAAGAAGGGAAAGGGACCTGTATGTGCACGAATGTTTTTGGCAACCTTCTTTGTAGTGTCTAGAAACTGGAAACTGAGTGGATGCCCATCAGTTGGAGAATGGCTGAATAAATTGTGGTATATGAACATTATGGAATATTATTGTTCTGTAAGAAATGACCAACAGGATGATTTCAGAAAGGCCTGGAGAGACTTACACGAACTGATGCTGAGTGAAATGAGCAGGACCAGGAGATCATTATATACTTCAACAACAATACTATATGATGACCAGTTCTGATGGACCTGGCCATCCTCAGCAAGGAGATCAACCAAATCATTTCCAATGGAGCAGTAATGAACTGAACCAGCTACGCCCAGAGAAAGAACTCTGGGTGATGACTAAAAACCATTACATTGAATTCCCAATCCCTATATCTATGCCCACCTGCATTTTTGATTTCCTTCACAAGCTAATTGTACAATATTTCAGAGTCTGATTCTTTTTGTACAGCAAAATAACGGTTTGGTCATGTATACTTATTGTGTATCTAATTTATATTTTAATATATTTAACATCTACTGGTCATCCTGCCATCTGGGGGAGAGGGTTGGGGGGTAAGAGGTGAAAAATTGGAACAAGAGGTTTGGCAATTGTTAATCCTGTAAAGTTACCCATACATATAACCTGTAAATAAAAGGCTATTAAATATATATATATATATATATATATATATATATATTTCATAGATACTCCTTATTTCCTTTGACACTGCAACCAACCTAGTACAAGCCCCCATTACCTATTACCTCATGTATAATTATTGCAATAGCTTGCTAGTAGGTTGGCCTGCCTCAAGTCTCTTCCTATTTCAATCTATCCTCCATTCATCTGATCATTTCATCTCTCCACTCATATTCCATTGGTTCCTTGTTATCTCCAGAATCAAATATAAAATCCTTTGTTTGGCTTTCAAAGTCCTTCATAACCTTTGTTACTTAGTGACTCTGATCTCACATTTTTTCAATAAGATCTCTACTCCTTATTCTGAGCACTTTCACTAGCTATTCCACATACCTGGAATGGTTCCCTTCCTCACCTCTATTTCATGGCCTCTTTAAGTCTCAGCTAAAAAGCTTCTATTTTTCTTAGTCCTTCTAAATCTTAATTCCTTCCCTGAGAAACTACCTTCAATTTATTTTCTACATATTTTTAATTCAAACCAACAAATCTAATTAATATTTATTTAGTGCCTACTATGTGCTAAGCACTGGAAATATAATTTTAAAAAAGACAGTTCCTGACTCCAATGAGCTTATAATCTAAAGGGGGTGATAATATATAAAAGGAGGCAGGAAAGTCTGTGAGAAGGGCAGGATATTAGAGGGTCCCCAGGGCAAGGACTTCTTGGTCCCTACAATTGAAACCAGAGAAGACAGCAGATGCAAAGCAGAGGATTTTGTTTGCGTGACTTAAGTTCTCTTAGCGTAGGGAAGGTAGGGTAAGAGAATAAGCATTTATATAGCACCTACTATGTGCAGACTGTGTGCTGTGTTTTTCACAAATTATCTCATTTGATCCTCATAGCAGTCTTGTGAGGTAGATTATGTTGTTATATTCATTTTATAATTGAGAAAATTGAGGGAAACAGAGATTAAATGGCTTGCTGAAGGTTACACAGCTAGTAAGTTTCTGAAGCCAGATTTGAACTCATTTCTTCCTGACACCAGGTCCAGTGCTCTAGTTGTGTCAACAGCTGCCTCTGTAAATAATTAGTCCTCTAAAATGAATTCACATTACATATTTCCACTGGGCTGTAACCAAAGACCATATTTTATATAATTATATTTCCGAATCAAATAAATTCTAAAACATGTGACCATTTCAGGTGATTAATGATTTGCATTAAAGGGTACCTCCTTCATTAGGTTGTGGGAACCTTAAGATCTGAGGCCGTGCTTTGTCTTTCTGTTGTATCCTTTGTACCTGGAACACAATAGAAGCTTTAGTGATAATTGCTAGTTAACTTCATGATTTACTAGAAAAAAATTCTAGATTTTAATTCAAGTTGGGCAAGATGAACTCTGAAATTCTTCCAACTTGGAAATTCTATAAATTTGGATTGAGGTATTTAATGCTACCAATACTGTTGAGCTGAATAGTGTTTTATAAATTTCAATGTATTTTCCCATTTATTATTGAAGTTCATACTTAGACTATCTCTATGAGAAACTGTAGCTAGGAGAAGCAATATTTCTTGTGTTTGTTTAGAAAGTTATGGCCTAGAGAGATTCAGAGACTAGCCCAAAGTCAAGTAGAGAGCTGATGAATTCTGGCTTCTTGTCTAGACAGTTTTCCGCACTTTACATTCTCTTTTTCTAGTCATATCAAGCCAGGCATGTGTTTCTTAAAACATGTCATTTAAGGTATTCACCACAAAGAATCTGTAAGAGTTTTGCTATATCTACTAGAAATAGCTTTTCAAGAATGTGTGATTTGCTTTTCTGGAACTGGATTCAACAAATTGCCCAGCTATTGGATTCATATTCTATTGTTCTCCTCAAAATGGGTCTGGTACTAATCCAGGGATGTTTCAAGACTTAAATAATCTAGAGATATCTGGTTCCTCTGGTTCACTGTTTCTCTCTTTCAAAAGATTTTGAAGTGAACAGGGCCTGTATGGCATTAGCATCAAGATAATGAAGTAAAAATCTTTCTAAGTAAGGCCATCCTATAACAGACCCACATTTTCAGAGCAGTCTCAGAAGTCAATTTGTCTGACCATGCTGACGATTACAAAATACTATAACAGCCAGGCAAAAAATATAATAACTTAACTACAGATTAAGGATCATTGAAAATCTAAAAACTTGAAGACATAAATTAACATTTTTTGCTTAAAATAAGACAGCTGCTTAGAAATCTAGACTTGATTAAAGGGAGCTAGTTTAAAAGAATGAGCTGCTCTAGCCTATACATTTTCCATTTTTGAACATTCTTACAGACTTTTGCACTCTTCCCCAAACTCAGAATTCCATCTCTACCCCTATGATTTTTACATAGATATTTTTGGTGTCTAGAATATGCTTCATCCAAATTTGTGCTACTTTGAATCTTTAGCTTCCTTTAAGATTAATTGAGGTTTCATTTACTGTATTATGTCCTTCTCCATCCCACTTTTTACAAAGTTTTTTACTTTCAAATCTATTTTACTCATAAGTATACACAACCATCTAGTCCCTTTACTTGAGATACACTATCCCCAAACTCTTTGTAGAATACAAAATCCTTGAAGGCTAGGGATTTATTTTTATTTATCTTTTTATTTATCTATCATTTTATTCTCTCTCTCTCTCTCTCTCTCTCTCTCTCTCTCTCTCTCTCTCTCTCTCTCAATCATCTAGCTATCTACCTATCTAGTCTATGTATGTTCGGCAACCCAGTATGATACCTGGTACATCAGAGGATCTTCATATATATTTTTAACTTGACTTGAACAATGATCAATTTCATCTGTGAGCTAAAAAGCAGAGCTCCCTGTTAGTTAAAATAATGATGTGACTTTTCATAAAATAGTCTCCTTTTTTGCTGCAGTCTTTTGAAATCATTTTCAAGAACTGCAAAGAAAAATAAATAGAACAGAATAATAGGGGCAAGAGAGAAAAAAAGAAAAACCCTGCAAGTTGTTTACTTGCTTAAAAATAGTAATATCTACCTGGAAAAAAACAATGGTATTTTAACAGATAAAACATTCATTTACTATAAGATAGACCTCTAAACACCTGTATAGATTTTGTTATCAGTAATATATCTTTTAAAGGAAATGGGCTTTAGGGACCATAATAACAGAATATGGTAATGTCAAATCATGGGGACATAGATTCCTGTTATTTCCTGACTGAGATTTTTAAAAGGTAATCATAGTTCTTAATGACGATCTTGCCCAGACAGTTCCAGGAAGGAGAAGAGCTCATAACAAATCCCCATACAGACTGAGCAATGTGACATAGGTCTGTTGACATGCTGGTAGCCAGTAATTATATTCCATCAAATTTTATTGCATTAAATATTGGTTCTTTGCCTTTAGTCTGATAGATAACAGTTTAGAATACTGGAGAAAACATTTAGTGCATGTGACTCTCATTCTATATTCTCCTTTGTTAACTCCCCCAGAAATAAGTCTAAAGCAGGATTTTCTTTCAGCTGCCCCTATTCCTGGTCTTTGAACACACCCAAGTGAGGTAATTAGTAGCTGTCAAATTACTCCAGAAGGAGGAAGAAAATGGCTCACTTTGGAGTAGAATATTAATTTCTTTTAAGTCCCACCATTATAGTTTGTGTCCTGAGAAATGATTCCTTCTGCCCTACAAAGTTAGTTTCTCAAAGTCAATGAAAACAGGAACAGACAATAATCCAGTACACAGTGCTTTGTATATATTATAACATTGACAAATAATGTAAATGTGAGATAATGAATGAATGGTTCTTGAGGATTGGGAAATCCAAACTGCAGTTTACTTTTAAAGAAAGTCAGATTTATTTACTTATTCTTCCCACCCCCAACTGTGTCTCCTTCCACATTTCCTTCCATTTCTTTGCATTTACTTTAAATATACATTATGTTTCTAAATAGTGGGTAGAGCTGTCCTAAGAGTCATGAAAGCTTGGATTCAAATTTCATTGACACATTGCTGTCCAGTTGTAATTTTTTTTTAATGCTTTTCATCTCTTTATGGCCCTATTTGGAATTTCTTTGCAAAGATATTAGAGTTGTTTGCCATTTCCTTCTCCAGCTCATTTTACAGATGAGGAAACTGAGGCAAATGGGATTAAATTACTTGCCCAAGGTCACATAGCTAGTATCTGGGGCCAGACAAAAAATGAATCTTCCTGATTCCAAGGCCCAGCACTATTTACTGTGCCATTTGGATAAATCACTTAATACATTTCTCTCTCTCTCTCTTTTTCTCTCTCTGTTTCTATCTCTATCTGTAATCTTCCTCTCTCTCCCTCTCTCATTTACTTATTTTGCATTTGTATTGCTGGCACATAATAGGTCTTAAAAATATTATTTATTAATCAATGAATTCTGAAAGATTTCCCTCTATGGGCCTAAGATTAATTTTAATTACTCTATAAATTGGTACTTTTAAAGTGCTTAAAAACTTTTAAGTAACATAAACCATTCCTTTCAATTTTATTTGCCTTATCCATTTGCTCAGAAATTGTTACATTGTTACTTTAAAGTTTCAATTATTTTTACTGATCTTTCTATTTTTTTCTATTTCATTTGTTTTATTCCTAAGAATAATTTTTGCAAACTAAGAATTAATAAAAAATAAAACTTTCATAATAGGTGTATAGAGTTCAGCAAAATACATTTTTATATAAGCCCTGTATAAAATGGATGTCTGCCTTATTTTGCATTTTAAGTCCAACATCTCTTTGGCAGAAATGGGTAGCATGCTTCTTCTTTAGTGCTCTGACATCATAATTTATCACTGCATTGATTCTATTTCTAAAGTCTTCAAAGGTGTTTTACTTTATAATATTCTAATTATATAAACTCTTCCTCACATTTTTTTTTTTCTACTTCACTTTGAATCAGCTCATGGAGGTCTTCACAGTTTCATCTAAAATAATCTGTTTCACTATTTGTTGTGGAACAAAAATATTCAATTATATTCACATAGGAAGAAAATAAGAATTCATTAATCATTTATCCTGTGTCAGCCACTGTGCTGAGTGATTTGGAAATTTTATCTCATTTGACCTTCACAACAATCCTATGAGAAAAGGAAGTATTAATACCATCCTCATTTTACAGATGAAGAGACTGAGGCAAAGGGAGGTTAAGTGATTTGCCCAGTGTCATACAGGAAGGAAGTGTATGAGACTAAATTGGAACTCATATATTTCTAATTCTGGATCCAGCCCTCTATTCACTCTACTATCTTCTCCCTCCTCCTCCTCCTCCTTCTCCTCCTTTTTACTCTTCCTCCTCCTATTACTATAGAATTTCTATAAATATTTTTAGACATGAATCATTTTCCTTCTTTGATCACCTTGAATTCTAGATCCAGTAATAATATTGCAGGATCAAAAAGAAATGAACAGTTTAATGATTTGGGAGTCATAGCTTCAAGTCATTTTCCAGAATGGCTGAACCAATTCATTACTTTGCTAACAGTAGCCTTTCCAGAATTTGTCATATTCCTCTTTTGTCATTCATATGTATCTGATACTTGTGAAGCACAAGCTTAGGATTGTTTTAATTTGAATTTTTATCATTAATGATTAGAAGCATTTTTTCATGGGATTATTCATTTCTTTGACATTTTTTGAAAATTGACATTTCATATATTGTGGCTATCTCTTGGTGAATGACTTTTGTGTTATGAATTCAAATCAGTTCTTTATATATTTCCCACATGAAAGCTTTACTAGAGAATCTTGCTGCAATGATTGTTCCCATTTATCTTTTTTCTTCCTAATTTTAATTATATTAGTTTTGTTTTTATAAATATTTTTTAGCTTTTAGATAATTAAAATCAATCTTGTGTCTTTACTCAAGTAAATAGGGTAAACTTGGTTAATTAGTTTTTTTTCCCTATATATGATGTATCTAACCAGTTACATTTTTAATCAGTATTTTGTTTGAATGATTGCAATACAGTATGAGATCTAATAGTGTTTGACCTGTTTTTTTTCCTACTTTTTTTATCACTTCCATTGAGATTTTCGACTTTTTATTTCTATGTGAATTTTGTTTTTTTCTTGATGAAATAATCTTTGGTTTCTTGTTATGGCAATCAATATATAATTTAATTGAGATAGTACTGTTATTTAATTATATTGGCTTGATCTATTCATGATTCATTAATATTTTTCAAATTTCTGCAAGTTGAATTCATATAGTTCCTGGGTATGTTTTGGTAGGGACAATCTGAGATGTAGCCTATACTCTAAAATCAGATCAAACATATGTCAGAGAAGAGACTCAAATATCATTTCTTCCTCAAGTCTCTCTTCCTAAAATTTATGCTTATGTGAGGGCTATCCTAATTTTTGTAGATCTTTACCTTTCTTTATTGAGAAATGCTCGGAACATCCATAGATGCCAGATGTTTTTTCTAATGGGGAAATTCCTATTGTCTTTTATTGTATTTATCAATTGAATCAATGTTTTCTATCTCCACTGAAACTAGAAGAGAACATGGAATAAGTTGTTGGAAAAATTAGATTTCACATTAGAGATAAGAAAAGATTTATAATCCATATGATGTGATTATGTTTAAGAAGAGGTTGCTAAGGGAACTTAATGTTTGTGAAAACATGGATTCAAAATTAATTGAAACTAATCCTAAAGAATGGTTTGCTCAGTCAATAAACAGTTAACAAACATTTATAAAGTACCTTCTATGTGCCAAAAATGTCAAGGGCATGGTGAAGTTTGTAAGAATGCATCTAGGTAAGAATTGAAGAGATGGTTGCCCTCAGTATTCTCTTCATTTTATTGCATGTTATTCATTTATTTTTTTTCTCAGTGACAAACACATTTTTTTAACATTCATTTTTAAAAATCTTGAATTCCAAATTCACTTCCTCCTCTTCACCCCCTATGAGAAGGCAAGCAAATGGGTATAGATTATATATGTGCAGGCAAGGAAAACATTTCCACATTAAACATATTGCAAAACAAAATACAGACTAAAAAAGTACAATTAATAAAACAAAGATTGATTTTCAGGAGTTCCAATTGGCATTTAATTGGGAATTTAAAATTTGCTCTTTCGTATAGTTTTTTTTTTTTAATGATCTGCCTTTTTTTTTTGTTTTTTTTTTTTTACTAATATAAGTATTTAGAGATAGGAATTTTCCCTTATATACAGCTTTAGTACTGCATGCCATAAATTTTGGCATGTTGTCTCATTGTAGTCATTTTCTTAAATGAAATTATTCTTTGTTTCTTCGATTTGTCCTTTGACCCACCCATTCTTTAGGATTAGTTTCCAATTAATTTTAAATCCATGTTTCCACAGACATAGACACAGATACACATTTATTCCATTATGATATCAAAAGGATGCATTTAATACTTTTGATTTTCTTCATTTTTGTGTGATTTTATGCCAAAATACATGGTCATTTTTTTGAAGGTGGTACTTGAAAAAAGCATAGTCCTTTCTACTGTTATTTATTTTTCCCAGAGATATATCTTAGCTAAATTTTCTAAAATTTTATTTAATTCTTTAACTTATTTCTTCTTTATTTTATAGTTAGATTTAAATAGCTCTAAGAGGAAAAGTTCAAGTCCCTTAACAATATAATTTTACTATTTCCACTTGATAACTCATATTACTTCTTTTTTACATTTCTCTTTACAATATTTTTTCCTGGATCTAGGACCTCTGGAACTTGAATATAATATTCCTGGGAGTTATCATTTTGGGAGATTTTTCAGGAGGTGACTGGTGGATTCTTTCAATTTCTATGTTATTTTTTGGTTCTAGTATATCAGGGGTGTTTTTCTTGATAATTTTTGAAAGATGTCAGCTAATTTTTTACTCATGGTTTTCAGATAATCTAATAATTCTTAAATTATATCTCTTGGATCTATTTTCCAGGTCATTTATTTTTACAATGAAATATTTCGCATTTTCTTCTGTTTTTTGGTAATTCATGGACTCATAAGCTTCTATTTGCCCAATTTTAATTTTTAAGAAATTATTTTTTTATGTGATTTTTTTCTACCTTCCTTTCAATTAGCTATTTTTTTTCTAAGACAATTGGGGTTAAGTGACTTGATCAGGGTCACACATGCAGAAAGTGTTAAGTGTCGAAACCAGATTTGAACTCAGGTCCTTCTGACTTCAGGGCTGGTGCTCTATTCACTGCACCACCTAGCTGCCCCTCTAATTCTTCTTTTTAAAGAATTCGTATCTTCAATGGATTTTTGTGTCTTTTTTGCTATTTGACTAATTCTGGTTTTTAAGGTATTTTTTTCTTTATTTTTTGCTAACACAATTGGGGTTAAATGACTTGCCCAGAGTCACACAACTAAGAAATATTAAGTTTCTGAGACTGATTTGAACTCAGGTCTTCCTGATTTCAGGGCTGGTGCTCTATCCATTGTGCCATCTAACTGCTAAGGTTATATTTTCTTCAGTATTTTTGTGCCTTTTTTTACCCAGCTGTTGGGTTTGTCCATATTTTTAACACTTTAATTCCCCCAGTTTTTCCTCTATTTCTCTTAATTTTTTTTTGGGGGGGGGTGGATGGTGAGGCAATTCAGGTTAAGTGACTTGCCTAGGGTCACACAGAGAGTAAGTGTTAAATGTCTGAAGTTGGATTTGAACTCTTGATCTCCTTAATTCAGGATCAGTGCTCTATCCATTATTCTATCTAGCTACTCCTCTCTGATTTCAAAAAAATCTTTTTGAGTTCTTCCAGTACTTCTTATTGAACTTGTATGCAATTAACGGTTTCTTTTCAGGCTTTACCTGTAAGTGCTTTGACATAGTTTTCTTCTTCTGGTTTTGTGTTTTGTTCTTTCCTGTCATCATAGTAAGCTTCTTTGTTGCTTGCTCATTTTTCAGATGATTTCTTCTTTTTAAAAACACATTTTGTTTTCAATTCAGGGAATAAAGTAAGCATGTCCATAAGAATACAAAAGCAAGGATGATTGAACATGAAATTGCCAATCTACCCTATATCATTTGCTGGTCCCTCCAAATATGCAATCAACTTATCATGTACATTTATTTTTCCCCTTTTTTTCTTCCCTTCATCATTAGACACAAATAGGTGTGTACATGTAATTATTTTATACATACTTCCATTTATCAATTCTTTCTGTGGATGCAAGTAGTCTCTCTTCATATGTACTTTATTTTTTAATTTATGCATTCATAACAGTCAAAATTATACTCTTCTCTTCCATGAATTGCTACTAGCACCATGCTCCCTAAGGTCCTAAGTGCCATTGTTCCTTTTGGCCCTATATTTTAAACTATGAAGCATAGGGTCAATGCAATAGGGTCCTCGAGGCAGTGCTAGCAAAGTATCCCCTTCATTCTCCTTTGATCAATTGTTGCCCATCTTCTGTGAGATGAGAACCCCTTAATTTGCTCTAACAGCCAATGTAATCACATTCAATTCCACTGCTGGCTTTCCAGGATGTGACCTGCAGTTTGTTGTCTGCTCTGTGCTCCAGGTCTACCTGAGTATGTATGACCTTCTAATTAGTAATTGTCTAATTAGTTTGTCGTATTAGAAGGTATGACCTTCTAATTTTTTTCAGCTAGTTGTATCATCTAAACTCCTATTGATTTTGCCAATCCAGAATTCAATTAGAGTTGTTATTTTAGAGTTGTATGTAGAGGAATTTAAGGCAGCTTAGCTGAGTGCTTCTTTATTCCACTACCTTTCATCTACTTCTGGGTTCCATCTTTAAATGGAGTTTTAGAAACAGAAAGTGCTGATAAGATGGGAGTAATAAGGCTAAAATTATTTAGCAGATGATAAGGTTCTTGTGGGGCATGCTAAATAAATCCAGGGGATTTTAGCCAGCTAGGAAATGAAGAGAATGTTTACCCTAGTTAACCTTCTTAAATTCAGACTTCTTGAAATGCCTTCTATTCTCATGCTTCCTTTTGTCTACTTTATTTTGCAAGCAAATTTTTTTCTTGGAAACTATCCCAGAAAAGTCCTCTGATCTCAGAGGAGGGCCAATTCTTCATTGAAGGGAAATCAAAGATGTCTTCTAATTTGTTGATATTGATAAAAGTGTATCATTTATCCTTAGTTTCCTGGTGTGAGCATAAGAGACATCCGTATGGAACCTCCCTCAGTGTTTCTTGGCAGATTGGCACTTTGTATTAAGCTGCATTTATTTGTTGGACAAATTTATCTTTTTTTTTAGCCCTCTCTTGAAGTGACCAAGACATACTCACCTGCTGACTCCCATATGTCAGGGGCTTGAATGGCATAACAACAGTGTTCACTCATTGGACCACATAATAGAACTTGACATTTGGCAATGAGAAAGCATTGATTTTCAATGTGTTTAGTCTGCTGCACCAGCATTTAAAATCAACCCTAGAATTTGTTAGCCACAAATTCTGTTGTCTGGCCAAAGTTCATCATTTTCAACAACGAAGGTCACAAAAAATTGAGGTGCCAACAAAGGCATCATCTGCCAAAGTATATTTTAGATAGTATTTCCATGTCATATTGAATGTCATAAGGGGACACTGAGTGTCCTCTTTCCCAATGGCTTTTTAGGCAGTGTTTGATAGATAATAGGCCAGCTTTTGAATTTAGGGTAGACTTTGCACGATAAGATTTTTTTTTATTAGTTTAAACTGCATTTCATTAAGGTTTCCACCTAATGGGTATCTAAATGAATATCTAAATAGGTTCTTGAAAACTGAGCAGCAATGTGGCAACAGTGACACTATTTCTGTGTGTTTCTTCAAAGATGGAAATAATAGCCACAACTTAGTCTGTTTTGCCTCAAACAGGCCTCAGGGCTGGCGGTGGAGTCTTTTATTTGAGAGGATATCATATAGGAAGCACGAGGACCAAAAATAAATCAATAAAATCCATATGAGAAGAAGCTATAGCAGTATCAGTTACTACTATGGTACAGAGTCAAAAGAAGTTATGGGAAACAGATCCAACACAAATTTATTTTATATACTATCAATTGAGCCCTCACTACGGTAAATCCTCTAATTCTTCTTAATTGACTTTATAACTTATTCTTGTAAATGTTTGTTAAAGTTTCAAAGAAAAATGTCCTTTGTTCAAGTAAATGTGATATCGTCCATGTCCTTGAGGAGTTTATAATCCACATAGAGAAGACAACTTACATTTTGACAGCTAAGGTTTTGTAATGGATAGGGAACTGGCCACACTAACTAGCAGTGTGTCCCTTGACAAATTACTTAGCTTCTGTCTCTTTCAATTTCCTACATATTGAATGGGGATAATACTTGTATCTACTTTCCTGGATTTTTATGAGAATAAAATGAGATATTTGTGCTTTGAAAACCTTAATAAAACCTATATATATTCTAAGGCTCATGATTATAAAGAGTAGTAGTAATTACAGTACAGAGTCATAGTTGTAATAGCAGTCATTGTATTTGTAAGATTAGTAACAGTAGTAATAGTAGTATTAATAGAACATAAAACATATAGGGCAACCAGAGATATCAAAGAATGAAGAATATAGGTTGAGAGTTTCTATTGTCTTTTTAGTTTGGAACTCCCTAGGACATGTTTTAATTTCTAAAAACGAAACAAAACAAAACACTATGCTGAAGAAAAGAAGGTCATATCAGGATAAGAATACTGCTTGAGGTGTGGAGATAAAGGATGAGATAGCACAATTATTACTGACCATGTAAAGAGGGTGAGTCCTTATTTTGAAAGTTTTCTCTGTCAAGGGGAATTAACTGTGGACTGGAAAGGATAGAACAAAAATGGTTAATAGACATCTGATATAAGGGAAGCATCCTTACTTATCCTCTGGAGTGAACTATAGGGATCAGTCCAGCTTATCTCTTTAGTTGTTAGACAGAGATGGATTTTTTCCCTTTGCTAAGTGAGACACAGTGAGAATAATAGTGTATATTACTTAGAAGGGATGGTGCTTAAAGTAACCTCAGTTAAAATATTTTCTGCTCTGACAAATTCTTCATTCTTCCATGATGAGGAGGCCCAAGCCCAGTTAGACTAATCTGGAGAATGCTTTGTTCTTTACTTATAGCCTCTGGCTGACTTGCTCTTCCATGCTGGATGTATCTGAAACTAGAATACAATTAAACATTTTTTTTCACTTCTAAAAACAAACAAAACTTATTTAGTGAGATGACAACAGAGGAGTCTGGGTCACAAAGCTTATATCCTCTTCTTTGAGTTCTCATCAAACTAATCAATCATCTGAAGCTCATTAGGGGTGAAACTTCCAAAATTCAGTCCTGGATATCGATCTACCACTATAAGGTCATAATAAGGGTACTAATGTTCTCTTGATGGTCACAAAGTGATGAAAGTAGTAATGATTCATGGGGATTAAAGCTATCCCACCTACAATAAAAAAGCTTGAGGCAAAGTTCCGAATCAATGGCACTTTATTAAAGGATCCATGGTTCCCTTTAATGAAGTGGACCTCAGGTTTCCCTCACAAATCCGAGATGCCTTTTTTTTTCAGGGCCCTATTTCTACAGGACTAGTTGTCCAGTCATTCAAAAACAGCTATAATGCAGAATGCGGAATAATTCTGTGGGACATATGGCAATAAGCTAAAATAAGCAAAATAATATTATGTCACCAGGATCACCAGTTGGATGAAGCAAGAAATATCTTCACACAAGATGAACAGGCTTCTCCTTGGGTTGGAGAGGAGGAAATGTACAAGCTCTCACAGTCAGTGACTTAAGTGATCATAAAATAATTCCTTCTTCTAGTGGACAAGGGATTAGTCCAGAAATACAAATATATTTTGGGGGACTTTCTATGTAGTTGTCACTTCTACTAGGCTACACTTAGTTACCTTGACAAGGAAAAACAAGGGTGGGGAGCCATTATGTAACTTCCTATGGTTAAGCAAATGACCTTAGAATCTGCAGCTCATAATTCTGGTCCTTACATACAAACTTTGATATGATCCAATAAAATTGATTAATTCTGATTGAAATAGGGTAGGGTCCAAATAAATCATCTTTCTCAGATGGTAACAAATACATTGACCACTGGGAAACAGTGTACTTGGATCTCTCTGTATTGGTTTATTGTCTGAAGTTCTGCTCCATCTGCATTGAAATAAACTGGACTGAAACATTCATGAGACGTTCAGTGGACAAAGATAGTATTCTTAAGTTCAAATCAGTTTGTCGCAAATCTATTACCTGCCACAATGTAAGAAAAAGCAACAGTGGCAAAAGACATATGTGTAATTTGTGATGAGAAAAAGAGGGGGAAGAGGAAACTCAAAATGATTGGCTTCAATTTTTCTGAAAAATATAATACAAAGTTCTCAGCTAAAAAGATGGTGGAGAAGGTTCTTGGGAGAGGAAGAAGAGGGTTGGAAGAACCATTATAGAAATCAGGATAGTGAATTGATGAGGAAGGTATAAAAATTGCCTAGCAGTAATGAGAGCTCAACTGATATTATGCAATATAAATTTGTAGTTGTCACAATCAGAACAATTGATTTGTAGAAGTGAAGACAGTGAATGATGGGAGTGATCCAAAGCTGAGGCCTGGCAGAATGTAATTGAGGCTATGATTAAAGGAATTCAAGAGAGGAGATCAGTGTAGGGCTAAACTGGTTCAGGAAGGGGTCAAAATGGGGGAAAGAGGAATTAGTAATTATTGCAAGAGGTAATGCTTGGGAGAGAATTCAGAAGTCAAGTGAGTGAGGTCTCAGGGTAAAAAGAGTACTATTATGTAAGGGAAAGCCTAGAGAGGGATAGAAATCCAATAGGTTATTCTTAAATAAGAGGATATTAAAATTCTTTGAAGTGGGGCATTTGTGAGCGATGACAAGATCAAGTATGAACACCATTGTTTGTAGCTGTGGTGCTGAGAAGGTATAGGTCATTGGAAGTGAAAAGAATGAGGAACAAAATACTTCAAATGTTTGAATGAAATTCAACATAAATATTAAAATCACTACATATGAGCTCAGGAGTTGGGGAGGGTAAAAAATGAGGCAGATACAGAACTCATTGAGGGAGAAATGGGAGTAACTAGGAAATTTGCAGAAAAAAAGAACTATGATTTTGATTGAATGGTAGATATTAATTGCATGAACGCAAAGGAGAGAATCCTGAGTCTTCAAAAAGGATTACAATTTCTTTGCCTTGACCAATGAGTAAAGAGGAGTAAATGAAGGTACAAGAAGTACTGGAAAGTGTGGTTATGATAACAGAAGGCTGTGTACTAATGCGGGAGCCAGGTTTCAGTAACAGCTAGAAGATGAAAATAGTGGAAGATGAAAAGACTTAGGATGAAGGAGAGTGTCTTGCCATTGTTACACGCATTGCAGAATACATGGTGGAAGGAATGGTGTTTGGTTGGAATTTTGGGGTGGGGGGGCTTTGAGGGAAATGAGAATGAAGATGGTAGATTGTTCACCATTCAGTGTAATGAGACATTCCTTTTCTCAGAGGAGGCTGGATATTGGACTGAGGCTAAAGTAGAGCAGGGGATGAAAGACTGATGAAAGTAAGAAACCCTGTGTCCTACTTGTCTTACATCCTAAAACGAGATTAAACAGGCAATGACACAGTAAGAGATGGGAGCAAAAGCTTCACAGTGGAAGTTGTAAGTCTCACTCCTTACTGACTTCCCTCTTTCTCTTCTTTAAAGGGATAGGACAGAAGAAGAGGTCTGAGGACAAAGGGAAAGTTGTTCCCTCTTCTATACCCTGGTTTGGAGATCAGGCTTGCATCAGGAGGGGAAAGTTACCTTGTGTGGGAATAGATAGAAGTCACTCCAATAATCTCAAGCCAAACTTTCCTTAGGGGACATGTGTTGCAGATGAATGACTAGAAGTTAGAGAAGGATCTCCATCTTTTTCTCACCTGGGCTGGAAAGAAAGGAGTGTCCAAGGTAAGAGAGGGGCCTAAGGGTACAGAGAAGTAAAGATGGATGACCATTGGAGAAAGCCAATTAGATTTGGCAATTATTCTTATGTGTTTCAATGTAAATACATAACCTCAAAACAAATGACCACACTGAAGAGAAATATTCTGGTGATGGGGATTTCTACCAGCAAGGACTGTGATACTAAGACTAATTTACTTGGCTTTAAACTTTTTCCTATTTTATTCTGGTGTTTAGTATTGTGAGCAAACATTCTTAAAATGAAGAAGGGACTTGCAGACAACAGTGTCAACTCACCATAATGCTTTGGGATCATTTAGGTCCCTTTGAATACTCTCCAATGTCCATGCCATTAATTGTATAATTTATTATGATTATGAACATCTCCTAGATTCAGAAGCTTTGATACTGTGCCAGTATACTTTGTAGGCAGGTGGAGGAAAATGCTCAATTTGTGAGAATGAATTTGAGAATTTGGAGAGAAACAAGTGTTGTCTGTCCCCAGGAGGAGCAAACTGCCAGATGTCCACCATCCTAAGGCATCTTCAAATAAATGGAAAGTTGTTTTCTACTTTGTTTTCCAAAGAGACTAGGTGAGGCTCAAACTGGCAGGGACACTCTTCCATTTCTTTTCAGGGCTTGGCATGTGGGTAGCAGGGCATTGTCATTAATATACTAGGTAGCCAAAAATTAATATATGTGTATATATACATAGCCTTATTTAGATACTTATAAAAGGATACTAGTGTTAGTTCAAAATGTTTCTAGATGCCCCTAGAATGATAAATAACTACAATAGCATTTCAATGGCCTTTGGGGTCTTTCTATGAAATAAGAAACTAGCACTGTGTTTTCCCAAAGGGAAAATGAGACTTGCTAAGTGAAGTTTGTCTTGTATATGATTGGAAAATCCATATGGCCATCAAAAATATACCTCTAATCTGATTTATGTCACTGGACTTCAGTTATTAATGATTACTTAAACTGAATATAGTAATCAAAGCACTGGCTGCCAGGTCTCTTTCTTCTACTTGACCCTTATAGGAGTGCTTCTGAGAGATTATTTCAAATGAACAATTAATCAGTAAGCATTTCCTAAGCATCTAATATGTGCTTGGTATTGTACTAGGTTCTGGAGATAGAAATCTAGTGATAAAATTGTTCTAATCTTCAAGAAAAACATTCTATAGTCATGGAAACATACATGTTAAAGTTTCAGTGCAGTTTTAGGCTAGCTCAAAACTCTACTAAGACTTGAAATATTTCAGACACATAGCTAAAGGTAAGATTTGAACTCAGGTCTTCCTGGCTTTCCATTTCTCTCTCTCTCTCTCTCTCTCTCTCTCTCTCTCTCTCTCTTTCTCCTTCTCCTTCTTCCATTTTTCTCTCTCTGTCTCCCTATCTGTCTGTCTCTACCTCTCTCAAAGTTTCTCTCATTTTTCTCTCTTTCATTTTCTTTCTCTCATTCTCTCTGTCAGCCTCTCTAGCTTATATCTTCTCTCATTCTCTCTATAGGTCTTCTCACTCTCTCTGCCTCTCAGCCTCTTTATCTCATTTTTTCTCTTTCATCTTCTCTCTCTCAATCTTTCTGTCTTTTTGTTTCTCTCTTCTTTCTTGTCTGTCTCTGTGTGTGTGTCTCTCTCTCTCTAAGCTTCTCTGTCTCATTTCTTCTCTTTCATTTTCTCTCTCATTCTCTCTGTTTCTCTTTCTCTGTCTCTTTTCTCCACCAGGGGAGTCAGAAACATGACTAGCAACACTACTGAGGAAGGCCCTGTCCAGATTAAATATAATTAGGGAATGCCTAATAAAATAAATGCAAATATAACCCAACATAGATAATGTTAATATGCAATATTCAAAGTCAGTTTGTACCCATAGAGATCCTTTTGTATGGTTCAGTGATGGTTATTTCTGTTTGCACTTCTCTAATGGATGCACTAGTTATGTCAAACTCAAATTTAACTATTCCCCAATTATCCTGATATGAATTCCACCTTGAAACTGTACCTACATACTAGTTGGTATTGCCGAGTACATGGGGAAATAGATTTGGAATCAGGAAAATCTGGATTCAAATTTAGCTGTGTGATTCTGAGCAAATTGCTTAACCTTACCATTCCTCAATTTCCTCATCTATACAATGAGAAATTAGATTCAATGACCTCTAAGATGCTCCAGTTCAGAATTTGTGATCCTAAAGTCTTATGGCTAAGAAGAAAAGAAAAGCAAGCAAACAAACAAATTTATCTCCTTAATTCCATGCTTATTCTTCTGTCTAAGCTGCATGACTGGGTATCATTGGGATGAAAGAAGACAGATTTTTTTGTAGAGTTAGCTCATATTCCCTTCCCTCTCTTCCTTTTTCTCTGTTGTTCCACAGTGAACTCAGAGATTGGAGTAGCTGAAAAGAAAATGTATTAGCTGTTCAAATGTACTCTTCACATGTGTATAACATAATTTATTTAACCAAGCACATAAGAATCTACTATGTGCCAATTATTGCATAAGATATTCTCTTATAATTGGGTTGAAAGGCATTCACACACACATATATCTCAATTATAGTTATAGTTATATTCAATTATATAATTTCGTATATATGTATATAGATATATGTAGTATGTATATATGCATATATACATATGTATATGCACACAAACATACATACACATTAGAATGATAAAGGAACCACAGGCACATAATTCCTAGTACATAAATAAGCGCTTAATAAAAGCTTGTTGATTGCATAGAAAAGGTCTAAGAGAACATAGGAAAAAATCCAAGAGGAGAGTAATCATTTTTTGCAAGTAAATATAAGAATGGGTATAAGAAGATGGAATCAGTGGAGTCCACAGGCAGTGAGGTGTGGAACCCCTGAACTGACCTCCACAAAAAGAAAAAAGATTTCAGTTGCAATAAGTGTGAGATTTGAACATTTGAAACATGGCGGGTTATGAGCGTAGATACATGGAGACATGAAAGGTCAGGAGTAAATATAGGAGTGACAAATCATCCAATTTGGCTATAGCACAGAATGTGTGAGAGACAAGACTATGAGTCTAGAGATAATAGGTTAACATCATGGTAAATGCCCTAACAAGGCAAAACAGATGCAGTACAAAATTTCTGTGGAAGACTCCTTAACCTCAGTAAGCTAGTATTGACCACTTGGACCAATTAGTTAAATGTGAGCCCTTTAGAAACATCACAGGCTTTAAGTAAAGTGTACCATATTATTTGAATGACTATATGGGTAATATAACATAATAGAAAGAGCATTGATCCTAAAGTCAGTAAGTCCTGTGTTTGAGTCCTCTCTTAGATATTAATTAGTTTTGCTATTCTAATTAAAGTCATTTAACTTCTCTATTTCCTCACTTATAAAGTGGCAAGGAAGGAAACCAGCATTTATCTAGTGCCTTCTATCTATTGGCACTATGATAAGCACTATCTCATTTAATCCAAACAACAGTAGGAGGTAGGTACTATTATTTATCCCTTTTTTTCCAATTGAGGAACAGATACAGTGGTGAGGTGTCCTAGGTCACACAGTTATTAAGTGTTTGAACCTGGATTTCAAATCAGAACTTCCCTACTCCAAGCTCAGTGCTTTATCTTCTGTGCATCTAGCACAGGGTCATTGTGGGGATCAAATTAAATAAATAGTTTATAAAGAGCTTTGCAAACCTTAAAGAGCTATTTAAATGTCAGATATTATTACCAGTCTCAAAATGCCATAAGTGTACAAGAACCAATTCAGAGGGATGGTGTAAAATTGGAACTATCCCAAGGCACCTTGATATAACATTTAAGTCACATAGAACTACATGTCCCAGTGAGAAATTTAACATCTCAAGTGAAGATTTTTTTCCACTAAATATAGAATGATTCAATCTATCTCCGTCTCCTACAGAGGTGACATGGACTCATTTCCTAGCCATAGAGGTAGCATGTAATATTCTCATCACACCACCATTTGACAGGAATTAAATTAACTCTTGTCTCCACTCTGCCTTCTGGTTTAAAACATACCACTCAGAAGCTATGAGTTATGAGTGTCTTACATACAGAAAACCCATTATCTTATTTACAGTTCAGTATATATATATATATATATATATATATATATATATATATAGTTACTTTACATCAGTTCAGAAAGTTAAAAAATACATAGTTGAAATTATCCAAAGGCATTATTTGCTATTAGCTCAAATGATCCTTCTTCAAATTTCTGTATTTCCTCCTATCCTGCTATCCATCAACTCCCCTCAACCTAGCTTTAACCTCCAGAGAATGTAGCCTCAAGAAAGAAATCCAGAGCTGTGTACATTTAAAATCCACTACCCCAGAGGCCACCTTTATAACTATTGTTTGTTTTGTTGACAAAATATGTTGTAGGCTGGGAAATTTTTCCTTCCTCTAGAATTACTTATTCCTTCAGTTGAAAGATTAAAAATGAACACCAAGGTTTAAGGTTACTCTCCTATGATTAGTATACATCTTGGAACCTAACACTTGGAAATTATATTCAGTGATAGGGTTTGAACTGAACTAGTCTGGGTAATGGAAATGGATGTCTCAGAATTTATTTAAAACTTTATTTAGAACTTTGTAACTAAAAGTCCAAGAACTTTTCCTAGAGGATAATGTCGGTATGGCTATAGTGGGAAAGTGGAATGAAACCAGAGGAAGACCAAATTTATCCACTTATTTATTCTTTCAATATGTAGTTATTAGTCATATTTTATGGACATTATGGCAGATCTAAAATGTGTTAAATACAGTATCTTTTTCAAGGAGTTTATTTTTCTCCGTGTACCATTTTTAAATTTTTGTCTTCAAATGATATGTGTATGTGTTAAATCCACAGTTGTATGTAAAATCTGTAATTGTTTATAGGATTTGCATTGGCCAAACCAAGATATGCTGGTGTATCCTTGGAATGAGCATTATCATTGATCTTTACCATTCTCAAAGGAACATGACTTGAATCCAAGTCTTTTTGATTCACCCTATCTGCACAATATATCATAGGGACTCAAAATGGCTAGGTAATTAAATTGAAGGCTAGTAGGGAAGAAATGGCACATACTCAAGTATAATATATCAATATCCTATAAATGCATAAAAAGAAGGAGAAAGAAGAAAATGCTTCTGTCCAGCTAGAATAGACAAGTCATGCCTTAAAGAATGGATAATCTTTTGACAGTTATCTATTTGTGGGACAGAGGGGGGTTTTGAAAGGGGGAAAAGCACTCTACAACAGGAGAACAACATGATTGATGCCTCATATTATAGATGAGGAAACAGGCCTGGAGAGAAGCTGCCAAATTCACAAATAGCAGAAAACTATAAGGTGTGCCATGGACTGCTTCAAAAAGTGAAAACACAAGGAACAATTGGAGGGCTTTTCAAAATACTCTCAGTCAAGAAAAGTCTCCATCCTTTGAAGACTGATTAAATTTGTTTAGAAATAGACAAAAGTCACTCTGAACCAGGTCTCATTCAATAAAATGTGAACTCTTTGAAATTTTTTTTTCATTTTCATCCCCAGCACCATCATAGTACCTTGAACATAGCAAGTAATTATTAAATGTTTGTTAGAGTATATGAATATATGAAAATGAATGATGTCTTTTTGAATAAAAATATATAAGGTTTTTAAATAACATAATGAAAAAGTTTTTCTTATGTATCTTATGCTAGCTTCAAATTCCAATAGAGAGCCAAACATCTTTTGATTATTAGCTACTTTTGAGAAACTGAGACTCATTTTAGTATAGCTATTTAGGTAGTTTTTAAAATTTCTCTACTTAATATTCATGCTTGTGCAAATAGTAAGGGAAATAAAATGAAAGGGACACATGCAAAAAAATGATGTTTTTTCCTAGTGAGTGTCTCAGGTGGACGGTTATGGTGAAAATTTAGCAAGGCCAGGAGACTGGAAATAATTATTTAGTTCTTTAATTGGAATATCATTTCTTTTTCTTTTTCTCTTTTTCCCTTTAACCATTTTGAACCGAAGTAAGAAAAAAATATCCTGGAAACTCCTATTATTTCTGAGTTTCCATTATCAATCAGCCAAGGCAATATTTAAGCAATTCAGCTCTTTGCATGCTTGCTTTAGTCTGAACCATCCATATATGTATTTCTTCTGTCTTGAAGCTCCCATCAAGAACCACTGACCCTCACTTTAATACAGGGGAAGCCAAATTCAAGAGCACCAAACATCTATAGACATGATCTCACCCAGGTGGAGGACTGTCCTGCCTTAATATGAGAGATTAATAAAGCAGAGGAGCCCAAAGGCAGGCTTACAAAAAAGGACATTTCCTGACCTTTGATCACTATCTAATTCCCTGTGTTTGAGGATGAATTAGCGGTCTGGCAAGTGTTAGTTTAAGGATCTGCATTATGATTAGCAGCTGTACCCAACCTCATGCCAATTAATTGCTGAGTCCCCACAGGGTTAATATTAGGCTGCTGCCAGTGTGTTTTTCATCTTAATTTCAGAGCCTCTACAAGAGGATTAATCAGCCCATGCACATGCATTTTACACTAATACAACAATTCATTTTGATTATTATGTTACAAATGCCATCGACATTCAATAGACCTTGCAGAAGAGTATTTCAAGGTTTGGGCACATATGTATGTTAGGACCAAGCCTCTCATTGAGTCACATAAGAACAGCAGAAACTGTTTCTGAAATGCCACAGATTCTCTTTTTTTTACTTCAACCATATCAGTTGAAATGGATTGCCAATATCATAACTTGAGTTTACTAACATTATCTAAGACATACTAAAATGATGTTAACATGGGAAAAATATTGTCCATTCTCTTTCCAAATCTAAATTTCCTGATGGTGGATTTAAACCAATGCCTATTAAACTGCAGCTGCTTCTGTCACTCTTCTCCATGTAGGGGAAAATACTAAATTAAGGACCTAATTCTCTCCCAGAGTGTCATAGGACTTTTAGATGTGAGGATATCATCCTGTTGTCATTCATCCTCTATTCTAGTGGTTCTCAAAGTGAAGTCCATGGATCCATGGTACACAAAGCTACATCATTTTCCTAACCAACCTAAGACATTTTTCTAGAGTGAATTCAGGTACAAGAAGATGGGACAGACACAAGAGCAAAGAAAAAGTTGGTGAAAAGTAGACATTGAAATGCAATTCCAGTCCTAAATAGGAGATATGATGATTCTTAGATGGACTCAATTTTCCCAGTAAATCAAAGGTTACAATATGAATTTCAAAGTACCTCCCATATACCCAAGTTGTCAATCTTCTGCAATCTCTCCATCCCTTTAATCTCTTATTTCTTTTGATAGCATCAATCAAAAAAAAATCCATTAAACAACATTTTTATGAAGTGCTTACAATTTGTAGATAGGTAGATGATGGGTGATCCCACAAAGGAATTTGAAAATAAGGCATAAGGAAGGTAAAACACAGTTTGAAAGTGAGCAGAAAAAGGTGGTTGGTGGTATCAGAAGCTGCAGAAAAGTTTATGTGATGAAGGCTGAAAAAGGTCATCCTGTTTAATAGATAAGAATCCTGGTAGCTCCTTTCTTCTTCAAATTTTGGTATGCTGAATTCACTAGATTCTCCACCTGCTAGCCAATATAACTCAACTCCCTCTTATTTTCCTTGACATTAAATGGAGGATACTTACTGACTAGCTGTCCTTCACAGCTCATGTACAACTGTTCCCAAAACAAATTAATTATTTTTCCCGAAATTTACTCCTTTTCCTTTTATTTCTATTTGAGTACCACGATACTGCCAGTCATGAAATTTCAAAACCCTGATGTTAAACTTGATTCTTTCTTCTCTATTTCATATCTTAAAGATGTTTCACTCCTTCCACTCACTTGTTCAACACTCTTAATTTATTTCCTCTTCATTTCTAAGCAGGATTATTATAATAACTTCCTAATTCTCTCTCCCCAATCTACCCTTCACTCAACTGCCAAATTAATCTTCCAAAAATATATAGTCTTTCTTGAAAATACTTTTGGTAGAATATATATAACCTTGTAGAGAATTTTTATGGATTATTGTGTTATTTATATTTTGACAGCAAAGAATACAATATAGATTATATAAGTACAATCATTTTAAACGTATTTCTATATTTCTGAAAAAGTTTGTTAAACCAAGTTTATATATAATATATATATTATAAATATATTCTTTATATTTATATTAAACTTCTTATCATTAGTAGGTGCTTAATAAATCATTTCTTTCTGGATTGAGCTGCATTATTTTTGAGAAAGTTTCAATAGAACATTTGGGTTGGAAGTGAGAGTTCAAAGATATTGAGCAGTGAATGGGAGGGGAAAAGAGAGGCACAGGATTTCAAGATAGGGACTATGACAGTAAAAGGAAAGAGAGATATAGGATGATAGCTTAAGGAGATGACAAGTTCAAGAGGCTTCAACATGATGGAAATGGCAGGTTCATGCTAAGTTTTATTAACTTCAAGCCTACCGATCATGTTTATAGGTGGTGAGTAACACACTTGGAAAGATTAAAGATTAGAGAGAAATAATGATACAAAGAAAACTGTTAGAGGAAAGGGGAAGGGATAGCATCAAGAGCACAAGTCAAAGTGTTCACCTTGACAAGAAGATACAGAGACTGGAGCAAGGAAGATGGTTGGTTAAGACACAGAAGGGGACTGAAATGTGGCATAGCATTAAGGAGATGAAGGAGCTTGTGGTGGATTGATTCAATTTTTTCTATAAAGTAAGAAGTAAGGAAATAAAGCAACAGAGAAAGGGGCTGTTAGAAAAGAAGTTTTGAATGAAAAGGGACAACTTTCCACCAATGAAGAGGAAACGAGTAATAATTAGGAGTTAATTTGTGCAACTTTATGGCAATAAATTTGACAACCTAAGTGAAATGGAGGAATATCTACAAAAATATAGATTGCCTAGATTAATAGAAGAGGAAATAAATTACTTAAATAGTTCTATTTAAAAAAATAGAACAAGCTATTAAAAAAATAAGAAAGAAATTTTGGCATAAGGTAATAGCTATTATGGGAAAGCATGATTCAGTATATCAATAAAGAGCAAAAAGATTGTTATACAACAATGAGGTCCCAGTTAAAATTGGACAACATGAACTTGGCAGGGGTCCTCAAACTTTTTAAATAGGGGATCAGTTCACTGTCCCTCAGACTGTTGGAGGGCTGGACTATAGTAAAAACAAAAACTTTGTTTTGTGGGCCTTTAAATAAAGAAACTTCATAGCCCTGAGTGAGGGGGATAATCATTCCTCAGCTGCTACACCTGGCCCGTGGGCCGTAGTTTGAGGACCCCTGTAATAATGTAGAGTAACCAATTGCCATAGTTGTGGTACATGTTTAGGAATAGTGGATGGAAATAAAAGATTTGGACTCAATAACCTCTTAGATCACTTCTTGTTCAAAATCTGTGATCCTATGATGTTTAGATTGGCAAGTGGTTTTTGCACAATGGCAACTCTGTGGCACAATCCTGATCTTGGAGTAATGAAAACCTGAGATAAAATCTGACCTCAGACACCTGTGCGACTCAGAATATTTTCATTCATTTCATTAAATATTTCCCAATATATGTAAAAATTAATAATCTTTTAAAATGAAATTTTGAGTTGCAAATTCTTTTCTTTTCCTCTGACCTCCTTCCCCTCCTTAAGAAGGCAAGCATTTTGATATCTGTTATTTATGTACAGTGAAGCAAAAAATTTCCATAGCAGCAACATTGGAAAACAAAACAAAACAATAAAAATAATGAAACCAAAAAATAATAGTATGCTTCAATTTGCGTTCAGCGTTTGTCACTCCTCTCTATGGAGGTATATAATATTTTTCATCATAATTCCTTTGGAATTGAATTGGATCAACATATTCATTAGAAGAATTGTCTTTCATAGTTGATCATCCTTACTTGAACACTGTGTTTAGTGTTGTAAAGTTTGTGCTCACTTTATGTTGCATAAGTTCATCTAGTCTTCCCAATGTTTTCTGAAACGGTCATGCTCATCATTATTTTTGGCCAATATGCCTAATATATAATGATATAACAATTTAATTGACATATTTGCAAAGGGATACTATTCCATATAAAAGTATTGCAATGATGATATTATATTTATATCAGTAGTGAGATTTTGCTCAATATTATGAAAATAATTAAAATAATCCATTAGCAATATGAACCCAAAAAAGTGACATCATTATGTAAGCAGATGCAGAAAAAGTTTTTTTCTCAATAGTTTTTTTTATTTTTTTATTTTTCCAATTACAGGTAAAGATAGTTTTCAATATTCATTTTTGTAAGATTAAAATTTTTCTCCCTCCCTCCTTTACCTTTCTCCATGGCAAGACAGCAAAGAATACAATATAGATTATATAAGTACAATCATTTTAAACATATTTCTATATTTCTGAAAAAGTTTGTTAAACCAAAACATAATGTCCTAATAACACTAAAAAAGGGATAAATTGATTATTTTCTTAATAAAATAAGTATTATCTATCTAATGCCACAGTCAAAATTAATGTTGATTATAGTATCTCAACCCTTTCCTTACTTCTCCATGAAATTTAAGTTAATTTCTGCTTTAAAAATATTGTTAAAATTCCAAACTCAAGATTCTGAGATAAGAACATACTATTTGACAAAAATTGCTTGGAAAACTGGAAAATAGTATGTTAGGAATTTGGTATAGATCTACATTTCATACCCCATACCAAAATAACATCATAATGGGTACATGATTTAGAACATAAAGGATGATCAAATAAGTAAATTAAGAGAAAAAAGAATAGTGTGTCTATTAGATATTTGGAGAAGGGAGAAATTTATGGCTAAAAAAACTAGAATACATTATGAAATGCAAAATGGGCAATTTTGATTACATTAAATTTAAAAATGTTTTGTATGGCTAAATTTTCTTGGAATTTAGATTACTTCATTGGTGTTACAATCACAACAAACTGGCCCCCTTGACTTGGAAATGGTTTCAAGACTGCAAATCTTTTTGAGACACTTCACAAAACTAATCTGTGACCCCAGCCTTTTGGGAATCCTACACAACCTCAACATTTGGTGGCCTGGTATGGGGAGAGAGATTGGTCTCCCCTGGCTTTATTTCCTCCTTGTCAAGCAAGTTCTGTCCAGGAACTGCCTGGGAAGAATTTGGGTACCTCTGGCACTGCCCATTATGGCAGCGTGAGGTGAGAAAGCCAGTCAGCCTCTACATTCAACATTCCTAAATATTCCTGTGAATCCATAGAGGACCTGAAATTACTCTCTCGCAGGACTCCTGGAAACACTGTAAACTTATTAGATAAAATTATCTGTATCCTTTTCTCCCTCATCCTAGCTTTCTTTCTTTCTTGTTATTTTCTACTTCTTCCAGGTGTACCTTTAACAACATTCCAAGGATTAGAGCTTTACTCCTAGTATTTTCTCTCCAGCTCTCAGTGTCAGTCTATGGGCCCCTGCCAGTGGGGAGATCACTCCTTAGTCTTTAGTCAGGCTAGAGAGCTCGGGGGGCTATGAGGGCATTAGGGTTGGGCCATCAACATCCTCAAGGCAGCCCATAGATGGGACCTGATACATTATCTTCAAAGGCTCCATTCCCAAATGTCACCATCCCCAACCTGGATACCATCCCAGTTGTACTACCTACCCCCCAGGAGAATAACTTTAACCTAATCATTGCCTGTTTTCTCATCACAAAGGATATAATTGTAGGATATCCATCCCAAAATTATTCTGGCAAACTCATTCATAATGCTTTTATGTTACCTTCCTTGAAGTTTCTTCATAACCTCGTGAGAACTAACATTACTTTTGGTAGATTTGTTTCCTCAGACTCCAAGCTATGAGCTTCCAACTATTTGTTCACCCTGAATACCACAGGCTACCTGAATCTGACAGCCTGCACTCCTCTGAATGCTCCTGCTGCCATCTTACCTCCCCTCCCCAGTTTGGACTCACTAGGCAGGGACAACTCTACACCCCTTATCAGCATGAAGCAGCTCCAGAAGATGAGATCTTTGTCCCTTTCTCCCAAATGAATTTGAGGTACAATTACTTGAGAGGGGAAATGATGTAATATAGCTTCTAGAGGAGACAGCAATAATTTTTAGGTACCCTGATCTTAGGGGGCTTCTATTCTAACAATAAGTCAATGATTCTAAGTCCTTTGGCTTTGGAATCTGACACTAAGGTCTCCCATATCCATATAATGCTACAAACATTACAATCCATTGGTCAATTGAAAGCCAAAATCTTGAGACCACTCCTTAGTTCTACCTGGAGCCATAAAATTAGCATATCTATAACATGAAAAGCTAGGTAAATGTGTCTCTTTGCTTCTGCTTCTTTGCTAAATTCTTTTGGAATTAAGACCACTTCCAAGGTGTTACAATTACACTAAGCTTTGTCCCCTGACTTGGGGGAAAAGGTAGAAAAAAAAGTTTTTTTTTCAAAGTAAACCAACGCAGCCAGGATTAGAAGAGAAGCAGAAAGCTGATGAAAAAATTTTTACAGCTAGTGTTTCTGATAAAGGCCTCATTTCTAAACCATATAAAGAACTGAGTCAAATTTATCAAAACAGAAGTCATTCCCCACCTGATAGTCAAAGGATATGAAAAGATAATTTTCAGATAAAGAAATTAAAGCCATTTATATTCATATAAAATGCTGCAAATCACTATTGATTAAAGAAATGCAAATTAAAACAACTCTCACCTCACACCTTTCAGATGGCTAAAATAACACACAAAAAAATCTTGGCCTAGATGACAGGAAAAGATAATGATACATGTTGGAGGGAATGTGGGAAAATTGGAACAGTAATGGTGAAGTAGTGAAATGATCCAACCTTTCTGGAGAATAATTTGGAACTATGCCCAGAGGGTTATAAAGCTATTCATACCATTTGATCTAGCAATGTTATTATTGTGTCTATATCCACAAGAGATGCTAAAAGAGGGGAAAGGACCTATATGTGTAAAAATATTTTTGTAGCAGCTCTTTTTGTGGTGGTGAAGAATTGGAAAATGATTTGATGTCTATCATTTGGGGAGAGGCTAAATATATTATGGTATAAGAAAATAATGGAATATTATTTTTAGAACAGGATGATTTTAGGAAGGTCTGGAAAGAGTTACATGAACTATGCTGAGTAAAACAAGCAGAACCAGGAAAACATCATACACAGCAACAGCAAGATTATGTGATGATCAACTATGATGAATTGTTTTTTTCTCAATAGTTTAGTGATTCGAGGCAATCATAATAAACTTTGGATGGATAATACCATCAAAATTTAGAGAGTTTCTTCACAATCTTCAATAGAGACTGAATTTAAATCAAAATGTGGTGTTCCTTTTTTTCCTCTTTTTCTTCTTTTTTTCCCTCTAGTGGTTTTCTCCTTTTATTCTGATTTTTCTCTCCCAATATGTAGAAAAAGAATGTAAATGTATAACCAAAAAATGTTTCTACACATAACTGGGGAAAATAAAAAAAACTGAACATAGTATAATATTTTAATTGTCTCAGAGGAATTAAATTTTAGATTATTTTTATTTACTTAATATAATTTCATTTTTTCATAATTCCATGTAAACATAGTTATCAACATTCTTTTTTGTTTGTTTTTAAGTTCCAATTTTTTTCTTCCCTTCTTCCCACTCTTTTGCTCAAGACAGCAAGCAATCTGATATAGATTATATATGTAAAATTAGGGTGAACCTATTTCCACATTAATCATTGTGTGAAAAAAAGAATAAGAACAAAAAAGAAAAAAATGCAAAAAAGAAAAAAAAACACAAAAAAGTTAAAATAGTATGATTAAAGCTTCATTCAGACTCTTTAGCTCTTTCTCTGAATGTTGAGTGCATTTTCCATTCAAATCTTTTAGAATTGTCTTAGATTATTTATTTCTGAGAAGAGCTAAGTCTATCATAGTTGATTATTACATAATCTTGTTGTTACTGTGCATAATGTTTTCCTGTTTCTACTCACTTCACTCATCATCACTGAATGTAAATCTGTTATGGGAGCCATCTGCTAGTGGCTGCTAAGGATTTAATTCTGTCTGGCAGAATAGATTCCTTCATGTGAGAGGATGATAATGATACAAGGAAGCTGAGAGGCAGTTGCATTTTCTGACCTCTCTCCTCTTCCCTCTTGCCTCCAATTTATTTCATTCCCAATCCCAAGCAACATCTGCATCAGTAAAGGCTGTTTTGCAATTCCTTCAGGGGTGTTATGATTCACAGTTGTGGGGGCTTTTGGAGAATTGATCTAACCCTTCACATTTTGGCATGGTCCTTAACATAAATCTCCTCAAATTTTTTGATATTCATATGCTTATTATTTCTTACAGAATAATAATATTCCATAGCATTCATATTCCATAATGTTTTCAAAAATTCCCCAATTGATGACAATTGCTCAATTTCTAATTCCTTGACATTACAAAAAGAGCCGCTATAAATTTTTTTTGCATATAGGCTTTTCCCCTCTTTTTATGATTTCTTTGTAATACTGACATGGTGGTGGTATTGCTGGATCAAAAGGTATGCACAATTTTATAACCTTTTGAACATTGATCCAGATTGCTCTCTAACATAGTTGAATTATTCCACAACCCCATCAACAATGAATTAGTGTCCCGGTTTTCCCACATCCCCTCCATCATTTATCATTATCTTTTCCTCTTCATCTTAGTCAATCTCAAAGGTGTGAGGTTGTACATCAGTTATTTTAATTTGCATTTCCCTAATCAATAGTGATTTACAGCATTTTTTTCATATGATTATAGATGGCTTTAATTTCATCATCTGATAATTATCTGTTCTAAGAATACATTCTTATGAATTTGATATATATTTAGAGATAAGGCATTTTATCAGAAACAATGGCATTAAAATAGTTTACCAGCTTTGTTTTCCTTCTAGTCTTTGATGCATTAGTTTTGTTTCTGCAAAACCTTTATAATTTAATATAATCAAAATTATCCATTTCATAATTCCTCTGTCTTGTTTGATCATAATTTTTCCTTTCTTCATAGCTAGAACAGATAAACTATTCTTGCTCACCAAATTTGCTGTTGCTATCACCCTTTATGTCTAAATCATATTTCCATTTCAACCTTATCTTGGTAAAGGCTGTGAGATGTTAATGTTTGTGCCATACTATTTTCCAGTTTTCCCAGCAATTTTTGTCAGATAGTTAAGTTCTTATCCTAGAAGTTCGAGTTTGGGTTTATGAAACAGAATTAGGACAGTGACTTACTACTGTGTCTTGTGTACCTAATTCATTCTATCAATTCATTATTCTATTTCTTAGCCAGTGCTACATAGTTTTGGTGATTATCATTTTATAATAGTTTTAGATCTGCTCACCATCCTTTTAATTTTTTTCACTAATTCCTTAGTATTCTTGACATTTTATTCTTCCAGATAAGCTTTTTTAATATTTTTGCTAGCTCTATAAAATATTTTTTTGTTGTTTAATTGTTATGACACTGAATAAGTACATTTAGTTAGGTAGAAATGTTCATTGTGTAGATTTATCTTGAAACTTTGTCAAGTAGTTAATTGTTTCTAGTACATTTTTTTTAGTTAATTCTCTAAGTATACCATCATATCATCTGTAAAGACTAAAAGTTTGTTTCCTCATTGCCTCTTCTAATTCCTTAAATTTCTTTTTCTTCTATTATATTTGAAGCCAACATTTCTAGGACAATGTTGAATAATAGTGGTAATAATAGGCATCCTTGTTTCATCCCTGATCTTACTGAGAAGTCTTCAATTTTATCTGTATTTAAAGTAATGCTTCTTCTTGGTTTTAGATAGATACTGATTATTATTTTAAGGAAAATTCCATGTATTCCTAAGATATATAGTGTTTTTAAAAGAAATGGATACTGTATTTTTTCAAATTTTTTTCTGCATTTATTGAGATAATCATATTATTTTTATTGGTTTTGTTATTGGTTGAAAATTATGTTGAAATTTTTCTGGAAGTTGAACCAGTCCTATATCTTTGGTATTACTCTCACCTGATCATTGTGGTTTATCCTTATGATAATTTGCTGAAATGTCTTTACTAAAATTTTATTTGAAATTTTCCCATCAATATTTATTTAGGAAATTGGTATATAATTTTCTTTCTCTGTTTTAACTGTTCCACTTTAGGAATAAACTGTTCTGTGTTTGTGGCAGCCCTCTTTGTAGTGGCCAGAAACTGGAAACTGAGTGTATGCCCATCAATTGGAGAATGGCTGAATAAATTGTGGTATATGAATATTATGGAATATTATTGTTCTGTAAGAAATGACCAACAGGATGATTTCAGAAAGATCTGGAGAGACTTACATGAACTGATGCTGAGTGAAACGAGCAGGGCCAAGAGATCATTATATTTTTGCTTGTAGCTATTGTGATTTCATTGCCTTCTTTCAATTTTGTCCTTGATTTTTCCTGTCTCCATAGTAGTTGGGTTTTTTGTTTGTTTGTTTGTTTTTTGATAAAGCATTTTTTGTTTGCTTATTTTTTGCTCAGTTTTTTTTTAATCCTATGGCTTGATTTGGAACTTTATATTAATGTTGGGCTTTATCCCTAGTGTGGAGGGGGAAGAAGTCCTACCTCATGTTTCAGAGTTTTTTGAACTTCAGTTTTCAGAACTAGTTTTAGAGGTTTGTAACTTTTCACTGCTTCCCAGAATATGTGATCTGAGTAAAGGAGTGGTCACTGCTCTTTAAAAGGTTCTTATTCAGGAAACACTCTTGATGGCTTGGAGCTGCTCCTCAGTGTTCCTCCTCCCTTGAGACTTATTCAAAGTCCCTGATTTTTTGTTAAAAAGCTTTGTTAAAAGCTACTTTGGGGCTTCTACTCCCCAGACATGGATATAGGCAATGGAATCTCCAGAGTGTCTCGTCCTGTATCCAGTGCTAGTTCTGTCTGTCTCTGTATGTCTTTCTGTCTGTCTCTTTCTCTCTATCTCCATCCTTGTCTCTCTGTCTCTCTGTGTCCCTTTGTCTTTCTCTGTTTCTATTTACGAGTTGCCAGATTACTTTATCATATCTGGTTTGAGAGTTGCCAAATCTGGTACTTTTTCTTTACCATCACCTCATTCCACCAGTGTTGTTGTATCTACATGAGTTCCAAGTTTATTTTTACCTCCATGTCTCTCTTTTCCACTTCCTAATTTGCCTTAAGCTATAAGGATGTCTCACTGACTTTTTGTTGACTCTGACACTCCAGAATTCAATTTGAGGTGCTATTTGAAACTTATTTGGAAGGAAATTTTGAGAGACCTTACCTGAGTTCTTCTCTACTCCACTATCTTGGCTCTGCTCTGTAGAAGTAGTACTTTTATTTTAAAGAATTTTCCAAAACATTTAAATATAGGAGTACTAGAGTGAAACAATTTGTCTCTCCTTTTCATCTCACTTTCAGGAAATAATGTAATTATAAGTAGCATGGAATGGATCAGATTTTGTTTCAAGGATCCAAATTTAGTGTATATCAAAGTTGGAGGGCTATGGATAACACTGATAATCCTTCATCAAAATAAAAATGATAAAAGTATTATCAAGAATACTAAGCAAGAAAAATGAGTTTGATAGGGAGTTAACAGATAATGGGCTGAGAAGAATTCTCTTTTCCTTTGCCCAAGTTTCCTTTATGTAGTATTCTCCTTATCAGTGGTCATGAGCAGGTGTTCTGGGATGGGAACCTGAACCATCATTTTTAACTCAATTGATGCTAGTCCTTTGCCTCTTGCTTCAAGTATAGCTTGTGGAACACATTCTGGGTGCAAAAGTTCTTAGTTAAGTCTCTAACAATGGTTCCAAAGAACTGGAAAATTCTTAGGTCCTAGTGTTGAAATGAGAAGCCTGATTCATCTTCCATCTAGTCCCCCAGTCTGCCCTTCTCTGCATTAGATCCTTCAAGGATCCACAAAGGTAATTCAGTTTCTGAATCTGTGCTCTTAGCAGTCTTTCTTTTCAGTTTTATTTCTGCTCAAGGAAAATCCTCAAAGAAGAAAAAAAAAAGCTAGATCTTTGAAAGCAGGCTGGAGAGGTCATTCCTTGGTGAGAAACGGTGCACGACATCTGATGGACACCTTTCTTGTTATAGTGCTAGTATCTTTTATTAAGTCGAATACTTCTGGGATTCTGACCATGCTCAAATATAGATGTTAATTTAATATTTACAAATTGGAATTTTTAAGTTGTCATTCATTGTACAGGATAATGTGACTTGACTCCATTTTCCCTATCCAAATGTTCACATTTGTGATTTCTAAGTAGAGAGAAAGCAAGGCTGTGCATCACAGAACAGAGGGGGATTTTATTGAGTGCTGATATCCACTGACTTGATTTGAGAGACACCAAAAGGTCTTCTCTCTCTCACTGATGCCTGAAATCCCTATCATCTTTTGGGATTAAGGCATCTTGTGTCTGAAAGACTCCTGTTGAAATGCAAATACATTACTGGAAGCTATTGGGACCCATTAAGAGTAATGTGTACTAATTTTTTCAGATTATGAAGCAATGGGGCCCTGAGGGGACAAAAAACAGGTATATAAAATTGGTCGCAGAAATGTGAATCATTTGGTAGCTTTTTTTACTTTCTTTTTTTCCCCTAAAATTTGAACAGGAATCACTTTATTCTCCAAGCATTTTCTTGCTAACTGAAGCTAGAGAAAGAATGATTTGAGCATCCTTCCCATTTTCAGTTCCTGCTAAGGACACTATCCCTGAGGTTTCTGACTACTTAGCAGTTGAAGAAAGGCTAGACACTCCAAAGTGTGACTATGTGTATCCAAGGATCACCACATTTTTTTCAATGGTTCTCCAAATTTATTTCATTGGCTAGAATATCCTCACAATAAGAGTTCTCCAAAAGTGTTGGATTCTCCCTCATGTGAACCTTCAAGCAACATATGGATGACAATTTGTTGGCTTAATATAGAGATGGTTCTTGGGGTAAAGAATCAGACTATTGGGAATTTAAACCCTTCTATCTCAGATTCTCTTCTTCTACAAGAACCTTATAAACTGTCTTCCAGTGCTGGGCCTTCTCCTGTTTCCACTATAGATTTTCAAGCACCACGGGCAATGTTATACATAGAAAGTTAATCATAAAAAACTGAATTAACAAATTAATTTCCCTCTAGTGCAGCACCAAATCATAGTGGCCCTGTCAGGAAATAGTGAATATGTTTTCCAAAGATGAACAGCTACTTTAATTCTCCAGAGGAAGACTCTTCCTTTGCTTTCACCCCCTGAAGTTTATAATTCAGCATTATATCCTCGGGCAAGTGGTCAAGTATTGGGAGAGGGGACTGGTGCCTTATGGCTCCCAAGACACTGGTGCTCTCTTGGACCTCTTGATCTTTTCTCCCTTTTCAGTTCCTCCCTATCAAGTTTGTTCATCTGAGGTCTGATTTGTGCCCTGGGGTCCTTGCCAGCCTCCTGCAATACAATTTACCATGAAAGGCAATATAATATTCTTGTTAGTTGTAGCAGCAGTTCGATAAAATGGATTGGGAACTTGTGCCAAGGAGAGCATGATTTAGGCGTCTTTGTTATCCAGAAAGGTTCATTCGTATTACTTAGCTATAGGAGTTTTGTTCTATGGATCTGAGGCTAAGGTACTCCAATTGGGGGCTGCCTGGGGCCTCAGCTTCTGGGACAGTGGCCTGTTCATTTAGAACAGCATTACACAGATAATAGAGCTTGGGATGTACAATACAGCAGAATCACAGCCTAATTCCCAAGAATTAGCTGGCTTAGTCAGAGAAGCTGAACAAAGAATGGCTAGTAGCACACTTTTGATTTTTCTGGTTTTTGAAAGGTTTCTCAGTTTATCCTGGGCTATTGAATCAGCCTGTTTAGCCCATTGCTCAGGATCTTTAGTTGAGAGATTTGACTCCCAAGATATAAACTAAGAAGTATAATTTTCCTGGTCAGTCATTCAGCACATATATGTCTTGTGACTGATTTTAGAGTACTGCATGGTTTTTGGTTCCAAGTATAAACAATTCTTAGAAGAATGTATGCCCTTGTTTAATTATTTATTTATAAAACCTATCTTCCTTCCTTCTTTCCTTCCTCCCTTCTTCTCTCACTTGTTTCTTTTCTCCCTCCTTCTTCCCTCCTTCCTTTCTCTTCCTTTCCTCCCTTCTCCCTTCCTTCCTTCCTTCTTCCCTTCCTTCCTCCTTTCTTCCCTCCTTTTCTTTCTCCTTTCCTCCCTCCCTCTCTTCCTCCCTTTCTTCCTTCCTTCCTACCCCCTTTCTTCCCTTCCTTCCTTCCTTCCTCCATTCATTCCTCTGTCCCTCCTTTCCTTCCTTCTCTTCATTTGTTCCTTTCCTTCCCTCCTTCTTTTCTTCTTCTCCTTCTCTCCTTCTTTCTCTTCCTTTGGTCCCTTCATTCCTTTCCTTCCCTTCTACTTTTCTTTCTCTCCTCCTCGCCTTCCTTCTTTTTCTTTGTTTCCTTCCTTCCTTTTCTTCCTTCCTTCCTTCCTTCCTTCCTTCCTTCCTTCCTTCCTTCCTTTCCTCTCTCCCTCTCTCCCTCTTTCCTTTCCTCCCTCCCTCTCCTTCATTTTTTGTCTTCCAATTCCTTGGAATAAAAAGAGACTGGAAGAGGAAGAGACTGGTTGAAGTCCTAAATTTATACTCAAAGTCTGGAAAGGAATTATCTCCCCCTTGCAACTCTTTCTTTTTTCCTTCTACTTATATCCTTGCACTTATTATCAGGAAGAATTTTATTCAGATCTCACTTCTTATATGTACTAGGCTTGTGAACATGGGCAAATTATTAAATCTCTCTGGGTCTCAGATCTTAAAGAATCATGTTATTGTCAAGTATCATTATCATCATAATTTAAAAAATTAAAATAAAATGAAAGCCAGGAGATAATGATACAACAAAGTACAACCAGTTGTTGTTTGAGTATGAAGATCATGCATAATAAATCATTCTGACAGATTTGACCTCTTGTCCAAATTTTGTCTTATGTATGGAATGGCAATTTTTTTTATGTCTATTGGGTGACGATTTCTCTACTTCCACAGCAACTAATTTCAGTGCTCTAATGGCTACTGGTTCACCCTCCATTCTCTTTTGATAGATTATTTGAATGTTCTAAACTCACTAATGAACTAAATGCTTTTAATTAGGCTACTTATTTACTAAAGATCTGGAAAGAACAAAGATCCTGAGGTGGCCATGTTTCTATAACCACCATGGTCATCAGATATACAGGATTGCTACTACTCATTCACTTGACTCTTGAGCCCCTCTGAATAAATTTGCCTCACTCAGTGCTGCAAGAGATTAATAAAGAGGTAGATGGTCCTTTTTTTCTACTGAGAAAATAACACCTAAATCATCAGCTTTTCTGTCCCTATATACCTGAAATTATATAGAGATAGGAACTATCTTCCTCAAATTCTACAGGATGGATTAAAACCAAGGAAGGAATATTTACATTTTCTTTAAAAACTTCTAAAAAAATTTAAAAAATTGGACCAACACTGACCAATATATCACTAATATAAAAAACCTCCTTCCCCATCAAAATAATCTAATTTAATCCTTATTGTATAAATGAGTAAACAAAGACCTAGAGAAGTTAAATGACTTTTCTAAATCTACACAGCTAATTTGTTCTGTGGATTATCATGCTATTCATCCTTATGTTCTTATGGGATCTTCCCTTCTAGATCTTAAACTCCTTGAAGATAGCCTGTACCTTATATAAAATAGCATATAGCATTGAACCTCTAGAGTATATATTCAACAGGTAATAAATGCTTTATCAGTAAGTGGGAATGGAATAGCAGGCGGTAAATTGAATAGTAACTGACATGTAAGTAGTTATTTTAGATTTGGGAAAAGTTTTTGTGTTATTGATATATTTGATCTTCATGATAACGTCATATAGTAGGGTGCCTTTGTTCCTCTGAAATGTTAGAACTTTTTCTCTCTAAATTCTCTTTTATCTCTCCTGTATGTAATATAGATGTACCTTTTTTATTTACAAGATAACTAGGTGACACAGTAGATAGAACCACTAGGCCTGAAGATAGGAATACCTGAATTCAAATCCAGCTTCAACTACCTAATAGCTATGTGACTGTGAACAAGTCACTTTGTCCCATTTGCTTGTTTCTTCACCTGTAAAATGAGCTGGAGAAGGAAATGGCAAACTACTCTAGCATCTTTGCCAGAAAAGCCCAAATGAGGTTATTCATAAAGAATAAGACATAGCTGAAACACCTAAACAACATTTATTTACATTTTGGCTTTCCCATTAGCAGTTAAGTTCCATGAGGGTGGGACCTATTTCTAATTTCATTTCTCCAGCACTTAGAACTGCATCTGGCACATAGCTGATACTTAACAAATGCTAGTTAGTTGTTGAGTGAGTAATTTCAGTGGGTTTGTTTCCAATTTATAACAGAAAAAACTGAAGGTCAGAGGTTAATGATTGCCCAAGGACAAATAGCTGTTAAGTACTGAGGTAGGATTTAAACTCATCTTTCCCCATTAAATAACATTGGAAGGAAGGAGAAACAGAAGTCTTGTTCTTATGAAGACTATTTTAAGTCATGGCACTTTGGGTATTTCTCTATTTTTTTAAGGAGGCATGTCTCTGAATATGTTGGGCAACCATGTCATAATGCTTTAAATTAAATAAAAAAAAACTGTTAATTTTATTTCAATATAATTGGTTACCTTTGTATTCCAATATATTTATTTTATGCCTTTAAAATCATGATTATGCAAAGGAGGCAGGTTTTATCTATGAATTGTCATGAATCAAAAAAGGGTGAAGTAAAGTGAAAGGTGAAAATAAAGGAGAAAGTTAAGCTTTGCTCTTTTATTCAATGACTGGTTCTTTTCAAAGCACAAGGCATTATAGCACGGTCTCAAAAAGCAATCAATTCAACTAATATACCAAAACTTTAATTCTGGCCAATACTGAGAGAATAAATAAGTATAAGGGACACTTCCTTTACTATAATAAGGAGAATGAAGCACTTTGCAGCACAAAATTGACATGGACACAAGTGGCACCTTATATAGAATTTAGGAGATTCCTCTGTGATGTTCCCGTGGTCATGTCAGGAATTCTTTCGGGTTACAAATGACCAAAGTGACAACTTATGTTACAGAGGGTACTTGGGAGAGTTAAAAAGAGGGACAGGAAAGTGTTTCTTAAATTAAATTAGCTTGTATATGTCGGTGACATAGGGAAGGAATAAACTTGGGAGAGAGAAGTTGAACCTGGGAAGCAGAGAGCAGCTGCATTATGTCTTATACCAGATCTTCTGCCTTGTCCTGCATTCTGGCTTCATTGTGGGGAAGGAAGGCTTTGGGGGATATTTCTATCAGTTCAGGATTATAGGTCATTCTGTTCCAGAGTATACACCCATTGTGTACCAGAATTAGAGACATTAGCAATGATGAAAACTGTGATTAGACATAGCCTAGAGCTTCCTATCTGAACTGTGACAGTTAAATTTATTCCTGAGAGAAGAGATGCTTGGTGGTGGGCATCAGGCATGTGACACTCCCCCTCTAGCCAGGTTTTATAATTTATTTTCTCTTCAAAGTTCCAGGATAGCCAGGCTTGGAGACTGGGTCCTGCTTTCACAGAGAGCATATAAAACCTCCTGGGATTAAGCAAAGGGTTGTCACAAACATCAAACAACTATGAAACTTCTTTTTTATTTCTTGATGAAATCTTCCACTTTCCCAGACTCATCTTTTGCTTTCTTATTGCTCTGCAGTATTCCAGAGACCTTGCCTATACTCTTCCTAGGTCTGCCATCCTCCCTATATTCAAATCAATTGTTTATACTTATCTTTTGGTCTATCTTTAAGGTTTATCCTTTTTTTCCCCTCTTGCAATCTATACTTTATTTTTGTTTTAATTTATTTTATTTTCAATTCAGGAAACAAAAGAATCATTTCCATGACACAGTAATTATACATTTTTCATTTAAAAATGAAAATGGCATATGAAACTACAAATCTATCATGTACAATTTGCTATTTTCTTCAAATATAAATAAAGTTGCCATGTAATTGTTTTTCTTTTTACCTCTTCTCCCCACCCTAGAGAAGGCTACCATTGCACACAAACAGGTATACACACATATGCACATTTATATATATATATATATATATATATATATATATGTATATATACAGATGTGTGTTTGTATATGTATGTGTATATGTGAAACAGAATTATTCTGTACATAGAAATTATTCTGTACATATATCTGTTTATCTGTTCTTTCTCTGGATGCAAATAGTGTCTCTTCGTATGTCCTTTATTTTTAATTTGTGTATTTATATTTGTCAAAATGACTTAATCCCTCAAAATCATTCTTAAAACAATATTGCTGTTACTGTATATAATATTCTTTTGTTTCTGTTCATTTCATGCTCTTCATCATTTTGTGCAAGATTTTTCATACTTTTCTAAGATCAATGAGTTCATAATTTCTTATAGCATAGTAGTATTTTATTACAATCCTACATAATGTTCCATTCAGCCATTCTCCAGTTGATGGAGATCCCTATGATTTCCAGTTCTTTGCCATCACAAAGAGAGCTGACATAAATATCTCATTTACATTCTAAAGTTATAATATTTGTGTATTTCCCTCCATTTTATTTTCATTCACTATTTTCTCAGTCTCTTTTTCACCCTATTCTCATAACCTTGTCTTTTCTCTATCCTCCTAACCCCCACTTCACTCACCTCTTGAAGAATCTCCCTTCCCCTTCAATTTCCATCCATATGTTCAAAAGTACCCTGTCCTAGCTCCCATCCTTTCAAATCCCAATATACAAGACCTTTTACAAGTTCCTCTTCCACCCTGTGCCCTAGTTCTCTCACTTCTCTACAAGTTGAGACTTTTCCACCTTTCAGCTGTATGCATTGTTTCCTTTTCTATCCAGATGAAAGTAAGCTGATGACCAGCTTTCCACCCTGACCTGCTTCCTCTGTATTAATTCTTCCTTTCATGCCCCATTTTTATAAAATGATACCTAAATTTTAGGGGCGGAGCCAAGATGGCGGAGAAGACACAAGCGACTTTCTAAGCTCTTCTCTTACCCTCTTTATCAATATTATATCGAGCCTCAAAAAATAGTCTTGACTGCTACAATTCGTAAAGATAAGAAGTAGAACAACCCACCAGCCAAAGAAAATCTACAGTCTCACCAAAAAGGTTGTTCCAGGGCCAGGGGGAGATCAGCGCAGACTGGGAGAGAAATTAGGTTCTGAGGAGAGCCTCAAACCGAAAGTGAAAGCACAGATCTCACTCAGCACAAGCTTGCAGCCCCAACCTGAAGTACGGGGCTTTTCCTTGGGGCAGCTGTGATCCTGCACGGCAGGAGGCCGCAGCCCAGGTTAGCCTCCAATCTGCACAGTGGGGAGCTCGGCTTGGGGCCATAGAGCTTTTCCAGGGCCAATTTGCAGCGGGCAGAGACACTGGGGCAGAGTTCCAGGCGGTCTGTGGTCAGCTGCTAATACTCACAGTCCCACAAGAGGCTCTGGCCTGGAGCAGTGACACTTTCACCCCTTAGTCTCTAGCCAAGGGCAATCGCTAACCCACAGAGCCCAACTGGGCACTTTGATAGCTCCGCCAGTGCTGAATCCACCTCCTGTTGGGGGAAGGGAAGACTCTCACTCAGAGCACTCCCATCTCTCCCTGCTCTGCAGAGGAAGCTGGTAACCCCCTTGCCTAGGAGACATACCCTAAAGGCTTTAAAACATGAATAAAAAGATGAAAAGAACAATCGACAGCTTCTATGCAGAAAAAGAGCAGGTCAGCAAACCTGAAGAGACCCAAACAGCAAAAATGCATCAGACTGTCCTCCTTTACATGATGCTCTCATAGAAGAGACCATTAAAAGTCTCAAAAGAGAGTTCGAAGATATATGGGGAAAGGAAAGAGAAGCCTTACAAGAGAGCAACAACTTCCTGAAATACGAATTGGAAAAGATAAAAAATTCCCAGGAAGTGCAGGGAAATAAAATTGGTGAATTGGAAAAAATAAAGAATTCACTAGAAAGTAGGTTTCTAATTGAAAAGAAAATAATTCACTAAAAAATAAAATTAGTGAAATGGAAAAAATTCCACAGACCAAAACAATACATTTAAAAACTCAATTGGACATATACAGAAAGAAGTAAAAAAAGCTAATGAAGAAAATAATTCTTTAAAAATTAGAACTGAACAAATAGAAACTAATAATTCATTGACACAGCAAGAATCAGTCAAGCAAAAACAAAAAAATAACAAACTGGAAAAAACCCATGAATTATCTACTTGCAAAATGACAGACTTGGAAAATAGATCTAGGAGAGATAATCTGAGGATTATTGGACTTTCCAAACTATGATGAAAAAAGAGCCAGATATTTTTACAAGAAATCATCAAAGAGAACTGCCAGATGTAATAGAATGAAGGTAAAATAGGCATTGAAAGAATTCATCGAACACCTTCTGAGAAAAACCCTAAAATAAAACCCCAAGGAATATTGTGGCAAAATTTCAGAACTATCAGATTAAGGAAAAAAATTTTACAAGCAGCAAAAAAACCATTTAAATACTGAGGTGCCACAATAAGGATCACCCAAGATCTGGCTGCCTCTACATTAAAGGAAGGAAGGCCTGAATATGATATTCCGAAAGGCACAAGAACTGGATGCAGCCAGAAAAACTACCCAGCTGTGACATTTTCTTCCAGGAAGAAGATGGACATTTAATGAAACAAATGAATTCCATTTGTTTCTGAAGAAAAACCAGAACTAAACAAAAAAATTTGACTCCAACCATAGAACTCAAGAGATGCAGAAAAAGGTAAAATAACCTTGAGAATTGTACTCTGTTGTGGATATACAAAAGAATACATGTATAATTTGATTGTAATTGATAAACATAAAAAAGGAAGTAGATATGGAAAAGGGATGATGGCAGAATAAGGTGGAAGGAGGGATAAAAGAGGGAAACCACATCCCACAAAGAGGCAAAGGAAACTTATCATATCTGAGGGATTTAGAGGAGGAACATTGTGTAATCTTACTCCTCAGAGTTGGCTCAAAGAAAAATAATTGACATTTGTTTTAGAGAAAATTCTCTCCCTCATTAAAACGGGGAGAGGAAAAGGAAAAAAAAAAGAGTAATAAGGGAAGGAAGGGAAAAGACTCAAAGGGGAGGGAGGGATTATAAAAGGGTAGCATCATGATACAAGAGGGGTACATAAGTTTAGAAGGGGAAAAGAGGGTTGGGGAGGCAAAATAAGTAAACACAATCTGGGGTTATTAGGATGGTAGGAAATACAGATTTAGTAATTCTAACCATAAATGGAATGGATGAACTCCCATAAAGAGGAGGCAGATAGCGACTGATCAAAAGTCAGAACCCTACAATATGTTGTTACAAAGAAAACATTTAAAAGCAGGAGATACATATAGAGTAAAGGTAAAGGCTGGAGCAAAATCTATTATTCCAGGTGAAGTCAAAAGAGGGTAGCCATCCTTATCTCAGATCACAAAAGTAAAATTGATCTAATTAAAAGAGATAAGGAAGGAAACTACATCCTGCTAAAGGAGATAAACAACGAAGCAATACATATTAAACATATATGCACCAAGTGGTATGGCATCCAACTTCCTAAAGGAGAAGTTAATAGAATTGTAAGAAGAAATAGACAACAAAACTGTAATAGGGGGAGATCTCAACCTTGCACTCTCAGAATTAGACAAATCAAACCACAAAACAAATAAGAAAGAAATTTATGAAGTAAATAGAATATTAGAAAATTAGGTATGTTGGATCTTTGGAGAAAATTAATGGAGATAGAAAGGAATATACTTTCTTCTCAGCAGTCATGGAACCTATTCAAAAATTGACCATATTTGGACATAAAGACCTCAAAATTAAATGCAAAAAGCCGAATACTAAATGTTTTCTTTTCAGATCATGTTGCAAAAAAACTACATTCAACAAAAGTTAGGGGAAATAGGACTAAAAAGTAATGAAATTAAATAACTTCATCTTAAAAAAGATTGGGTGAAGCAGCAAATTATAGATACAATTAATAATTTCACCTAAGATAATGACAAATGATAGACATCATACCAAAATTTGTGGATGCACCAAGCAATAAGAGGAATTTTATCCTAGAGGCTTACTTGAATAAAACAGAAAAGAAATTAATGAATTGGCTTGCAACTAAAACTAAAAAGACCAAATTAAAACCCCAATCAAATACTAAATTGGAAATTTAAATTAAAAGGAGAAATTAAAAATATTGAAAGTAAAAACTATTGAACTAATTAATAAAACAAGAGTTGGTTCTATGAAAAACCAAAAATAGATAAGCCTTTGCAATCTGATTGAAAAAGGAGGAGGAAAATGAAATTAGTAGTCTTAAAATGAAAAGGAGAACTTTCCACCAATGAAGAGGAAATAGAGAAATAATAAGAGTTATTTTTTTAACTTTATGCCAATAAATTTGATAACCTAATTGAAATGGATGACTACCCCAAAAATAGACTTCCCAGACTGACAGAGGAGGAAGAAATTCTTGAAATAGTCCCATTTCAGAAAAAAAAAAAAGAACACAATTAAACAACTCCCAAGAAAAAACCCAGGACAAGATGGATTTACATGTGAATTTTACCAAACATTTAAAGAACAATTGGCCCCAAATGCTATATAAATTATTTGGATAAAATAGGAATGAAGGAGTCCTACCAAATTCCTTCTATGACAAGACATGGTATGATACCTAAACCAGGTACTGAAAACAGAGAAAGAAAATTATAGACCAATCTCCCCTAATTAGATGCTAAAATCTAAATAAGATATTAGCAAAAAATACAGAAAATCATTCCAAGATAATACACTATGATCAATAGGATTTATACCAGGAAGCAGGTTGGTTCAATATTAGGAAAACTATCAATATAATGCTAAAAACCAAATTAAAAAACCATATGATCACTCAATAGATGCAGAAAGCATTTGATAAAATCCAACCTCCATTCCTATTAAAACACTTGAGAATAAGGAATAAATGACTTTCCTTAAAATAATCTGCAGCATCTATTTAAAGCCATCAGTAACATCAGATGAATAGACAAACTGCAAACTATTCATAAGATTCTGAGGAAACAAGGCGCCCTTCACTGCTATTTTAATATTGTATAGAAACGCTAGCTTTAGCAAAGAGCTGAGAAAGAGATTAAAGATAAGAATAGCAATGAGGAAACCAAATTATCACTTTTCCAAGACATGATGGTATACTTATACTTAACCCGAGATTCTCTAAAAAGTTATTAGAAATAATCCACAACTTTAGCAAAGTTGCTGTTATAAAATAAAACCCACATAAGTCATCAAAGCATTCTTAATATCACTAACAAAATCCAACAGTCAGAGTTACAAAGAGAAATTCAATTTAAAGTAATACTGATAAATAAAATATTTAGAACTATCTTAAGGAAAAAATCAGAAACTTTATGAGCAAAATTGCAACCACTTTTCACAAAATTAAGTTCTGATCTAACCAATTGAAAAATTAAATGCTCTTAAGGGGGAGCAAATATAATAAAGATGACAAATACCTAAACTAATCTATTTATTTAAAGCCATACCAATAGAGTCCCAAAAACTATTTTAATGACCTAGAAAAATAACAAACAAAGTTCATATGAAAACAAAAGGTCAAAATTGCAAGGGAATTAATAAAAAAAATCAAAAAGGTGCTTAGCTGACAGATCTAAAATTATTTATAGACAGCAGTTAAAAAAATTATTTTATTGGCTAAGGAATAGATTATTATCATGGAATAGATTAGTTCAAGATAAAACAGTCAACAAATATAGCAACCAGTCTTAAAAACCCAAAGATCCCAGCCTTGGGATAAGAACCATGTTTGATAAAAAAATTGTTAAAAAAACTAATATGGCAGAAAACTAGATGATCCATACCAACTAAACCAGATAAGGTCAAAATGGGTTCAACCTAGGTATAAAGAATGAAATTATTAATAAATTAGAGGAACCAAGGATAGTTACCTCAGACACGGAAGGAAGCTTTAGACCAAAGAAGAACTAAGATCATTACTCATCACAAAATAGAAAATTTCGATTATACCAAACTGAAAAGTTTTTGTACAAACAAACTAATGCAGACAAGATTAGAAGGAAGCAATAAACTGGGAAAAATTTAAGTCAAAAGTTCTGATAAGGCCCTTTTAAAAATATAGAAATTAACTCTAATTTATAAAAAATCAAGATTCTCCAATTGAAAATGGCAAGATATGAACAGACAATTCTCAGATGAAGAAATTGAAACTATTTCTAGTCATATGAAAGATGCTCCAAGTCATATTAATAGAGAAATGCAAAGTAAGACACCTAAGATACCAATTCAACCGTCGATTGGCTAAGATGACAGGAAAAATAATGAATTGTTGAGGAGATGCGGAAAACTGGGACCATTGTGCATTGTTGGTGGAGGTAACGAATCCAACCATTTTAAGAGTTTGAACTATGCCCAAAAGTTACAAACTTGCATACCCTTTGATCCAGTAACTACTGGATTATATCCCAGAGATTAAAGAAGGGAAAGGACCTGTATGTGCAAGAATGTTTGTGGAGCCCTTTGTAGTGGCTAAAACTGAGACTGAATGGATGTCCATCAGTTGGAGAATGGTTGAATAAATTGTGGTACATGAAATATGGAATATTACTTTCTATAAGAAATGACCAACAGGATGATTTCCAGAAAGGCCTGAGACTTCACTTAATATTGAGTGAAATGAGGACCGAGATCATTATATACTTAAAAAAATTACTATATGATGACATTCTTGATGGACCAGGCCATCCTCAGAACGAGATCAACCAAACATTTCCAATGGAGAGAAGAACTGGAACCAGCTATGCCAGAAAGAACTCCGGAGATGACTAAAACCATTACATTGAATTCCCAATCCCTACATTTATGACACCTGCATTTTTTTCTTCACAATCTAATTGTAATATTTCAGAGTCTGATTCTTTTGTCACAAAAAAGTTTTGTATGTATTTATTGTGTATCTAATTTATATTTTAATATATTTAACATCTACTGTATCCTGCCATCTAGGGAGGGTGGGGTAAGAGGTAAAAAATTGGAATAAGAGGTTTGGCAATTGTTAATGCTGTAAAGTTACCCATGCATATATCCAGTAAATAAAAGGCTATTAAATAAAAAAAAAATAAAGAAAAAAAATGATACCTAAGTTTTGCCTATCATAACCCCTCACCTTATATAATCTATGCATATATGATCATTCTTGGCCCTATTTAGTTTTTCTTTTTCAGAAAAAAATTAAATAATTATTTATTGATGAATCATAATGGAATCCAAAAAAGAAAACAAACCAAAAACCAAAAACCAAAAACAAAAATAAAAAACCGGGAATATCTTTGGCTTTACAAATAGAATTTAAGATTTACAGATGGAAGAGATTTTAGATGTCATCTAATTTAGCACCTTCATTTTGAAGATAAGAAGATGTAAAAATTATATGATTTGTCTAGATGTTGGCCGTAAGTTGAAATAGGAAAGCAGCAGGCAATTCAGGAAAGAGTGTGGCATTTGGAAAATGGAAGATGTGTCCAAACAGTTAGTTCTTACATAGCACTGTAACGTTTAACAGAGCATTTTACAAATATTTCACTTAATGCCTACAACTACCTTGGGAGTAGGGGCTGTTATTATCCCCTAGCTTTTATAGGATTAAGAAATGAGGTGGACAGAGTGGTTCGCCCAGGATCACACAGATCACTGATGATTGAGACTAGATTTACACTCAAATTTTTCTGATTCCATGGCCAGCCTTGTACCATGCAGTTGTCTCTATTTATTACCTCTGTGGTGTTGGATAAGTTCTTTTATCTTTTGGGATATCATCATATTGCTCATCTATATAAAAGTGGCTTGGTCTAGAAGGCAATTAAGTTTCCTTGCAGTTTCAAAAGCTATGACCTATGAGTCAAACCTCAAATTCTGACTACAAATTTAGAGTTCTTTCTTTCACATCTTGAAGAAATCCCAAATTTCTGTCTCTGTGCTCTTATCTCTGTCAGTCTTTTTTTTACTCACGGCACAGATATTCACTATGGGATAAATCTGTCCTGATATAATTTTCTCTGTTTAGGAAGATAAGTAATAAACAAAATTATGATTAAACTGTTACACATTCTCTACCTCTTTTTAATCAGCAGCACCACGTCCTCCCAACTAATCATGTCAGTGGAGGGAAAAAGTGTGCTTCTGTTCCCTGTGGGTGTTGATTTATGACACCCAGGCAATGGTTTTGTTTCACCCCCTTACTCGGAGACTTGCTACCATTTTTCACATGTTGTTTGTGCTCCCATCTATTCCTGTTGTAAGCAGAACTGCTGTTGAAATCAGTCTATGGAAGAATTACAGGGAGAGTGATGAGGCTTGGGTGAAAAGAGATTAGAAATTACATAAACTCACCAATTACATCAGCTCTTAGCTCATTTAGAGCAGCTCAGATACATCCTTCCCTTTTTAAACCACAGTTAATAATGTCTCCCCATCCAGTTCCTCAGCAGTCACACATGTCAGATACACTGGTACATAAACACTGTGGGGAAAGAAAAGAAATCTAGATAAGACACAGAGAAATAATTTGGATTTTCAAAACAGTGGGAATCAATGGGAAGGTTAGAAAGCAAGATGGATGAGGAAAGGTCAAAAAGATTTAAATTCTTTAGTTAGGGAGTTTAAAAAAATATGCTTTAGGTTATCTCAATAGCTTTTTTCAGGCACATGAGACATTTTGTTGTATAAAATGGTGCCCAGTTTTTCTCCATATCCTTTGACAAAGAACGTGAACTTCTGTATTAGTGAGTAGAACCCAAACAGCCCTTCTGTTACTTAGGCAAACAAGAAAAAACAGAATATGGGGTTGGGGGTGGGGCAAGCATCATGAAAATGGTCCTCAAATTGATTTTGTAGATGAAATCCTGTTGGAGTGTGTGTTGGTGGAGAGATGGGAGGGAGGGAGGAAGCTTCAGGGGAGTCAAAGGAATAAGGAAAGGCAAGGGAAGTAGTTCACTTTCATGTTGCTGCTATGGGGAGAACGCTCCATCTCATAATTTCCTGGTGTAACTGGTAGTGCTTGACAACTAATTTTCTTCTATCTATGATAAAGACAATTTATTGGAACCATCTAATTTTGATACCTAGGCCAAATCTCTTGTCACCTTAACCTAGTCATTTATTTGACAGTGTGTCAAAATGGATAGAACAGTAGAATTGTATTCAAGAGAACTTGGGTTCCATGCTGGATATTCTATGGATACATTAAGGCATTATGATTCTCTGGGACTTGGTTTCGTTGTCCATGAAGTAAAAGGATTGACAAAATGACTTCTATGCACTCTTCTAATTCTAAAGTGATGTTATGATTCTATACAGTAGGAGGGATTCTTTTTGGATATATATGTGTGTGTGTGTGTGTATGTATGTGTGTATATATGCAACTTTTTTAAAAAGGAGAATAATTAAAAAGATATTTCTTATCAAGAGAAGTCTTGCAATTTCCTTTTCCAAAAGTAGTTATGATTTTCTCTCTCTAATGAACAGATAGTCAGTATCTATGATTACTTGTGATGTTGTAATTATGACCATGGTCAGAGACAGTCAGTAATTCAATTCAGTTAAAATTATTAGGTATGTATTAAATATCTACTATGTGCCAAGAGTATAAAGGCAAAAATGAACATTTCTTCACTCTTAAGGATCTTTCATTTTTCTGAAAGATATATGTCTACAGAAAAGTAAATGAAAAATACATATAAAAGAAATTCAAAACATTATAGACAGGTACTAACAACTTGAATCATGGAAGGCTTCTTGGGGAAGCATCTCTAGTGGTGTTTAAACTGAATATTGATAGGAGTTGGACATTTCAAGAAGCATGAATAAGTAGGGAGAATATGGTAGTCATGAGGGATAACTTTGCCAAAGTATAGAGATGGGAGATAGACTATTGTATACATGGAATAATAAGTAGGTAAATTTGATGGGGTATAGAGTGTATGAATAGGAGTTTTGTATAATCAGCCTAAAATAAAGATTATAATTAGATCATGAAGAGTTTTAAATGCCCAATAGGAGATTATATTTAATCCTAATTGCAACAAGGGAATATTAAGGGCTTGTGAGTGAGGGAACACCACGATCAGAACTGTTTTAAGATTACATGAGAATTGTTAAATAGTTGAAGGGTTGCCCCTTGTGGGGAAAAAAAAGATCAGACATTCCTTTTTTTGCTAAAATGGGGTCATTTGACATCAATTGAGAAAGACAGATTTCAGCCTGACAAAATGAAGACAACGTTTACAATTAGAGCTACTCTAAACTTCCATGGACTATCCCAGAAAATGCTTCATTTTCTATCCATGAAGATTTTGAAGTAGAAACTCAATGACCACTGATCAGCAATGTAGTTCAAGGAATTTTTTTTCAGGTATGAGTTGGACAGATGGCCATAAAAGGCCCTCCTAACTTTCCAAATCTGAAATAATATGATTCTATTGGAGGAAAAAAGCAGCATGATGGAAAAGGCACTCCAGGTTAGGAAACAGTGGTAGAAACACAGACACAGAAAAGAAAGCATGGGATAATAACCCTAGAATTATATTATTATTAAGATAGCATTTGTGTCAAACTAATTAAAAGTATTAGGAGAAAAAATTTAAAAAGCTGATTGGTAAGACCAAACATAGGATGGTAGAATTGAGCATTAGGAAAATTAAAGAAAACAAAACCTAGTGGCATAGTTCTATATCTTTCTGATAGCTTCTGATTATTTTTCCTTGTAAAAAGAATTTTTATTGATTGGGTCTTTTATCATCATAGTTTTCTCCATTATTCCTCTCTCTCCCTCTTCTAGAGAAATATCTCATATAATAAATATTTAAAGAAAAAATAGAAGAGGAAAATAATCAAAATTGATCAATATATCAAAAAATTCTGAAAATAATGTACAATGTGCTATGCTTGTGTATTTTCCACCTTTGCAAAGGGATGAGTTGGGATTTCTTTTTATTTTTCAAGAGAAGATTCCCCTTAACTCTGCCCAAATTGTTATCAAATTGTACATACCATTTGATCCAGCAATGTCTTTACTGGACCTATATCCCAGAGAGATCATAAGGGAGGGAAAAGGACCCACCTATGCAAAACATTTGTAGCTGACCTTTCTAAGGTGGCAAGGAACTGAAAGCTGAATGGATGTCCACCAGTTGGAGAATGGCTGAATAAGTTATAGTAGATGAATGGAATGATATTGTTGTTCTATAAGAAACAACAGGATGAGCCATGGAGAGACTTACATGAACTGATGCGAAGAAAAATGAGCAGAACCATTGGCAACACCAATATTATACAATGATCAACACTGATGGCTGTGGCTTTTTTCAACAATGAGGTGATTCAGGCCAGTTCCAATGATCTTTTGATGAACAGAGCCATTTACACCCATGTGGGAACTGAATTTGGATCACAGCATAGCATTTTCACTGTTTGTGTTGTTTTCTTGCATTTATTTTCTTTCTAGTTTTATTTTTTTGCTTTTTGATTTGATTTTTCTTGTGTAGCAAGATAATTGTGGAAATATGTATAGAAGAATTGCACATATTTAATTAATATTGGATTACTTGCCATCTAGAGAAGGGGATGGGGGAAAAGGAAGGAAAAATTTGGAAAACAAGATTTTGCAAAGATGAATGTTGCAAATTATCTATGCCTATGTTTTGAAAATTAAGTTTTCTTAATAAAAAAGAGAACTTCCTTGAAAAATTTTCCCTACTCATTTTATAATGCTATAAATTCCTTCAACAAATGATACTGTTATTCCCTGAGGGAAAAATGTCTTGGATATGAATAATTTATGAGAAGTAATTTCAATCAATTATCCATTAATTCCAGAAGCATTTATTAAGCATCTACTTTATGTCAAGCACATAGTGATAAGCATTAGAGTTACAAAAGTAAAAAAGAAACAGTTCATGCCCTTAAGGAATATACACCAAGGAACAAAGTTCCTTATGGAGCTTATAGGAGCAACACTAAGTCCTTAGGTTGGCAAAAACAAAACATATATATAAAACAAGGCAATCTTTTTTATAAGGTACTACCGTTCTATCATTCATTTAACAAAAATTTATTTTAACCTAGAAAATATGGAGGTGAGAATAGAGATGGGAGCCTTTGTAGAGGTGCCATTCACATGAGTAAGTGATTCATACTTTCAGAGAAATATAAATCATATTTATTGCGTAATAAAATGATCTATCAATCAGTTAATACAATTCCATTATTGATACTAAGTTGTCCTGCATCCCAAAATGAAATAAAGCCTTGGTGTATTATTCCAGTGGTGATTGCATTAGAGGGAAGCCTGAAGCTTTATGCTGACACTGAGTGGAGTGAGTATTGAATTTAGTGGAAAAAAGCAAACCTTTAATTTAATTAATCTTGTCCTTTATTAGATTAACCACCCACATGGCCAGAAAGTACAGTTTGGGCTTCAGGCAATCAGGCACTATGTCTATATTAAGCTCTCAGGCTCTAAAATGTCCTGGGCTTGGGAAAATGGCTAGACTATTTAAGGACTGATAAAAAGTGAATACATGAATACATATCTCTGAAAGTTTGGGGACATAATATCCAAAAACCAAGTGACAAATTCAGGTTCAAAATTAATGATAAATAAACATTTCTTTTTAAAATGGCACCTTCATTTAACATGCCTAGAACTATTTTCATTCAAGCCAATAGGACTTTTCATCTTTTTATAACTCTGGAAATTGATGAAAATCTTTCAGAGTAATTAAAGTTGGCTTTACCTGATATGATATATCTGATAGTTTTCAGTTTGATAGATAGGAATATATAAATATATAGAGATAAATATATAAATATTTTATACATTTATATTTGTAATATATAGCATATATGTATATATACTTACACACATGCATATATACAGAGAAGAAACAAGGGAGAGAGAGAAGCTTATCTTCCATATATATGCATATTTCCATATCACCGTATATCAAATCTTAACTGAATGAAATCTAACTACACTAGATAATTAATCAGGTTTTTTTTGCCTTTCACTTATAGAAAGAAAATGCACATCAAAATAAAACATTCATTTGAGAATTTACTGGAATGAGAAACTTTATAACATGTACTGAGGTCAGCACCAATTCACCCCAATCCTGTATACCTGTTACTTCTTTATGTACAAGATTGGGAGCATCATCTGGGACTGGGCATTCTGACTACTATTCTACATCTACAATGAAAATTGATACTCATAGCAAATATGGGGCCAATATAATATCCTTAATCACCAAAGATTAGCATGTACCTTATTTATTAGATTTATTAGTAGGAATTTAGACTAAGATATTTGAGATTTTTTCAGTTGACAAAAAGTTGAATCCAATTATTTCCTCTCCTGTTTATTTTTCTTGTATATAAAACAAGAGAAAACAAAACATTTCTCTGGGTCTAGTGGACTGAATTTGTTAAAGCAGAATTACCTGCTTTAGAGTTATTGGGTTTCCTTTGATCAGAAATACTTGAGCAAAGAGATAATGGTCATGTTTGGTATATGTTGTAGAAGGAATTTTTGGGAAAGAAGGTGGGGTTTGGGCATGATGATTGCTGAAGTCCCTTCCAAATCAGAAATTCTGTGCCTCTGTGTGTCTGAGAGAAGTAGGACAAGAGGTAAGAGATGAACAATCAAAGTTCAGTATTGTGTAAATATAGTAAAGAGAGAGGATCAACAAATGTTTGATTAACAATGTCTAATAGTGGAGATAAGTTTAAAGCCCACAAGTCCACTATTTCAAATCTCACTTTTCAGATGAAATCATAAGCACTGGTAACTTAGATGGTTAATAGCCACTTATTAAATAATACTTGGATATGCCTTTGAAAAAGAAACGTCTTCCTTCTGTTTCTGCTGTTAATGCTTTCAATGTCTACATAGATCAGAAGAGTGTTCTCTTCATTCTTAGTAGTTTATCTATTAACTCTAGTCTTTTTAAAAAATTAGCAATTACCATGTAATCAGAATACTACTTAGCATTTTAGGAAAACAGAAAAAAATTTGTAATTTATGGTCTCTGTTCTCAAGGAAGTCTTATTAAGGCAGGCCTTAAAGGCAATCAAGTAAGAAAAACTCAAGTCGTATATATTAAACTATCTCCTATGGGCAGAGGAAAAAGAAAATTCAATGGGATTTAGAATAATCAGGGAAATCTTCATGGAAGATGTGGAATCTGAAGAAACAATAAACTTGTGTAGATATCATTTATGGAGCAAATAAGTGTTGTAGTAGATAAAGTGTTGAATTTGGAGTCAGGAAGGCCTGACTTCAAATGTCTTAGATGCTTACCAAGTATGTGACCAGTAGTATTTGACAACTCTCAGTCTCAGTTTATTCTATGAAATGTAATCAATATTAGAACATATCTTACAGGGTGTTGTGAAGAGCAAATAAGATAGCCTGTGCAAGGCATTCTGAAAGCCTTAAAATGATATTTAAATGCTAGTTATTACTGATGGGATTCTAAATGTTGCTCCCAATCCAAACCTCACAAAAAATCCTTAATCATCTGCTTCACTAGAACAATAATCATGTCACCATGATGTAATCACATCATCTGTTTTAAACAAATCATAGAAATAAGCTAATAAAAAAGCATCAAAAGGATGCAGAGCAAGATATTGGAATACAAACCACAGAAGGGATGTTACCCAATATGACCCCTGCACACCTGCATTCTAGGTAACCACAAGCCCATTTCCACCGAGGCTTTATAACCTCCCCATGTTAACAACCCCATCTTGTAACCCTCAAATTGACATGTTTTGTGATGTAATCATACCATTTACCTTATAAAAGTCCTTATCTTGCCTTACTAGACTGCTAACGCCTCCAAGGAGCTTAGCCTGCTGAGAATGTTAAATTCAATAAATGCCTTTGCTTGAGTTGGAGATTGTCTGAGCTTGATTTCTTTCAAAACTGATACCATGATATGTACCTGGTACCTCATCATTATCATTTAGAAAATCATAACTGGATCTGGCCATCTGATTCAATACCTGCTTTAAAGCTTCTTCTCTCCATTTATTTCCATAAGATAAAAGAAAAATTAGTTAAAAATGCTTTAAGGAAAGCATTATAGGCTGAAAAAGCTGAAGTTGGCCTTTGTAATTCCCTGTTAGACTTATCTCACTTGATAAATAAAGAAATTTAGACTTTAAGGGATGGAGTGATTTATTTGTTAGCAAGTGGCAGTGCTAGATCCTCACCTTTTTCTTCTTGTCCAATGTTCTTTTAATTGTATCATGTTTTTCTTCAATATCATGATGACTTCTCTCCTATGAATTAAGGACAAGAGAAACAAAAAGAAAGAGAAAAAGAAAGAAAGAACAAAACAAAAAAGGAGAGAAATAATGAAAGAGAGAACAAACAAAAGAAAGAAAGAGAAAGAAGGAAAGAAAGAAAAAAGAAAGAAAGGAAGAAAGGAAGGAAGGAAGGGAGGGAGGGAGAGAAGGAGGGAGGGAGGAAGGAAGGAAGGAAGTAGGAAGGAAGGAAGGAAGAAAAGAAGGAAAGAAGGAAGAGAAGAGAAGAGAAGAGAAGAAAGGAGAAAGGGAGGAAGAAAGAAAGAAAGAAAGAAAGAAAGAAAGAAAGAAAGAAAGAAAGAAAGAAAGAAAGAAAGAAAGAAAACTTGTTTACTTTACCATCCAGACTTTTGGTTAAACTATTTATGAATAATGTACTTCCATCTTATAATTGTAGAACATAATATAAGTAGAGAAGTTGTATATATTTTTTTATTTTTATTTAATAGCCTTTTATTTACAGGTTATATGTATGGGTAACTTTAAAGCATTAACAATTGCCAAACCTCTTGTTCCAATTTTTCACCTCTTACCCCCCACCACCTCCCCCAGATGGCAGGATGACCAGTAGATGTTAAATATATTAAAATATAAATTAGATACACAATAAGTATACATGACCAAACCGTTATTTTGTTGTACAAAAAGAATCAGACTCTGAAATATTGTACAATTAGCTTGTGGAGGAAATCAAAAATGCAGGTGGGCATAAATATAGGGATTGGGAGTTCAATGTAATAGTTTTTAGTCATCTCCCAGAGTTCTTTCTCTGGGCATAGCTGGTTCAGTTCATTACTGCTCCATTGGAAATGATTTGGTTGATCTCATTGCTGAGGATGGCTAGGTCCATCAGAACTGGTCAACATATAGTATCATTGTTGAAGTATATAATGATCTCCTGGTCCTGCTCATTTCACTCAGCATCAATTCGTGTAAGTCTCTCCAGGCCTTTCTGAAATCATCCTGTTGGTCATTTCTTTTTTTTTTTTTTTTTTTATTTAATAGCCTTTTATTTACAGGATATATACATGGGTAACTTTACAGCATTAACAATTGCCAAACCTCTTGTTCCAATTTTCCACCTCTTACCCCCCCACCCCCTCCCCTAGATGGCAGGATGACCAGTAGATGTTAAATATATTAAAATATAAATTAGATACACAATAAATATACCTGACCAAAACGTTATTTTGCTGTACAAAAAGAATCAGACTCTGAAATATTGTACAATTAGCTTGTGAAGGAAATCAAAAATGCAGGTGTGCATAAATATAGGGATTGGGAATTCAATGTAATGGTTTTAGTCATCTCCCAGAGTTCTTTTTCTGGGCATAGCTAGTTCAGTTCATTACTGCTCCATTAGAAATGATTTGGTTGATCTCGTTGCTGAGGATGGCCTGATCCATCAGAACTGGTCATCATCTAGTATTGTTGTTGAAGTATATAATGATCTCCTGGTCCTGCTCATTTCACTCAGCATCAGTTCATGTAAGTCTCTCCAGGCCTTTCTGAAATTATCCTGTTTGTCATTTCTTACAGAACAATAATATTCCATAATATTCATATAACACAATTTATTCAGCCATTCTCCAACTGATGGGCATCCACTCAGTTTCCAGTTTCTAGCCACTACAAAGAGGGCTGCCAAAAACATTCATGCACATACAGGTCTCTTTCCCTTCTTTATGATCTCTTTGGGATATAAGCCCAGTAGTAACACTGCTGGATCAAAGGGTATGCACAGTTTGATAACTTTTTGAGCATAGTTCCAAACTACTCTCAGAATGGTTGGATTACGTTCACAACTCCACCAACAATACATCAATGTCCCAGTTTTCCACATCCCCTCAACAATCATCATTATTTTTCCTGTCATCTTAGCCAATCTGACAGGTGTGTAGTGTATCTTAGAGTTGTCTTAATTTGCATTTCTCTGATTAATAATGACTTGGAGCATCTTTTCATATGACTAGAAATAGTTTCAATTTCTTCATCTGAGAATTGTCTGTTCATATCCTTTGACCATTTTCAATTGGAGAATAGGCTTGATTTTTATAAATTAGAGTTAATTCTCTATATATTTTGGAAATGAGGCCTTTATCAGAACCTTTGACTGTAAAAATATTTTCCCAGTTTATTGGTTCCCTTCTAATCTTGTCTGCATTAGTTTTGTTTGTACAAAAAATTTTCAGTTTGGTATAGTCAAAATTTTCTATTTTGTGATCAGTAACGATCTCTAGTTCTGTTTTGGTCATAAATTCCTTCCCCTTCCACAGGTCTGAGAGGTAAACTATCCTGTGTTCCTCTAATTTATTAATAATTTCATTCTTTATGCCTAGGTCATGAACCCATTTTGACCTTATTTTGGTGTACGGTGTTAAGTGTGGATCAATGCCTGGTTTCTGCCATATTAGTTTCCAATTTTCCCAGCAATTTTTGTCAAACAGTAAGTTCTTATCCCAAACGCTGGGGTCTTTGGGTTTGTCAAAGACTAGGTTGCTATAGTTGTTGACTGTTTTGTCCCTTGAACCTAACCTATTCCACTGATCAACTAATCTATTGCTTAGCCAATACCAAATGGTTTTGGTAACTGCTGTTCTATAATATAATTTTAGATCTGGTACAGCTAAGCCACCTTCATTTGATTTTTTTTTTTCATTAATTCCCTTGAAATTCTTGACCTTTTGTTTTTCCATATGAATTTTGTTGTTATTTTTTCTAGGTCATTAAAATAGTTTTTTGGGAAATCTGATTGGTATAGCGCTAAATAAATAGATTAGTTTAGGTAATATTGTCATCTTTATTATATTTGTTTGCCCTATCCAAGAGCATTTAATATTTTTCCAATTGGTTAGATCAGACTTAATTTGTGTGAAAAGTGGTCTGTAATTTTGCTCATAAAGTTTCTGCTTTTCCCTTGGCAGATAGATTACTAAATATTTTACATTATCAGTAGTTATATATTCTTAAGTAGTTGTATATTCTTAAGGGAAATGTACAAAATTCAGATATTTATGTTTATCTAAATATTTATATGTCCAGCTTTTCATATCATCTCAGTTAAGGAAGATAAACCCAATCTTAAAAAAAGAAAGAAAGAAAGCAGGAAGGAAGTGGTTACTATCACTTACAACTTTAAATGCTGTATTCTTTTAAATTTTACAAGTTATTTTATTGGAATATAGTCTATATTCCCTGTACTTACTTTATAGTCAGCTTCTCTGGAGACACGAAGAATCTAAATATAATAAATATAAAATCTAAAACTTGAATTAAAAAAAAAAACTTACTTCACAAGTATATGCTGGGAATATATGTTTAGGAAACATGGATCTGTAAAAGGCCTGTGAATTTTTTTGTGAAAAAGATCCACAAGCTTGCTGAGTCAACAATGGGATGCTTTATTCTTCACCCACACTGAAAATCTCACCAAGTTAATTCAATTGTGGGCTGCTCAGAAAAATATAACTTCTAAGAATAAGAGAGTCTTAACTGTGTTGCATTTATCTTGTCCAGAACACATTTGGAGAATATAATTGGTTTTAGACATCGTATTTAAGAACATTGGTAAACTGGACACTATGTACAGGATGGCAACCATGATGGCAAAGAGTCTCAGATTATTATTTTTAAGAATTAGGTTAGCTATGAGTAGTGAAGGCTCATGGAATAAATAGTCAGGCTTCTTCATTATTGCTATCTTCAAATATTTGGTGAGCTAACATATGGATAAGAGATTAGCTATATTCTTCTTGATCCCTTAAACTTTTCAGACAGAACTGTGAACACTTTCTTGCAAGTTTCTGAGCAATTATTTAGGCTTGTTGTAAAGAAAAGAATCTTTACAACTACAATGAACCCAGAATGAAATGGGATGGTTTATGGGGGAGAGGAACCCTCTTCCTTATTAAATGCCTTTAGACAAAGGCACAATGAATATCTAGTGAGGATATTATTGAAGAAATTAATTTGGAGACATGAGTTGAACTAGATGGCTAAACTGAAATTTCTTACAATCCTCAATTTCGGTGATTTGACCTAACTGCTCTTATTAGTTCAATCTTCACCAATATAATCTTTAAGAGACGGCAGTGTTTCTAAAGTAGGAATGTAAGGTGAAGAAGGTTAAGTGACTTGTCTGAGGCAAGAGGAGAGATTGGTTTTAGAGGGAAGGTGTTAATTTAGCACAACCTGAGTTTCCAGCATCCTTGACCTACAATCAAACTGCTTCCCTCTCTCATTCTGGCAATCTTTTAGTCCAGGGATGGCTGCAGATGCTATAAACCCAGCCATCATCTCATTTTATTATTTAACACCCATCTTCAGCAACTTCAGCACTGGCTTCCTTCCAAGGGAACTTTTCATTGTTCTGAATTCAATTCATTAGTGAAGGCAGGCAAGTGACTAGCCAACACTCTCATTTCATAATCATCAGCCACCGGGCAGGGAAACAACTCGGCAACAAATGTGAAATGACTATGGCCCATTTGGTCATTAGTACAAGGGAATTTCAGATGCCTGCATTTTAAAGTGAGTCAACAGAATGTTTAATTTGGGAAAGTCACAAACCTTTTTTGTGTTTCAGTTTTCTGATCTGAATTAAAAAGAGATTTGAATCATACTTTCTATTCTAAGAATTCTGTGAAGTTCCACAGAATATTTTATACATTTTCTCATCACAACTTCATATCCTTTAGAATATCATAAATTTTCTAGTTCAGTCATTTCATTTTACATGTGAGAAATCTGAAGCCAAGGAAGATGACTCCCCCCACCAAGGTCATCTAGCTTGTTAGTGATAGCCAAGGCTGGAGCCCAGCTTTCCAGATTTCTAATCCAAAATTCTTTCCATTAAACAACATCTCTATGAATAAGACATTTACTCTCTCAATGCCTGTGATAATGAATTCTTGGCTGCCAAAGGACAAACCCTACTCTTCTCTGCTCCTTACTAATTCTCTCATATTCATTCATCTTAAGTCTACCCCTCAGATACCCTAGTCTGGCTTTACCTAAATCTTCCACTGTACCCTATGGTTTATCTTGTCAAGTAAACAAGCATTTATTAAGTACTTACTATATGCCAGGGACTGTGTTAAATACTGGGAATAAAAGGAAAAGCAAAATAAAAGTCCCGATTCTCAAAGAATTCAATTTGAAATTTTTCAGAATTAACTTTATTTTAATTTTAAAGATTTTCCTCTTATGTACCTTCCATCATTTGGTTCTCACAAAGACCTAGATACTTTGACCCCATCCTCATTGATGACACATTCCTGCCAGTCTTGTTAGTGATAATTTCATGTTCTGTCATGTGCTCCAACCTACTGATCTAGGAGATTGAGAATGGTTGATCTCTAGACTCTATCTCTGACTCACTCAGTTACCTCTCCTTCTCATTCTATCCAAAGCAAATCTATCATCCAGTCCAGACACAGTCTATTATCTCATGGCTCCTGGGTCATTTCCCCTCCTTTCTAAAAGAGTTCAGTATCTGGTTTTCAGTTTTCCTTTTCACCTCAGCTCTTGCCCTTACTTACAACAAAGGACTTCAACATATGTGCTACTATGCCTTTAAATGCATTTACCTTCAATTTCTCAGTCTATTCAACTTCCATTACTTATATCTCTACTTTATTTCAGTTATTCTCAAGAGTGGTCATACTTTTTAATATTACCATACATAATTATTCTATTTTTATTAGCAAAAACTCTGAAAATTCTTTATCTCATCATAACCTCTATGATTATTTCTCTCCCTATATCTTACATCTTCATCCTTTCCATGTAACAATCCTTTCAACTCTCAGGAATCTTCCTGAACATCATGTCTATCACTTTTCCTGCCTAATTATGGCTTTACTTTGATCCATTCTTAATTTCAGCCCTTTAATTAGACAGAAAAACTCATCTTTGGTGGTGGTGGTGGTGAATAGTGGTGTGTAGTTCACTCATGTCCAATTCTTTATCATACTATTTTCTTGTCAAGGATACTGGAGTGGTTTGCCATTTTCTTCTCCAATCAATTAAGGCAAACATGTTTAAATCTCTTGCACAGATAGTAAGTGTCTGAGACCAGATTTGAATTCATATCTTCTGACTCCAGAGCTAACATTCTATCCATTGATTTATATAGCTTCCCCAAGTAAAACTCTCCACTGTTTCAATGATTTATAATTTCTAGATGTAATTGGCTTTTCTTAATCTCTATCCTACTTTACATCTTTGCATCATTTAACTCTGCTGACAACCTGTCCTCTTGAAGGACAGTTCTTTTAGGATTTTAATTAAACTACTTTCTCTTGGCTCTACTAATATGTTTGATTAAGCCTCTTTCATCTCCTTTGCTGGATCATGATCTCTCTCTTTCCTCTTTCCCTCTCTCCCTCCACCCTCTCTCTCACTCCTCTCTCTTCTTGTCTTTCTCTCTCTGTCTTACCCTTCTCTCCTTTTCTTTCTCTTTCTCTCTTCCTTTTTTATTTCCCTCTCTCTCTTCCTCTTTCTCTCTCCTCACTTTTTCTCTTTCTTTCTTTTTCTGTCTCTGTCTCTGTCCTTTGTCTGTGTTTCTGTTTCTCTCTGTCTGTCTGTGCCTGACTGCTTGCCTGCCTGTTTCTCTCTCTTTCTTCTCTCCTCACTTTTTTTCTTTCTTTCTTTTCCTGTCTCTGTCTGTCCCTTCTCTCTTTGTCTGTCTGTATGTCTGTTTCTCTCTGTCTGTTTGTTTGCCTGTATGCTTGCCTGCCTATCTCTCTCTTTCTCTTCCCTCTTTCTCTCTCTCCTCACTTTTTCTTTCTTTTCCTGTCTCTGCCTCTATCCCTCTTCTCTTTGTCTGTCTGTCTCTGTTTCTCTCTGTCTCTCTCTCTTCTCATCACATAGCATAGATTTAACTATATTCTCTATGTTAATGAATCCAAATGTATATATGTGGATCTCGCCCTAGTTGATCTCCAGTTGAGCATCACCAATAGAAACCTTTATTGATGCACCACTTCCAGCATCAGTTACTATTACCCTCTTCCAAATTATCAGTTATATCTCTTTTAAAATCTATTTTGCAAAGATACACATACAAAGGGATGTTGTCTCCCTTCAACAATATATACATATAAATGTATTTTAAATTCCATGAAGGTAGAGAGTCTTTGTTTTTGTATTTCTGCTTTCTCACACAGTATCTCCAATTAGTAGATACTTAATAAATATGTTGATTAATTAAGTGTGGAAAATATTATGTGCCTCCAGGGAGTTTACAATGATGCCCCACTTTTTGTGCTCTTTCCCTTCTTGAATTATCTATTTTAAATCAAATTACCTGTGCACATGTTATATCTAATCTCCTCCCTCCATCCAATAGTCCTCACTCAGTCATTTACCATTTGCCTTGAGGGCAAGAGGTATTGTTTTATTTTTGTCCTTATAGCTCTATAGTCTAACAATGATGCATACTTAATAAATGTTTATTGAATTGAACACTAGTTTCATCTTTGTTTCTTGAACCGTTAGTATAAGGATTCTGGTGTCTTTAGCAAGTGAGATTTGTTTTACAGAACCATTTCCTTCAACTTTAGAAGCCTTTTCTTTAAATTTTTAAAATTTATTTCATTAAATATATCCCAATTACCAAAAAAAAAATCATTTACCAATTTTTTTGAGTTCACTCCAGATCACTACTCCTTAAGAAGGTCAACAATTTAATATTGATTATACCCATGAAGTCATGCAAAAAATTTTTATATTAATCATACTGCAAAAATAAAACAGACAAAAACACAAGAAAAATACAGAATCTTTAAAAAATATGCTTTAATCTGCATCAGAGTTCAGCAGTTTTCTTTCTCTCTCCAAGGAGGAGGTTAGCATTTTTTTTTTGGCCAGGGATCTTTTGGCGTTGTCTTGGATTATTGTCTTGTTCACAGTAGCTGTCTTTCACAATTGATATTACTATTAGGATGTATAATGTTTTCTTGGTTCTGTTCCCTCCCATTTTTCATGAGTTCCTATGTCTTTCCATGTTTTTTCCTAAAATCATCCTGCTCCTCTTTACATGTAGCACAAAACTATTCCATCAAAATTATATGCTACAACTTGTTTAGTCATTCCCCAATTGCCTAGTATCTTCTTGATTTTTAATTCTTTGCCACTACTAAAAGATCTGCTTTAAATATTTTTGTACAAATAAGGCCTTTTCCTTTGTTCTCTTTGTGATGTAGATCTAGTAGCGTAACTGATTGGCAAAAAATATGTCCATACTTTTATAGCCCTTTGGGTTTAGTTCCTTAGTGTTCTTCTGGATGGTTGGACTAGTTTACAACTACATCAACAGTGTGTTAAGTGAACCCAATTTTTCTTCATCCCCTCCAGAATTTGCCATTTTCCTTTTCTATCATGTTAGCTAATCTGCTAGATATAAAGTAGTATTTTAGAGTTGTTTTAATATGCATTTCTCTAATCAGTCGTGATATAGAACATTTTTTCATATAACAATATATAACTTTAGTTTATTCTTCTGAAAACTACTCATGTCTTTTGAACATTTATCAAGTGGGAAATAGCTTAGAGGACTTAGAGTTTAAGGTAGAAACCACAACTATCTTTCTTCTAATTTACATTTTCTCTCTGTAAGTATTTGATGGTTGTAATGTCTTCTATACTATATTTTATATATTATGTATTTATAATTAAAATTATAGACAAATTATAATTCATATTGACAATTCAGAAGTTACTCAAATGACATTAATATCAGCCAAGGCATTGAACAGGTATTCAAACTTGATTATTCTTTAATGCCAGCAATTATTCAATAAATCAAAAACACTTTAAACATTTACTTATTCAGTTAAGTATGGAAACCAGAAATGCTCCTCTGACTAGGAAGCCCTTAGCAGCAGGAATACAACTCTACGTTTCTTTGGTGTGCATTGGAAGATTTGCCCAAATAAAAGCAAATGGACCATGTAGTTAGAAACTGAACAAAGAAGAAAAGATGTCAACTTAAAAATGATGCTGGCCTTCATCTATGTTTTGATCTGCAGAATGGTAGAGTTGGAAGTATACTTTTGGGGCCATATATTCTTGATAGATTTATTTTTATGGATGGAACAACTGAGGGCCAAAGAGAATGATTTTATAAGGTGTTTTATAACTTACTAAGAACTTTATATCATTATCTTATTTGATCCTCACTTAGTATCATAAAGTTCCTTTTAACAATTGAAGAAACTGAAGTTCAGCAAAGAAAAGTGACTCACCAAAAGTCACATGGATGATAAATGGGTGAATGAGAACTCAAGCCCAATTCTTCTTTAAATCCAGAAAGAATGTTTGAATTAGGAAGTATTTTTTTCCTGTGTTGAGATGATGGTATACTGAAATGAGATTATATATCCAACATATTTTACAAACCATACCATGTTAAATCAATGTTAAATATTATTTTTCTTGGTAGTAGTAGTAGTCAGGTTTTCTTCCTATGAATTTAAACTTTCCAAGGTGTTCTATTCTAAAATTCCACATTCTGTCCTATTGTAAGAATTTATTTTTCTCTGGTCTGTCTTTAGTCCTTTCTCCTTCAGTGTTAATTTTTTCAACCATGATCTATCACTGTAACAGGCAAGGGTATTCAGATGCATCAAGCAGCCAACCATGGATACAACTGAATTAGATGTTTGGGTCTCTCTTGGGTCTATGACCAGTCTTCTGTCTCACAAAGGAGACAGCTTCCGTCTGAACCCCTTATTCTATTCCCTTGATTAGAGGGTTGGACTGTTATCACTACTATCATCCTTAGATAATGACATGCAAGGAACCATCAGTCATTTAAATTGTTTGTGGAATGATTGAAGAATGGAGGTCTCTCCCATGGAGGCGGGGAGCATGGAACAATTGGAAGATCCTGTTTGAAATATGGAAAGGGAGGACTTCCATCAAGGAAAAGCTGGCTTTGCATGAGTCTTGATTAGCTCTGAAGGATGGGAATAAGTAGCAAGAAAAAATAACAATACAAGTCTCTAATTACTCTGACTGATTGAGGCTTAGTGATTGGGATAAGTAGAGAGTATGAACTGTGAATTGTCTTCCTGTGGCTCTTGGGCAGCATGTGAGGCAGGGGTCTATAACCACCTATTTTCTGAAAAGTAAACATATCTAAAGTAGTTATGAACAAATCAAAATTAGCTGAGGGAAGCTTAGCAAATCCTGGCACTGTAGGCTATAGATACTTACTGGATCAAAGTCATATTATAATTCTCAGTGAAGGAGGATAAAGATGTAAAACAGCATGTAATGTGCACTGCTGCATGGAAAAAGTAAATGGAGAAGGAATAATTTTAGAATTCTACAAATGGAAGTTGTTGGAAGGGACCTAGAGACTATCTCTCCCTACCTATATTCTCCCTCAAATCACCACTAGAACATTCCTGATAAGTGATCAATAGGCATCTGATTGAAGACTTTGAATGATGGGGAATCTTCCAAAAACCAAGATAGTTGGTTTATATAGTTGTCTCAATTGTTGGGAAATATTTCCAGACATCAAGTCTATTTGTTCCTCTTTACAACTTCTTTTCAATATTCTTGATTTGGTTCTGCCTCAAAGGACCCCACAGAATAACTCTAATGAAACTTTCAAATCCTTGGAAGTATCCTTTATGTCCTCCTTGAGTCTTCTGTTTCCCGGATAAAAATCCTTAATTCCTTTAGCAGTGTAGATATGATATTGACTCAAAGTTCTTCATCATACTGGTTCCCTTTCATTGGAAATTCTCCGCTTTAGTAATATCCTTCTTAAATGAAAGCACTTGGTATTAAAAACAATACTCCAGGCTTGATTTTCCCATGGCACAATAAAACAATAGTAGAGCTGACCTATCTCTTTTTAATGGCTAACAGCTATGTCCTTGGATTAGAGTCACTTTTTTGGTTTTAAGATCACATTACTGACTCATCTTAGAACCTGAAATCCACTAAAAAACACCCAGGTTGTTTTTTGCTATATAATAGCCTTATTTTAAATTTGTGAAATCTAGCTTTGAATCCAAATACAAGTTTTTACTTTTCTCTCTATTGAATTTCATATTAGTATGATTAGTCTGATGGTTTCTTGGGAGGAAACAGTGGTTCAGTGAATAGAGAGCACTGAGCCTGGAGACAGGAAAACCTCAGTTGAAATGTGACCATAGACATTCACTAGCTATGTGACACTGTGCAGGTCCCTTCAGTTTTGTTTGCCTTAATCCACTGTAAAAGGAAAAGGCAAACCTTTCTAGTGTCTTTGCCAGGAAAACCCCATACATTGTTGATGGGGTCATTAAGAGTTTTACATGACTGAGCAACAACAATGATTTCCCATATAAGAAGTGGTAAATATGATCTTAAGGCTAAATTGAGTTTTTATATGGTCAGTGAGCTAAAAATGGATTTTACAGATTAAAAACAATAATTTTTAATTTTTAAAAAAATTTCCTAATTCAATCACCATACAAAAACAGGCTGCAGCAAGGATTTGGCCTGTTGACTATTATTTGCTGGTCATGCTTTAGTTTGTTAAGACCTTAACTCTGTTTCACTCTCTCAGCTCTGTATTATCTGCAAATGTAATAAGCATGACATCTATACCTTTATCCCAAGTCATTGATAAAAAATGCAAAATAGCCTAGGTCCAAGCCCAGATCTCTGGGGCACTCCACTAGAAATTCCCTGCCAAACTTAAATCAAACTAGTAATAACCGCTCTTTAGTTCAAAGGATACTGGGCCAATATTAAGAGAGAAGCTTGATGTCAGTGAAACAGAAAGATCCCTTCAGCTGTATTGTGAGTAAGTCCCAGTTGCATTTGGAAACTGGAAAGTGCTGGATTTAATTCTTCATTTTATTTTTAGATACTTGGTTTTAACATGAGAAAGTAGGTGAAAATATTGATTGCTTTTCCAATTTTCCTGTTTTCAACTTTGATCTTGATAGAGTCAGAGTGCAATTGGACATCTTGCTACAGGAAGCATCAAATAAGGCTTGAAAGTCGAGCCTAATTTGGTGATAATTATTTAACACTGTCTGGAATTTTCTTATGATACTCAGGGGCTCAGTGAGGGACGTTCTAAGGAGGTGTTAGCTTTACTTTCTTTTTGTTTTTCTTGTAGGGTAAATGAGAGGAATATTTGGAAAACATACCATCATCTAATATAAAATCTTATACCTAATGTCTGATTTCATTGTTATTCTGTTGTAAGTAGCAAATTGAGGAGTTAATGTCCAAATTCCCACCCAGCCCTCTAAGTCTGTGTGTGGGTATACATATAGTAATGCAGTATTTTATGTCTATTCCTGGAAGAAGCTATTAAAACAATGTATTCAGTAAAGACAATAGCAATAACAAACTAATGGCATACTAAGTGCCAGTTATGGAAAGAGGACCTAGCCCCGCCCTCATGGAAGAGCTGATATAGCTCATCTAAATTTGTGTCTCGCTGAGTCTTGGATCTTCTATCCTGTCCTCTACATTTCAGGGCCCCTTTTATTGCTTCTCTGCATTAAATCTCTTCCCCAAGCTGTTAAGCTTTCAAGAACTGACAGTCTTCAGCTCCTGCAGTGGTGCATGCAGACTGTCCTAAAGTCTGTAGAAAGTTGCTGTTTTTGCAGTTTTTTATGAGCTAGAAAGAACTTTTCTTTCCCAATTGAAAGTATCATGTGGCTACATTGAGAAGCTGAGCACAAAGAGGAGTTTGAATTAGAAGATATTTAGGTAGGAGGGAAGATTTCTTTTGGAAGATTTTGAGTAATTATTTATCCCACCTGTGTCTCAACTTCCTTATCTGTAAAGTAAGGGATTTAGGCGAGATGATCTATAAAGTTCTATTTAGTAAAAAATTATATATATATGTTTTATTTCCTTAATTCTTTTAACTGTTATCAAGCAGCAATTGCAGTTTAACTTCCATTAACGAGATCTTAAGTTTCACCAAAAGAGGGGTACCATGCAGAAGTAGATAGCTGAAAGTCTCACTGCATGCTGCCCTGATTATATATCTAAAACACACACACATGTATGCATATATATATATATATATATATATATATATATGTTTTAGATATATAATATAACATCTTGAATATTACCTATGGTTCAGAGCACTACATTATAGGAAGGATATGGATAAGATGGAAAATGTCCAAAAGTGGACAATCAGGATGGTGAAAGGTCACAAAATCAGGAAATATGACAAGTGGTCTAAGGAAATAGGGAGACTGAGTATGGAGAAGAGAAGACATGGAAACATGACTCTCATTTTCAGATATCTGAATGGCTGTGATGTAGAAAAGAGATTGGACCCTTTATACTCAGTTCCAGAAGACAGAATCAGGACTAATGGGCAGAAATTTCAAAAATGAAGATCAAAGTAAAGAAAACTTCCTAACATTTGAATGATCAAAAATGGATGCTTATGGTTCCCCCTTATTAAATGTCTTTGAGCAAAGGTTCAATTGCTACATTATTGTAAGGGAAATTCTTGTTTGGTTATGGGTTGGAGAAGATGGTCTGTAAAATCCCTCCCTTCTGTGATTCCCTGTGTTGAGTAGGTCTCACGACTGTATTTATTCTGAAACAGCAATGACCTGAATCATTGATTTTTACATACATGTATCTTGGCATTATGAATCAGTGAACTAAAGCAGGCTACCTTTTCCTGCTGGCATAGAAAAAAGGGAGAAGCATTGGTTTTAAAATTCAAAATGAGCAGACATTTATTAAACACATAATGTATACAGGGCACTTTGCTGCTGGGAAATACAAAGTTTAAACAGGAAATTGTTGTCATGGAGCTAAGCATCTAGTGAACAATATACAAAAATTCCACTATAAAGTACTGCATAAATAAATGAGACAGAAACAGTGTTTTGTGAAAAGGAAGGTAGAAAACAAATTAGAGAGAATGAGAAAGCATTTTCGGGAGGGATGTGTTTAAATCAGGAAAATAGAATGATAGGGCAAGTCTAAGATGAAATGGAAACAAATGTGGCATTCTACCCTTGGATTAAAATATAACTTTATAAATGCAAGATGGTAGAGATGTAGTTAGAGCATTATTGATTTGTGATTTTGATTATCTGAGGGTTTAACTTATGTAAACTCAATATGAGTCAACAGTGGCATGTAAAACTATAGTTAATGTGCTCTTAGGAGGCATTAAGACATATATAGTGACCAAGATCAAAGAAATCCTGTTGTATTCTGCCCTAAATAGGCCCCATCTATAGCAATGTCTTCAATCACAGGTGTTGTGTTAGTTTGGACACTGAAAAGCTAAAGACGACTCAAAGGAGAACAAAGAAAGAGATGAAAGACTTAGTTTATTCCATATGGAGATGAGCTGAATGACTTGGGGATAATTCATCTGGAAGGGAGGCAGTTGGGATTATAGCCAGCTTCAAGTTTTTGAAGAGCTATCATGCATCAAAGGATTATAATTGTTCTGCTTCAAACCAGAGAGAAGAATTACAAATAATAAATGGAAGGAAGAGACTTTAGCAAGAAAATTCTCTAACTATGGAAAACTAGAATCCTACATAATCAAGCAATTTCTCTTCCCTAAAAATGGTATTTGCAAGCTAATTGTACAATATTTCAGAGTCTGATTCTATTTGTACAGCAAAATAACGGTTTGGTCATGCATACTTATTGTGTATCTAATTTATATTTTAATATATTTAACATCTAGTGGTCATCCTGCCATCTGGAGGAGGGGGTGGGGGGAAGAGAGGAAAAATTGGAACAAGAGGTTTGGCAATTGTTAATGCTGTAAAGTTACCCATACATATAACCTGTAAATAAAAGTCTATTAAATAAAATAAAATAAATAAATAAATAAATAAAAATGGTGTTTGATGGCTGACCAAAGGATAGAAATTGAACTGGTGATTTCAAATCCTTGATGAAGAATAGCACATAGTGCAACAATTATTCCTGTTCAATAGTGGAATAACTGAGAAAGGAGGTAATGACTTTTTCACTTTCTTCTAATGAAGGTTGAATTACCAATTAGATATGTTAAAATAGGATTTTATTTGAATATTCCTTTTGTAAGATAATTGCTTAAATCTCTTTCCATTTTGAGATTCTCTGACTGCCAAGCAGCAGTGAGTACCCTGCTGAATTCTTGCACATAAATGTTTAGTATGTGAAATCAATTGGAATTCATTCTTTTCTTCACTAATGCTAAGGGGCCAAGGAGCTGAGACAAAGTAGAAGAATTAAATCAAGTTAACATGCTAATATCATGTTGAGAATGCCAGATGGACCAAGCAGCAAAGGATTCTAGGTTAATATACAGTTAACCTTGAATATTTGAATATGGAAAGAAAAAGAAGCTAGAATAGGGAAATATTCTATGAAAATAGACAAGACTGAAAAAAAGGAAGAAAGAACTGGAGGTGTCAATGTAGACAAATTATTGTGAGAGGGTAGAAAAGATATGATGTTGGCTAGGAGTCGAGAGGATATTATAGAAAATGTAACAATTTCAGGAGTCTGAAAAAAGAGTAGTCCTGTTAGATACTGAAGTCTAAGATTTGGCCATACTAGTATATGGCTGAATTGAATGGTCAAAGAGATTATTGGAGTTAAAAATATTAAAGAATTGGGTTATCAATAGTCATCTACATAAGAAATCTTCAAGGAAGGTGAGAGAAAATGGGGAGGGGGGGAGGTGTTGAGGAAAATGAACCAGATCCTAAAACCAATTCTAAGATGAAGATAATGACCATAAAAATTGATAAATGTCAACAAGAATTAAGATAATATAAGTGAATTTCTTGGATTTTGAAGAATCAAAGGCTATTGTGGTATTTACTAAAGTAATGGTCGAAGAGTGGCAGCAGAGAGTAAAAGGGAGGGGAACAAGTTTATCAGTAGGATGGAATAAGAAAAAGAGTGGTTTCTATGGAGAGTAAATTACAGCATATTGAAGGAAAACTGAGGTTTTGATTTTCTATAGCATAGAGACTTCAGTCAGAAAATGATCAATCTAAAACCTTATTACTTGGCATACTATAACTGCTTAAGATAGAAGTCAGTCTTTAGAATATGTTCTCTTCTCGCCTTGTTCCTTTCCCTTCCTACCTAAGTCAAAAGCAACAGACAAATAGTCAAAATTGGACAGAGTGGTAGTAGCTAAACATGGAAGAAAATTCTAGTTCCTTTTCTCTGGATTTCCAAACGCAAAAATGGGTATATTTGAGCAGTGTGCAGTAAGTCAGAGTATTGGTAAGTTGCCATAGGGAGGCACAGAATTCTCTTGGATATCAGGGCTCTGGGACAAAACTCAACTTGCCTGGGGCTACTTATGGTTCTGCTTGTCCATAATATTGGTCCCGACCATGACTGCTTTGATAATATGTAAATTATATCTACCTTAAGAGCTCTGAGAAACTATGTGGTACAATTGCCTATGTTATGTGTCATTCACTGTCAGTACCATTTATCCTATAAAAATGAAAAAGCAAAGTTTGCCCATAGAAGCCAACAGATGGACTGGGCTCATTGATATTTATTACTCATTAACCACCTTGAAAATGCTGATGTTCTAACTGGAGGGAACAGGACTAGATGGGTTTAAGGTCCCTTCAACTTTAAATTTGTGATGATGTCATTGTGATTGTGTGTTATTTTTATTTTTAATAAGATAGCAAAAGTGTTTTTATTATTATTATTATTCTTCAGATGTCTTCCAGGGTAATAGTGCCCTACAATTGAGGGTGATCTGGTAAACCTTTTCCCATGGTACACTGAGTTATATGTGGCTTATTCCATCCAGAACAGAATCAGCAAAGAACTTTCGTGTTTTTTCTCCATATCCTAGAGAGAAAAGTCCTAATATGAAATCTTCTTAGTCTGCATGTGTTTTGTAAGATTACAATTCATCATGGATCGTTGCTGAATTAAAGAGATAACAGAAAGGTACTGGCCTAGGGAAAGAGTTGGTTTCCAGATAGATGCCTATGGCCTAGTGGTCAGAAATCAAACCTTTATCCTCAAGCATAGGTAAAAGGAGTAGAAATAGTACTAGATGGGGATCCTAGATAACTAAAACCCTGTTTGATTATTTCATTTCCACTTCCTTTGAAGTAGAATTTTGAAATACTTTTAGGAAGATGTAAGGGCAAGAATAGATGTGGTCTTTTTTTGTGTGTCATTTTCCATAATGACTTCTTTGTGTTTATCCAGTCATTCAGAATTCTTGATGTGTCCCCATCAGTTCTACTAGAGATCCATCCAATTGGAAGTTATTAAGTCATTTATCATTATTATGATTGAAACATGGGAGCCCCTAAAAAGAGAAAAATACAACTCTGGGCACATTTACAAAATAGTTGCACAGTTAATTAAATCAATTTCTGGCACATCCATCCCTGTTCATGCCAATTCCAGGGCCAATCCTCCCACATCAATCAGGGCAATATGCTTGAATGAGCAGATGGGGCTTGTACCGTGCCCCAGCCACCAACCAACTTAGGATTCATCATCAGATTCTGAAGAGGAGCATCATTCCAGAAGAATGAACTCCAATGCAGAAAACAGGCGACCTTCTGCCCCTACAGCAGGCAGACTAGGAGGCAGCTAACATCATCTGGTCAAAAACTGAAAATGAAATTTGGATTAAATAGGTGGACCACAATTCTCAGAGGAACTAGGGGGTGTAGGTAACTGATCATGTTAGAGTGTGATTGTCTCAGCCAGAAGAATAATCACCTCCCCAAAGTGACAGTATCATAATACCTTTAAAATACTTTATTTAAATGACAAATGTACCACATTGTGTAAGAGGTTCAAGCCAGAGGGTACCTTATTAGCTCAAACTTCTTCTAGAATTAGAAACCAAAGTTTCAGTAGAGAACCAAAGACAGAGATGTATAGGCTAATAAAATGAAACTTTTGCACTAGGCTATCCTCCATGGCTATCTATCCCTCACTTCTACCTCTGATTTTCTTCAAGACATTTCAAAATCTTCCTTCTGGATGAGTCCTTTTATGATTTCCTCTTATCCTCTACTCACTGCACTCAAGATAGTACCTTCCATCTACTCTGTATATATCTTGGGTATACCTACCTAGGAATATGTTGTTTTACCCATGAGAATGTGAGCCTCTTGAAGGTAGAAGAAGTGCTTTTGCTTTTCTTTGTGTCCCTGCACTTACCATAATTCCAGGCAAATAGTATGCATTTATAAATGTTTGTTGACCAACTAGATAAACTGGCTAAAATAATCAAAATCCTGATTATGTGGGGAAAAAGACAAAAGTATTATCCAAGAAGATGTTGTGGAACGTGGTGTTCCCAATAATGATGTCTCATATTGAAGATGTTTGACTTTAGATTGCCCTTGACAACTCTCTCTCTAATTATAGACAACCAGAATACCATTCTATGTAATCTCTCTCCCTTCTTGGGCAATAGTCATTACTAATTGACAGAAGTATGGGGACTGGACTTATATTAGTGTAGCCCACTCTTAAAAGGAGGTACTCAGTACCAGTGAAGATTGGTACTCTCTCTATAATTTCATTTCTTAGGCTTGCTCAAGGCAGTGACAGATTAAGTGAATTTCCCAGGGTCACATTAATCAGAAACTTTAAAACTAGAACTGGAACACAGGTTTTCCTGACTTCAAAGTCACATCCCAATCCCATGCTGCCTCTCTTGACTGCAAACTTTAGGGACAAATCCATTCTGAGAAAATGTAAAGGTTTGCAAGAAAATGGAGTCACTCTGATGACTTCCTGGACAGAGCGTAGTAGGGTCTCAGCATAAGTTGTAAATTTCTTTACTGCCCCCAGCTTCTGGAGATGGGTGCCCTTAGGGGTACTAGTGACTATTTTTGCCCTCTTCATGGCCCTTAGATGCATAGGAAACTCATGATCTTTTGACATATGCCATCTCCTCTTTCTTCCCTGCTTTCAGAAAAAAAAAATTCAATAGTTTACATCAATGTACAAATAAAAAGAGGCTATCTAGTCTAAGTGAATATTTGAAATCACATTGGGAATACTTTCATTGAAATAGTCTATCAATTACTTCCTATATAAACTGAAGGATGCTATTTAATTTCTCTAGAGCTCAGTTTCCTCATTTTTCTAAATGAATGAGTTGGATTGTATGACCCTAAATGTCCCTTCCAACTCTAAATTTTTAATACTTTTATGAGTAATATAAGGAAATGATATTGACCTCACTCAATCAAAAATATTTATAAAGTGCTTCAGAAATATTAAAATGCTATGTTATTATCAGATTTTTGTCAATATTATTATTGTTATAGAAAAATCATTGTTCTTGTTAGTATTCCTGAAATCATGTATAGGTCACATATGCAATCCACAGGTAGGGCCACTGTGCCCTGGGCCATCAAAAATACTTCTTCAATATAACTTCTGAGTCTTCATTAGCACCTTAATAACTTTTTCATAAATGCTGGAAGATCTATCAAAACAACTAATACTTCATAAAGGTGATCAACAATTCTTTAAAATATTTATAAAATATATGCATCCTGTTTCTTGAGATCATTTTAATGCCTTTAATTTGTGACAACATCCAAATCCCAGCCTCTCTCTCCCTTAAACATAAAACATTGTCAGAAAAAATCACACTGCATTTCCAGGGCAATAGAGAGTTATTTAGACTTCTGTCTAGGCCTGAATAATTTACATGTTTAAGTTAAAACCCATAAACTTAGTCTAGACTTGGAAATCTAGCAGTGTGTAAATTTGTCACCAAAAACCATTTTGCTCTGACAGATATTTTTTTTCCAATCACTTAAATTTCTCAGGTAACAAGTACGCAGTTTGATATGTGGGTTCATGTTGGTTGCAGTACTAATGAACAGAGCAATGGCTTGGCTCTCATTCAATGGAATGCTACAAATTTTTATTTCTTTACATTAGTTTATAGTTGCCACTAGTTTACTTGGGACTAGGCAGTAAGAGATTGGTATGTTGTAACAATTCCCCTCTCTGTTCATGTACATTCCCATGTTTACTCCCAATTGATCTATCATGTTGCCTCAAATACTTGCCATTCTATAATAGAATATCAGTTCCTTAAAAATAAAAGCTGTTTCCTCTTCCTTTTTGTGTTCCTATTACCCAATATAATACCTAGCACATATTTAATCAATGCTTACTAATGATGAATGCAGAGAGTTATGCACTTTACAAAATGCTTTTTACAACCATTTTCACATGTTATCCTCAAACATTTCTATGATAATCCTCTATCAAATAGATAGATAGATAGATAAATGGGGATACTGAGGTCTAAGACAATCAAGTGATTTATCCAAGACCACACAATGAATGAGAGGGACAGAATATCAGTTTAGAGCTAAAAGGAATTTTAGAGATCATCTGGTCAAAGGTCTTCATTTTGTATATGAAGAAATTGAGGGCCAACAAGGTTGATGTTTAAGCTTGGATTAGAAGTCAAATCATCTGCTTCCATTCAAAATTTGCATTATTAATTTTTACAGCAATCAAAAACAAGAATCAAAGATTTCTCTTTGCTTAAAGAATATCCCATAATAGAAAAAAAAAAAAAAGGCTATTCAAGAGTTGCGATAAAAGGCTAAGCGAACAATTAGTTGCTCTTAATGACTGATCTACATGATAGCTGAAACACTGTCAGTATCATTTAAAAGATCATGGAAAATGAGAAGTACCACAAGATTATAAAACAACTAGTCTTCTTATTTCAAAAGAGGGGAGGAAGGGGAAAAATCTTTAATTTATATATCAATGAACTTAAATTTGATTTCTGGGAAAATTCTGATCATTAAAGACATGGTTCCTGAATATCTAGAAAATTTATCATTGATGAAAAGACTTAGCATAGATTCATAGGTGACCAACTATTTCTATTAAAAAAGTTCTTTGTAGGACTACTAAACTATTAGGTGGTGGGATTACAATGGATGTAGTTTACTCACATATTAACAAAATTTCTTGTTTCATGTTGTTTTTATGGAGAAGAGAGATGTGAATTAAGCTATAATTTAATCAGATAAAGACTCGGAAATGTTTGGATAGCAGGACTCAAAGAGTAGTTGTTAATTATTTTAAAATTTTATTTTATTTTTAATTTAGGGAATAAAACAAACATTTCTATAATATGTAGTACAATTTTAAAAAGATGATTGATTATACATAAAACTGCAGATCTACTCTGCATAACTTGCTATTCCTTTTAAATATGAGACACAATTATAATGTAAATTTCTTTTCCATTTTTCTCCCCCTTCCTAAAGATGCCTAGCATTAGATACACACACACACATATATGTGTATATATATATATCCACATTTATACACATATATAAAATTATCCTATATAGACTTCTAGTTATAATTTCTTGCTATGGATGCAGGTAATGTCTTTCTTCATAGGTCCTACATAATCAATTTGATTATTTATAATAGTCAAAATAACTTATTCACTAAAAACAATATTGTTATAATATACAATGTTCTCTTGTTTCTGCTCATTTTATTCTTCATTATTTTGTTTAATTCTTTCCATTTTTTTAAAATTATTGACCTCACCATGTCTTATAACATAGTACTATTTTTATCTTCATCATATGCCATAATTTGTTCAGCTATTTCCTAAATGGAAAACATCCATGCAATTTCTAGTTCTTTCCCAGTACAAATAAAGTTGCTATAAACATTAGAACATATACTTCTGCTTTTTCCCTAATTATCTTTCTTTGGAAATATACCACGTAGTCGTATTACTGGGTCAAAGACCATAAGTAGTTTAATAACTCTTTGGGTATAATTCTAGATAGCTCTCCAATGTTGTTGGATAAGTTCACAATTCCACAACCAATGAATTCGTTTTTCATTTTTTTCTGCAGTCTTTCCAACATTTGCCACTTTCCACTTTTACCATTTTAGCCAATCTGATAGATGTAAAATGATATCTAAAGGTTGTCTTAATCTGCATTTCTCTAATCAATAATGATACATAACATTTTCATGACTATAAATTGTTTTGATTTCTTCATTAAAAACTATCTGTTCATATCATTTAAATATTTATCTTCATATATATATATAAATAATTTATATTGCTATATATGTGTGAGTGGATAATATACATGAAATGCTTTACATCCATGTCTAACTATAGTATTTGGAGCAGAGAGGATGCTTAGAGGACCTTTAATACACCTTCTACTTTTACAGAGGAAGTGAATAAGATCCAAATAAGTAAAATTATTTGCCTGAAGTTATATAGTAAATGGAAGAGCTGGAGTTCAAATGTAGATCTTCTGATCCAGATCCTACATATTCAACTAGCCTTGAAAGGAGGAAGACTAAAGAAGAAAAGAAGGTAGTAAGGAAGGAAGAAAGGTAGAAAGAAAAGAAGGTAACAAGGGAGAAAGGAAAGAAGGAAGGAAGGAAGGAAGGAAGGAAGGAAGGAAGGAAGGAAGGAAGGAAAGAAAGAAAGAAATGAAGGTAAAAGAGAAGGGGAGGATGGTTCTAATTCACATTTATTTTTTCATAATTTTCTTTGGGGTGGACCCACATTCAATCTTCCTCTCCTTTTCAAGGCTGAATTGTTTACAAACTTCTGAATATTTATCTGCTTAATTGATCAAGTAGCCATTTCCCCCAACCACTATTTCCCATACTCAGAATAGGCAAGAAAATCTGTGGGGAAAAAAGTAAGCTATTTAGTTTGAGATGAAAGAGTGTATAGCTATTTAAAAACCTAATTCAATTTTATTATTAAAAGCAATTTTTAAAAATGTCAGCACCTGTGAAACACAGACACGAACACAGACACAGACACAGATACACACAAATTGAAACAGTAGAACTAGGGTGGGCTGTTTTTATCAAGTTCCAAATGGATTCATAAAATTTATAACAATCAGGACAACTTTAAAGAAGTCAAAATGACCTGGAAGGGCACTGCAGAAACATTTGCTATGTATTTTTCATTCTTTCCTTATTAAAATTTTAGATTTATCTCTACAGTGCTGCCTCATTAGGGAGCTTGAAGGCTGAAAAATGAAGACAAGACTGTAAGATTTATTTCTTTGGCTTTTACTTATCCTAGTCCAAACCAAAGACTAGAAAAGTTATTGGGATTTTTTTCTCTTTTTTCATGGCGAATATATCCAGTAAAAGTCTGTCTATTTCTCTAGTCCTTTGGGATTACTAATGCTTCTAAAAATATTGACCTCTTAGATTCTCTGTATTAAAAATCATTATTCTCTGTTGTCAACTTCCACAAAAATAGCTGCAGTAAGGAATTATTAGAGAGAAATAATCCTTGAATTTGACAATATTATCTTTGAAGCCATTTCAGGAAATAAACTCAACTTTTTCAATTAGTGGAGTTCATGACTACAATCAAATCCAATAAGTTGGGTTTATCAAGGAAAGCAAAAATAATAATGATGATAATAAATGGTATTTATATAAGCTTTTAACTTTACAAAGTACCTTACCTATGTATATCATTAAATCATTATAACAGACTTCTGAGGTAAACAATGAATCAATATTTATTAAAAACTTGCTGTGAATCAGAAATTGTACTTAGTTCTAGAGATCATAATCCCTAAAGAATGAAATTATCCCTGCTTTCATAGAGCTTATGTTCTAATGGAGAAGACAAGATACATAACACATATGTAGTTATGTGTGTGTGTGTTTGTATCTGGGTATATTTAGAAAGGAGAGAAGGTATGGGAAGTTGGGGTGATTGAGAAAAAGTTCATATAGAAGGTGATATATGAGCTACATTTTGTAGGAAGAGAAGAGTTCCATGAGGTGGAGGTGAGGAGGGGACATATTTAAGTCACAGGGACTAGCCATGCAAAGTTCTAGAGGTAGGAGATGGATTAACAGAGAAGGGGTCAGTATGGATGGTTCAGAGTATACAAAAGGGGAAATAATGTCCAGTGAAAGTGTAAAGGTAGATTGGGACCAGATTGTAATATATATATATATATATATATATATATATATATATATATATATATATATTTTAATAAGTAAGCTTAATAGAGGAATTCACATTTGAGTCTCAGAGCAATAGGAAACCACTAGAATTTGCTGAGTAGGGGAGTGTGATATGGTGATATGTTAACTTAACAAAAATCATTTTGGCAGCAGTGTATAGGATGGTGTAAAGTGTGAAGAGGAGGGAGATTATTGTACTAATCAGGTGAAAGGTAATTAGGTAAATACCAAATTTAAAATTTTGAAAATAAAAGGGGAAATTAATAAAATTGAAAGTAAAAAAATACAAATTGAACTAATAAACAAAACTAAGAACTGGTTTTATGAAAAAACAACAAAATAGGTAAATCTTTAGTTAATTTGATAAGAAAAAGGAAAGAAAAAAATCACATTGTTAGTGAACTAGTTTGCCCAACTGTATTCCAATAAATATGATAATCTAAGTGAAATGGATGAATATTTACAAAAATATAGATTGCTCAGATTAATAGAGGAGGAAATTACTCAGGTAGTCCCATTTTAGAAAAAAGAAATTAAAAAAACTATTAAGCAATTCCCTAAGGAAAAAATCTCAAGGACAGATGGATTTACATGTGAATTCTATCAAACATTAAAGAACAATTAATTCCAATATTATGCAAACTCTTTGGAAAAATAGAGAAAGAAGGAATCCTATCAAATTCTTTTTATAACACAGACATATTGCTGATATCTAAACCAAGTAGGTTCAAAACAGAGAAAGAAAATTATAGACCAATTTCCCTAATAAATATTGATGCAAAAATCTTAAAGAAAATATTAGCAGGATAATACACCGTGAATAAGTAGGATTTATACCAGGAATGCAGGGCTGCTTCAATCTTAGGAAAACTATTAGCATAATTTATTATATCAATAACCAAACCAACAAAAATCATATGGTTATCTCAAAAGATGAAGAAAAATCATTTGATAAAATCTAATACTCTATTAAAAACACTAGAAAGTGTAGGAATAAATGGAGTTTTCCTTAAAATGATCAATAGCACGAATTTAAAGTCATCAGTAAGCATCAGATGTAGTGGATATAAATTAGAACCATTCTCAATAAGCTCAGGAGTTAAACAAGATTGCCCACTACCACTATTACTATTGAATATTATATTAAAAATGTTACCTTTGGTGATATGAGAAGAAAAAGAGATTAAAGGAATTAGAGTAGATAATGAGGAAACCAAATTATCGTTATTTACAGGTGATATGATGGTATAGTTAGAGAATCCCAGAGAATCAAATAAAAAATACTAGAAACAATTCACAACTTTTGCAAAGTTTCAGGATACAAAATAAATCTACATAAATCATCAGCATTTTTGTATATTACCAACAAAGTCCAGCAGCAAGAGTTACAAAGAGAAATTCCATTTAAAACAACTGTACATAATATAAAACATTTAGGAGTCTACCTGTCAAGGCAAAGTCAAGAAATGTATGATCAAAATTACAAAATACTTTCCATACAAATAAAGTCCGATCTAATATCTTTGAAAAATAACAAGTGCTCCTGGGTAGATTGAGCACTACTGAGTACAACTAATAAAAATGACAATACTACCTAAATTCATCTACTTATTCAGTGCTATACCAATCAAACTCCCAAGAAATTACTTCACAGAGCTAGAAAAATAATAACAAAATTCATCTGGAAGAACAAAAGGTCAAGAATTTCAAGGGAGTTAATAAAACAAAATGCAAATAAAGTGGCCTAGCTGGGCCAGACCTAAAACTATATTATAAAGTAGCAGTTATCAAAACCATTTGGTACTGGCTAAGAGATAGAGCAGTTGATAAGTAGAATAGGTTAGGTTCACAGAATTAAATAATCAATGACTATAGTAATCTAGTTTTGTATAAACCCAAAGACTCTAGTTTGGAGGATAAGAACTCACTCTTTGACAAAAACTGCTGGGATAATTGGAAATTAGCATGGCAGAAACTAGGCATTGACGCACACTTAATGCCTATACCAAGCTAAGATCAAAATGGGTTTATGATTTAGACATAAAGAAGGATATTATTAGCAAATTCGAAAAACAAAGGATAATTTACCTGTTGGATCTGTAGAGAAGGAAAGAATTTGTGGCCAAAGAAGAACTTGAGTACATTACTGAATGCAAAATGGGTAATTTTGATTATATTAAGTTTTAAAGTTTTTGCACAAACAAAACCAATGCAGACAAAACTAAAAGGGAAGCAATAAACTGGGGAAACAATTTTTACATTCAAGGGATCTGATAAAGGTCTTATTTCTAAAATATGTAGAGAATTGACTCAAATTCATGAGAATGTAAGCCATTCTCCAATTGATAAATGGTCAAAATATATGAACAATTTTCAGATGAAGAAATTAAAACTGTTTCTAGTCATATAAAAAGGTGCTCTAAATCATTATTGATCAGAGAAGTGAAAATTAAAACAACTCTGAGGTACCACTACATACCTCTTAGATTGGCTAAGATGATATGAAAAGATGATGACAAATGTTTGAGGGGATGTAGGAAAACTGGGACACTGATACATTATTGGTAGAATTGTGAATGCACCCAACCATTCTGGAGAGCAATTTGGACTTATGCCCATAGGACTATCAAATTGTACATACCCTTTGATCCAGCAGTGTTTTTACTGAACTTATATCCCAAAGAGATCTTAAAAGAGGGAAATGGACTTATATGTCCAAAAATGTTTGTGGCAGCCCTTTTTGTAGTGACAAGAAACTAGAAAATGAGTGGACATCCATTAGTTGGAGAAAGGCTGAACAAGTTATGGCATGTTAATGTTATGGAATATTATTGCTCTATATTAAAAAAAAAAAATTAGCAGGATGATTTCAGAGCAGCCTAGAAAGACTTACATGAGCTGATGCTAAGTGAAATGAGCAGAACTAGGAGATCATTGCACAGCAAGATTATACAATGATCAACTGATTGATGTGGCTCTCATCAGCAATGAAGTGATTCAGGCCAGTTTCAATTGCCTTGTGATAAAGAGAGTCATCTGTACCCAGAGAGGACAGTGGGAAGGAATGTAGACCACAACATAGTATTTTCACTCTTTTTGTTGTTTGCTTGTATTTTGTTTTCTTTCTCATTTTCCTTTCCTTTTTCATCTGAGTTTTCTTGTGTAGCATGATACTTATGGAAATATGTAGAGAGGAATTGCATATGTATAAAACCCATTCTATCACCTACCACCTGAGGGAGAGGGAGGGAGGAAGGCAGGGAAAAAAATTAAAACACAGGATTTTGTATGGGTAAATGTTGAAAATTATCCATGTATATATTTTGGAAAAAAAAAACTTTAATTAAGAAAAGAAAAGAAAGGTAATTAGGATCTTAACTAAGGATTCCTACCTATGCAAATAGATAGAAGGGATTAGATGCAAGGGATGACATGGAGGTAGAAATGGCAAGATTTTGTAATGGTTTGGGTATGTGTGTTTAAGAGGGCTAAGCCATTAAATATATATATATATATATATATATATATATATATATATATATATATATATTTTTTATTTAATTTTATTTTTATTTATTGCTGAGGCAATTGCTGAGATTTAGTTACTTGCCCTAGGTCACACAATTAGGAAGTGTTGAGTGTCTGAGGCCAGATTTGAACTCAGGTCCTTCTGACTTCAGGGCTAGTGCTCTATCCACTGCACCTGCCCAGCCATTAAATATGATACAGTTATGGACACGTGAGACTGAAAGGATACTGGTATTGTTACCAGAAACAGAGATATTTGGAAAAGGAAAAGGTTTGAATGAGGTTTTGATTAAGAAGTCTCTGAGACATACGTTTCGAAAAATCTAATAGGAAATTGATAATGTAGGACTGAAGTCAGGAAAGAAATTGGAGATAGATATATAGAATTATGAGGTATCTACATAGAGATAATAATTAAATCCATGGCAGCCAATAAGATTGCCAAGAGAGAAAATGTTAAGAGAAAAACTAAAGCTTGGGATAGAACCTTTGGGAACACCTTTGTTTGAAGGAATGGTCTACATCAAAGCTTCTTAAACTGGGGGTCATAACTCCATATGAGATCACTGAACTGAGTGTGGAGGTTGTGAAAAATTTGGCAACAATTAAAAGGCATTAAATATTCTACCAAGATTTAATTCTTCATGGAAATATAAACATGCACATCCATCTCGTTAGTATGCTTCCATTTTACTCTTATCAATATTAGCTCAAATGGGGAATAATATATGACAAGAAAATAGGAGCAAAGGAAATTAAGTAAAGGAGGGGGGACTCAGAGAAGAGAGGGAAGACCAGAGGGAGGCAGGAAACAGAAGCAAAACACTGTCAAGAAGGGAAAGTGTGAAAGAATAAAGAAGGAAAAACAGGAGGGAGAATAAGATGGAGGGAAATATTTAAAAATCATAACTGTGAATGTGAATGAAATGAACACTCACATAAAATGGAAGTAGATGGCAGAGTGAATTTCTTCCTTCTCCAAAGATCTGATAGGTAAATTAACCCTTGTTCTTCTAATTAGCTTATGGTATCTTCCTTTGTGCCCAGATCATGTATCCATTTTGACCATATGGGTCAAAATGTAGGGAATACATTAATAACTTTTAAAATTTTTTTTCTAAAATTGGACTATTTAAGGACTTTATTTCCTCTTCTGTAAACCTGGGCAATTTATATTTTTGTAAATATTCATCTATTTCAGTTAGATTGTCAGACTTGCTACCATAGAGTTATATAAAATAGCTTCTAATTATGGCTTCAATTTCTTTTTAGTGGTGAGTTTACTCCTTTCATTTTTTGATGCTGGTGATTTGGTTTTTTTTTTTTTTTTTTTTTCCCTTTTTTGATCAAATTAAACAAAACTAACTTTGTTAGCTTTTTTTAATAAAACCAATTTTAGTTTTGTTTACAAGTTCAATAGTTTTCTTAGTCTATTTTATTAATCTCTTGAGCTTCAACATTTCTAATTTGATATTTAATTGGGGGTTTTCAATCTGATTTTTTTCTAGCTTTTTTAGTTCTATGTATAATTCCTTGATCTCCTCCTTCTCTATTTTATTTATATAGATAGTTAGAGATACATGGCCAATTTTTGTATATTTTTGTGATGGATTCTTTCAATGATCTTTTTCTCCTCTGTTTCTAGAATACTGGGGCAGTTTTCCTTAATGACCTATACAGGCTCCTTTTTTTTTTTTTTTTTTTTTTTTTTTTTTTGGTCATGGCCATCAAGTAATTCACTAATTTTTAAACTGTCTCTTCTGGATCTATTTTCCAGATTGGCTATTTTCCCAATGAGCTATGCCATATTTTCTTCCATTTTTTTCATTCTTTCTTGTTTGTTTGACTGATTCTTGCTGTCTCAATGAAGTCATTAGTTCTATTTGCCTTGTTCTAATTCTTAATGTGTGATTTCTCCAGTTGGCTTTTCTATCTCTTTTTCCATTTGCTTTATTCTACTGTTTAAGGAATTGTTTTCTTTAGACACTTTTTTTCCTCTCATTTCCAAGATGTTGACTCTCTCATCCATACTTCTCATTTATTTTCTCATTTTTTCTACCTTCCTCATTTGCATTTTGAAGTCTTGTATGAACACTTCCAAGAAGCCTCTTTGGATTTGAGACCAAATCATATCACTCTTTGAGATTTCCTTGATGGACATTCTGACCTGAGTTTGTGCTTTTGTCTGCCTTGTCACTATGCTAGCTTTCTGTGGTTAAGGTTCTTTTCAGTTTCTTGCTCATTTTCTTTTCTTTTCTTTTGGTATTCCCCCCACCACTCTTTTATTTATTTATTTAATCTATGTGTTTGTTTGTTTATTCATTCATTCATTTATAGATTTATCTATTCATTCATTCATTTACTTATTTATTTATTTGTTTACTTATTTATTTATTTATCTGTCTATCTAATTATTTATTTGTTCATTCATTTATCCATTTATTTATTTAGCCATTCATTCATTTACTTACTTATGCATTCATTCATTTATTGATTTATTTGTTTGTTTGTTTCTTTATTTATTTATTCTTTACTTCTATGTGTAGCTCCCTGCTGCTGGGTAAAGGGAGCGCTGTCCCAAGCTTCCAGTGCAGCTCTGACCTCTGCTTTGAGCACAGCTTCCCATTGTGTTTGCAGGGATTGCTCTGCTTGCTCTGTTCAGGAATCAGCCTGGTTTCTCAGAGTTTGCCTTCTGAGCTGGGATGGGAAGCTGCTCCCTGCTCTGCTCCTCTGCTGAGCCAGGACCAAAGGTCTGATTTACTGATCTGCTGTGATTAAGCCCTTATTTTGATGGGTGCTTTCCCAGAATCTATCTGACCTGGGCTCTACACCCTTTTAAGCTTTCTTGAAGTTTTCCAGTTGATCTTGAGCTGCAGAGGGGTTCGATTCTGTCAGTCTCTGTTTAGAGGTTCGGTTTCATGTGATTTTCAAGCGAAACTAGGAGAGTTCGAGCAGCTTCCTGACCTTACTCTGCCATCTTGGCTTTCTCAAGTCCCATTTTCTCACCAACAAAACCACACTGTTTCCCTCTAAATGAATTTTTTAAAAATCCTCCAATTTAAATATATTTAAATATGTTGCTTTATTTTTTTTAGAGTATGTTTAATAACTCACTACCAAATCCATGTTTCAGAGGAGCTATACTTAGGACCTACTATCTGTAGAAAATTCATTTACAATGAGCAGAATCCATTTTATACAACAAATGTTGCCCAAAATGATAGCAAGCATGTCTTTAAAGTTTGCAAATTGCTTTGTATATCTTATTTAATCTTCACAAAAACCAAGTGAGATTTTTTTATTCTCCCCAATTTTATATAGTTAAACAGAAGTTAAAGGAGATTTAAACACCCACAATGTTGCACAATTAGTCAGTGTCTAAGGCAAGATTTGAATGCTGGTCTGCCTGATTTCTAGTCTAGTGCTTCACTTCCTCTACCACCTGGCTACTCTTAAATGCCCTTAAAATAGTTTTCTTTTCTTAAATTGGTGTTTTTTCTCTTATTTGTTGATTCTATTCAGTTGTTTAGGAAGTGTTTTTCTTCATCCGTGTGAATTTCTTTCAGTCTATATTTCACAAATTAATTTGTGAGTGGGATGTTTCTGTGAGAAAAATACTTTTTTTTTTCCTCTTCAAAGTCAACTGTTATAAATGGTCATTAGGTTCTCAAGTCAAGTCCATAAAATTCCCCTTAATATATCAGGCAACTGAATGCTTGAAAAAGTTCTAAAAGTAGTCCCTTAGTCTCCCTAAGCTTTCTGTGATTTGAGTACAGACTTTGAAGTCTTTGGCTTAAGCTCAACAACTCAGAAGCTTGATCTGGAACTATACACTCCCTCCTCTCCCTTTTACACTAAGCTCCTCTGAATCCCAAAGGGAATGGAAAAAATAAGAGAATGGCCACAAGCTGAGGTTCTAGCGTCTAGGCATCCCAGCAAGAGCATCAGAGGAGGTAGGAGAGAAAAGGAGGCTTGGGAGCTTCTAGCTGATCAGTAATGTTGGACTTTGTATTAGCTACTGAGAGACGACTGGTCACCATAAGGAGTTATGTTCCTTAACTGGTCAGAGAAGAAGGAACATTTGGAGGCTTCCCATATTCCTGGAGTAGGAAGACAAACTCACTGTGTTAGATAGCTTTGTCCCATAGAAAGGTCCTCAGCAGTATCTGAAAGTACAATACTCTTCAGAGCACTGATTCTAGACACTCATACTAAGAGATCTTGACAAAACTGGGTTGGGGGGGTAGTCTGGTCTTGCTCCATTTGGTGAATGATTTTTCACTTTTTGATATTTTGAATTATGTTGTACTACTGATCAGGGCCCTGAATTTTGTTTTGAAAATGATACACTGTGGTCCTAGTGTCTATAATCAGAAAAGAGTTCCTATGTTGAGTTTTATCTTCCTGTTTCTGTATGAGACATATAGGACTTTTAGGCAGCACCCAGTGATTTACTATGTTTCCAGATTGTGCTATTACTGCTGTTCCAAATTATTACTAGTGAAAAGAGGTATGTGAAGGCCAGGAATGTAAGCTATCTCTCTCAGGGTTTAGGTAGGAGTCTTTAAAAGTCCTGCATGTATTTATCTGTAAGAAAAATCTCCTTTATTGCAAAACTCTGAATGTCAGGATTCACTTGACTGGGAATGTTAGTTAAGAAGTTATCATGGCAGTGGGGAAGAGCAGCAATGGCTCAAATTAGATGAAATACTTTGAAAATCTTGCAGCATCACATGATTGTCAGATAATAATAAACATAATTTATTTAGCTAGCAAATATGTTGTGTTTTAAGTTTCACATATGTTATTTCATATTGATTGTTACAATCTGGTAAGATAGATACTATTATTATCCTCCTCATTTTGCAGCTGATGAAACAGAGGGAAGGAGGGGATAGGTGACTTGCCCAGGATCACATAAATCATAAGTGTCTGAAGCTGCATTCAAATTCTGTTCTTCCTGACTGAGTCCCATAATCTATCCTATTTACCCCTTCCATCTTGCTGCCTCCCAGAATAAATATGATGATTGTAATGATAATGAGCATGATGAGGATGATTTATGTGAGGGTTATTAATAAATCAAGTATTTATAAATTGGGGGCTGAATCTTTTAAAACAGTATTTTTCCTTAGACCAGGCTTGTTATAAATCTGAATGAGTGATAATCTATGTAGTGAAAGTTTCCTGTATCGTGTAAAGGACTTAGCCAAGGTTATGGATTTAGAAACTACTTTTATAAGGAGAACAAAAATAACCTCTCTTTCCTCTCACTAAACAGAATTTTTTTTTAACCCCACAGGAAATCTTTTGATAATCCTATGGTTTCATTCTATCACAAAAAGCACTGCACACTCAGATAATTGTTATGCTTCCTTTCCCTTGGCACCCATTTGCTACATCTTCCTTGTATGTTACTTCCGTAATGCCTTAACCTCTCCAAAATGAATCCTAACATCTCCACTGCTAGTGTTTGGCTCTTGAGTGGCAAGTTAGCTATTTCCTCAGTACTGAGAAGCAAGGTCCAGCCTCTGGGTGGCTTTCTGGCTGCAGAATGTAATAACTGGTGTCACTAACACAACAAAATTTTATGTGATTTTTTTTTATTGTCTGCTAGAGAATTATAGCTATGACTTGTAGAGCAGATGTGTGAGGCCGCAGGCAGAGTGCATCTGTTTTCTCTCTCTGTGGCCTCTGAGTTCTCATCCCTGGCAGCAGGCAGATTTCATGTACTGTCATTGTAGATCACATCTAGATGACAAAAAGACTTTACCAAAAAAACAAAACAAAACAAAAAATAACCTGCAGCTTTGCCCTGCTTCTTCTGAACTAACTTCTTTCTTCCATTTATCTATGTAATTGCCAAAGTTTCCCCTAAGATAAGCTACCTTCAAGGTTTAGATTCTTTTTTAAATAGTATTTTTTCCCCAATTAGATATCAAGACAATTTCAGTATTTGTTTTTACGAGATTTTGACTTCCAAATTTTTCTTCTTTTTTCCCTCTCTCCCCTTCCTTCTTTCTAACATATTAGGGAATTTGATATAGATTATATATGCGCTATTATATAGAATATATTTCCTTATTAGTCTTAGTTGTGAAAGAAGAAACAGATCAAAAGGAAAAAAATAAAAAAGAATAAAGTGAAAAAAATGTTCTTTGATCTGCTTTCAGAGTCCATCATTTCTTTAACTGAATTAAGATAGCATTTTTCTTAATGAGTCCTTTGTATTTATCTTGGATTTTTGTGTTGTTGAAAAAAGTTGAGTCATTCATACTTGATTATCCCACAATGTTGCTGATATTGTACACAATGTTTTCCTGGTTCTACTCATTTCACTTTGCAAAAGTTTATACAAGTCTTTCCAGGTTTTTCTGAAATCTTTATGCTCATCATTCTTATTGCACAATTGTTTTCCATTACATTCATATACTTATTCAGCCATTTCCTAATTAATGGGCATCCCCTCAATTTCCAATGTTTTTCCACCACAAATAGGCTACTATAAATACTTCTGCATATGTAGGTCCTTTTCTTTTTTAAGATTTATTTGGAATAGAGATGCAGTAGTAATATTGCTATATCAAAGAGTATGCACAATTTGATTGCCCTTTGGACAGAGTTCCAAATTGATCTCAGAGTGGTTGGATCCATTCATTGGATACCAACAGTATATTAGTGTCCCAATGTTATCGCATCTTCCCCAATATTTATCATTTTCCTTTTTGGAGAGTCAAATTAGCTAATCTGATGTGTATGAAGTACATTTCTCTAATTAAAAGTGATTTGCAACATTTCTTCATATGCCTATGAATTACTTTTATTTCTTCATCTAAAAACAATTAGACTTTTCACAAGAAACAATGTAGTGAAGTGAGAATACCAGACATAGAGTCCAAACCGGTTTCAAGTTCAGCCTTTGATACTTACAACTATATGACCTTGATCAAATCATTTAACTTCTGAACATCAGTTTTCTTGAGTGTAAATAGGAGCAATACTAATGGCAGGAGTTGCCACCTGTGCAAAGGTATTAAATTGGAGGAGGGAATGCTGAATTCAGGGAAGAGCAAGTAGGATGCTATGGCTAAAATGTATATATATATATATATATATATATATATATATATATATATATATGCTGAGAGTGAGCAATGTAAGCTAGAAATACACTTTGGAGGGCTTTAAAATCCAAGAAGTTAGGGAGTTTTGTTTTTGTTTTTCTTTTTTATCCTAGAGGCAATAAGAGGCTATTGGAAATTCTTGAGTAGAGGAATTGAGTAATATGATCAGACTTTATATTTCAGGAAAATTATTTGATAATGATGTGCTCTTTCCCTAAGTAAATCATAAGGGTAGAGTAGTAGTAATTTAGAATTTCATTATCTCATGTACTTTCTCCATATGTTCTCTAGCATTAAGCAGGGCTGTTCAATATATAAGTGTTGACTAATAAATGAATCCATTCTAATGACAATATTCCCCAGAGAACATATTTATATGTTAACAAAAGTTTTCTCTATAGACAGAATCTTAGTGAAAAATCAAAATAGCAGGTCCATAGAGTTGGCATTTGAGAGTAGGGAAGGGTTTTAATGACCGGCAGAAACCATCAGCTATTCATCATTCATATTTAATACATATACACACAGAGTATGTATACATCCATATACAAATATACATGTAATATGTATAGATATACATAGAGATGAATGGATAGATTCCATGTATACATACATATATACATACATATGTTTATATATATATATATATGTGTGTGTGTGTGTGTCTGTAAATTGTGTGTAGTCAACAGTATAGTGTCGACTTGGCTTTCTAAAAGGGCTATGGGAGTTGGTATAAGAGGTCAAAGCCCTAGCAAGAAACATTGAGATATTTTTCTATAATGATGTGCACAGTGTGGTGGGTATAATAAGCACACAGTGTTAGGCTTGGAGGCAGAAAGATCTGTGTTCAAATCCTGTATTTAATACTTACTAGTTATATAACTTCTAATAACTTACTTAACCAAGCCTCATCTATAAAATGAAAATCACACATAGGCTACTTATCTTATGGAATCATTATGAAATTCAAATGGAATAATGTATATAAAAGCATTGCAAACTTTAAAGTGCCATGTAAATATCAATTATAATTATTAACAAGGTTTTGGAATATTGGATTAGAATGTCCTGTTGAATTCAAAAACATTAAAATTATAATTTTAAAGATTTGATCTCATAGATAATTGTGTTTTGACATGTAGTAATTTTGGTTCACTCTGAAATACATATTATTGTTCCTTTTTTGTCTTTAACATTTTTATTTTTAAAAAATAAGTAACAAGCAGTTATTTTCTGTCTCTCCTACATCCCTCCATCTTGTATAAATTATTGTAACCAAACTCAAAAGTCAAACAAAATAGATCACCCCTAACATGTCCACAATTGTATACCTCATTCTGTTCTTTTTGTCTGTTACCCTTCTGTGAGGATTAGAATGTTTTATACTTTGTCCTTTTGAATCAAGGAGAGTTATTACACTAATCAGAATCCTTATGTCCTTCAAAATTATTTGAAGTTGAATGGTGGAATTGAAAAAATACTTGGATGAGAGCCAGGAAAAATAGATTTGAATCTTGACAATACTATATCTTAATTATGTGACCTTGAACAAATCATTTACCTCTCTGATCCTCAATTTCCCCAGCTGTAAAATAAGAGAACAGAAAAAAAATCACATCTGAGGTCCTTTTAATCCGTTAGACTCTATGATTCTGTGATTGTGATATCTAGGCTGAAAGGGCCATTTTAGAAACTGTCGATTCTTTCCTCACAGAGCACATGTAAAATTTATCCTTCAATTCCATTTTGGCAGTTCTAACTTGAAATTCTTGTCATTGCTGCGCTGGTGTAGATTTCCTAGGATTTCAACTTTCCTTCTGCTCTGTTATTGCCTGCCCTTTGTCCATTTAATTATTCAATAGCACATCTTTCAAGAAGTACAAGGCTGGGGAATAAATATAAGTCATACCTTGACATAATGGGAGGAGGTGACCTGTATATACTGAGAAATTGTGCCTCCACTACAGGTGTATTTAGATGGCATTTATCTGGATTTTTAAGAAGGATTGTTACATTTTCAGAATTGAAAATAAGTACCACAGAGAGGCCAGTGGACAGCTACATGGTGAGTGTGACCAGATGTCAATATTTAAAGAATCAATCACTTTGACATCAATAGATGTCATTAGGGAAATGCAGGATTAAAACCAAACCACACCAAAACAATATGAGTTTTTCATATGATGAGAGAGAAGGTTGTCTGATGGACAAGCCATATGCTTTGGGGGCATTCTTGCAATGTCAGAAAATGTAGGCTAATAGTCTGTTGCATGGTGACTTTAAGGAAAGTAATATTGGGTACTGTTGGAGGATATGTCCACAACAATAAGGTCAAAGGTATAATTGAGTATTTCATAAGGAGAGAAGGTCATGATTTCTTTTTTTTATCATAGTTTTTTTTTTTTTATTTTTCAAAATATATACATGGATCATTTTTGACATTTACCCCTACAAAACCCTATGTTCTAATTTTTCCTTCCTATCCTATCCCAGCTGGCAAGTGATCCAATATAGGTTAAACATGTGCAATTCTTCTATAAATATTTTCACAAATATGCTGCACAAGAAAATCTTGTGAAAGAAAAAGAAAAGATCAAAAAGGGAAAAAATGAAAAAGAAAACAAAATGCAAGCAAACAACAACAAAAAGAGTGAAAATGCTATATTGTGATCCATATTAAGTTCCTACTGTCCTCTCTCTGGGTATGGCTCTCTTCATCATAAGACAATTGGAACTGGTCTGAATCACTCCATTGCTGACGAGAGCCATGTACATCAGAATTGATCATCATCTAAACTTGTTGTTGCCATGTACAATGATCTGGTTCTGCTCATTTCACTTAACATCGGTTCATGTCAGTCTCTCCAGGCCTCTCTGAAATCATCCTGCTGATAATTTCTTATAGAACAATAATATTCCATAACATTCATATAGATGGTGATTTCTTTTGATAGATTCTTCATCTGGACACTCCTTAACTGTCCTTGTTAGCTATCTGATAAATAAAAGTTACACCAAAGTAATCTTCTGAGGCTCAGGATATATGTCTTACTCCCTGAGGAATTGTTTAAATTTTTTGAAAGTATTGTTCTGCATGTTTTTGGCATGCTAACTTAGATAAAGACACCTGGGAAGGATGCATCATATCTGCCTCTTCTTCAGAGTTAATTTTCTGGTCAGAATGACCGAATGACGATAATTCTATTAAAATGCAAATTGAGGCTACAGTTCTGTTCTACGCTTTATTGTGTTCCAGAGATTAATATGAATCTTTCCTCCATCATCCTAATAAAATGTTTGAGAAATCCATAAGCAACATCATGGATAAACATTATCTATTCCGGGAAGAAGCTGGAATTTGGGACCAAAATTAAATTTGGATATTAAATGTGGATTTTAATCATGCTGAATCTGTCATTGGAATAAAATTTTTGAGAACTAGTTATGAGATCAGGAGTCAGAAACCACTTAGCTTTGGTTTCAAGTTTTAGCTTTGATTCTTTCAGAAACTTGCTAGATGACATCAGTCACATCACTGGATCTCTATACCTTAATCATGCAATCTATGATAATATAAACTACGTTGAACCCAGAAATCTTTGGAGTCATTGCAAGCTCTATACTGAATAAACAACTATTTTTGTTTGTGTTATTCATTGGGTGTGTTTAAACCATCAAATTCCTTTGTTTTTCTTATTATTTGAGCTTTTTCCAGACCTGTCTTGGAATGATCAGCATAAAAGACAGTATGATCTCCCTAATGCTGGGCCAGAGTTATTCAGAAATCTCTTAGTCCTATTCTTATAAAAGAAAAAAAATATAAAGTGTTACTTTCTCTATATTTAATGTCAAAAGAAATAATCATTTTTATTAATTTCATATTTTTAAAAATTAGTTAAGTAACAAAACTCTATGGATAGTTTTTATTAGAATAGGTGTGATGAAAACATGGAACAGTAGTCCCTCATAAGAATGCAAACATAAGCAGTGCAGGAATGTTTAACAACTAGCTTTTCAAGAGAAGAAATTTATGAATGACGTTTAAATTTCATTTGAACTATTAATATATACTTTATTATTTTCTTAAGTCAAAATAATCAACAAGACAATAAATTATCAAGATCTGTTTTACGGATTTCAAAAGTATACATGGTAGTAGTGAAAATTTAACCATTAGCTCTCATGAGCTGGTCTGAGCTGGCTCCAGTGCAGCCTTGAATACCCTGCAATGGAAAGTCTTAGTCTAAGAAGTAAGAGGACAGCATTCTAGTACTCTAATAGTGTCTACTTTGAACCTGGCACATCTCTTCATCCTCTGAACCTCTGTTTCCTTTTCTGTACAACAGTGAGTAAGATTTCATAATCTCAAAACTCCCTTCCAAATCCACAGTTTTATCATAAGCACATTTACTTACCAGGATTATAAATATCATTTTGATATCCTAGAAACTAGTCATCAAAATAAACATAACATTAGATTGAGAACCGAATAATTAATGTGGGAAAAATCTATTTTTAAATGGCTTAATATTAGTCAGTTTATAAAGTTTATTATTATTCTTTCTATGGAAAGATGATGCTATTGTCAGGAACATTGCTCATTTATATAAAGACAGAATGTTTTCCATCTCTGTGTAGGTTTCAATTAATCATCTTTTTGTAACTGATAATGCTAATTACCTGCATCTCAGAGAGACAGTCAATCTCTGAAAGAAGCAAGTTTTTTTTAAAAAATGATAACTAACCAATCGGCTCCTATGAGTGAATTCAACTTGAGTGAGGGTCTAAATTAAGAATTTAATCTCCATCCTAGAAACTACAGATGATTTCAAATTCATCTGGAAAGCACTTCATTAGGCTTTTGCCCAATTCTCTGCTACAAACTAGTTTGAGTTCCTATTGCTTAGGAGACCAAATTAATTTTTATGCTTAATTTTTATGTGACACACAATCTTCCTATGAGATCTAATTCTTCCACCTCAGTTGATAAAATCACCTTGTTCTATCTCTAGTTAAATACAGATCAGAGTAGTCAGGGTGGGGAAGGATTTTCAAAATCATCTACTTTAACCTTTTCATTTCATAATCAAGGAAACTGAAGCCCAGGTCTCAATGTTTTATTTGTTTTCATCAATTTAGATGAAACCAAGAACAATAAATGACTTCTTTCTCTAACAAGATAAAATGCTTTTTCTTATTAATACTGAAAAAAAAAGGTTGCTGAAGTAAACTATTTTTAAAAAGCCAGAGGTGCCATTAGAACAGTACACTGTAATATTGGGGAAACTGAGGCAAGATAGAGATTAGAGAGTTTTTAATATTTTATTTGAAAGGGAGAGATTTACTGGGATCAAATGGATCCATGATTTGGCCCTAGGGCTGAATGAGACTATCATCCCCAAGACTCCAGCATCCAGCAATTAATGTGTACTTCCCATGAAGTGTATGTGTGCCTATATGTGTATATATACACATATAGGCACATATATATATATATATATATATATATATGTATATATATATATATATACACACACACACGGCTCCAAGAGACTGGGGTAGACTGAGGCAGGGGTGGAGTCAGAGCACTGAGAGCACAGAGGGACTATCAATCCGGTTCTGAGAAGGTGGGGAGAGGCACTGGGCATTTTGATAAATTAGTATCAAGAAGAACAGTGACAGAATAGGGGAAGACATCAGACATTCTGATAAGTAGGGAAGGTCTGGGGTCTTGCTGTCTAAGACAGAAAGTCTTTCTCCTTATCTGGATCATGATGATTAGCAGGGGATATGTTGCATCCAAGCAGAACAAATCAGGGAAATTGAAGTAGAACAATTAGGGAAATTGAGATAGAATAATCAAAGGAAACAGTGGCATACCACCACCAGAATCACAAAGCCACAAAATGAAATTTTGAATTTGCTCAGCATAGTTAAGCAGAAGTATATATTTCCCATTTTGTTTTTAGAGCAAAGTGGGACGAGACTGATTATGAAATAAAGAGCAACTTTATTTTACCTCTGTAAATATTACGTGTGAGTATTTCAACCAGACATTTGTCCAATTACTGAATTGTCTTAGCTTTTAATTACAAATCAACAATCATAAATGTTACATTCAGTATTGACTTAGGTTACCTTTCCAGGTGAAAACTACTTAGAATAATTTATCTTATTTCCACTGCTCAGACACTCTATGTATTACTTTTGCCTTGTATCCTTCAAAAATTTAGTTGGATTTGTAAGTTTTATGGATAAGAAATATGTCCAAAAATCTGTCTAAAATATGTCTTATGATATTGCTAAAACTTTATCTTAAAATTTCTATTGTTCATTTTTTACCAAATTCAGGTGAGGAGATAGATACAGTAGGAGAGGGATACCTGAATGTATATATAATAGGTCAGAGAGAGGAGGCAAATATTTGAAAATAGAAAGCTATGTACATGGAATAGTAGAAATGTATATGTTTAGATGTGTGTGTATATGTACACACTTTTATAAATGTATAAATGTGTATAGATGTGTATATACATCTACACACACATATATATAAATATATATCTTGTATTTTTAAAGATATGTTTTAAAATGTAGGTTTGGGATAACATGTATAAATAAGAGATGTTCAATTATGCATATACATATATATATGCAGAAATATACTATGTATCTATAATATATATATATATATATATATATATATATATATATATTTATTTTTATTTATTTTTTTTTTGAGAGGGGACCCTGAAACTCTAAAAATCCTTGAAGGAGAAAATCTCCTTCAACCTTGCCTCAGTGAGAGAAGATACCAGGGAATCAGATAAAGTGGTTTACCTAGATGGACCTGGTTGAATCTTAAGCTAGAGAATTCCAACCCTATTCAAATGTAGATCTTCTTCCACTCAATTCAACTCCAACTATACTCAGTCCCATCCAGAGCAACCCCCAGATCATAGGCAACTTGAGTTGCCCCAACCCCCACTAAGACATCAATATAAAAGAGCCAAACTAAAACCCTCTCTTTGCAAAGGTTCCAAACATGCCAGCTCCATGCTTGGGATGCCAAGGAGCCTCTGTCCACTGGAATATTCTTTTCCAGTGTTATCCTCTCTTTATCCTCACCTAGTTCCCTAACCAGACTTTATGTCTCTCTGTCAGGATTTCTAACCTTACTTCCAATCCCCATAATAAACCTTTTTTATCAATCTAGGTTTTCAGGTCTGTAAATTCTTTTATAGAGAATCTCTGCACCGCCAGAAGGGAGTCTCCAAAACTCCCTACCCTTGTGCCAAATCCCAAGGGGGTCAGGGGAGCCAAACCCCTCCATTTGGTTCTCTGAACCCCGAACCTGCCACTAGACCTTATCATTTAATTCCCTGACCACCAGAAAACCTAATCTTATTTTGGTTCCCTAAATCTAAATCTTATCAATATAATCACACATGCAGTCCATATTCATATGCAAATGGCAATGGTAGCATAATGAAAGCATCATGGTCAAGTGCATAGAGCACTGAATTTGGATTCAGGTAGACCTCGCTTACTAAATCTGTGACCCTGGGCCAGTTATTCAATTAGTATGCCCTTCAGGCTTCTCCCTTGTATTTCTCTACTATGATGTATTCTATATATGGGGAAGTATTCCCTACACCAGGAGAAATCACAGATCCTTTGTAATATATATTTGCCTATAGTACATGCACGTATGTAGGTAATCCTGTCTCAACATACCTTTGCACAGGTTGTCTATTGCTCAAATCTGGAATGATTTGATTTCTCAGCCTTGTCTTTTGGAATCACTGGCTTCTTTCAGGATTTTCCTTAAATACTACCCCTTACAGGAAGCTTTTTCCAGTCCCCAGCTGCTATTTCCTTTCTCTCTCTTCTTGCCTTTTATCTACTCTTGTGTTTCTGGTATGTTGCTATTTTTATCCACAACATCTCCTCCATTAGAATGTAAGCTTCTTGAAAGCTGATATTGTTTTTGTCTTGCTTTGAATCCTTAGCAATTAGCCTAGTTTCTGGCTCATAATGACAGCAATTAGCCTAGTTCCTGCTTCATAATGAGACACTTCAATGAATCACTTCCTTGCTTGATGCACACCCCTTATATATGACCAGTTTAGTAACTGTCCCCGCTGAATGTCCTGCTGGTCAGAGGACTTCTTTTTCTTTTTTCTTTTTCTTTTCCTAACCATTACTAGTAGAGAAGTTTTCTTCCCTTCCTTCCTTTCCTTCCCCTTCATCAACACAGATTCCCTCCTGCTGCTTGGGAATAGCCCAGGGTTCCAACACATATTTCTATTTTCTTCTCACTTGTGAGTATAGGGTGGAGTGGAGATTTGTGGATTAGATGGGGGAAGAAGGAGGAGGATTATTTCCAGCAAACCTTTTCCCCAGCCCTATTCAGGGATGCCCCAACTCCCCAGAGTTACATAGTTAGTTGGTTTTCTTAGCATAATCCAAGTCCCCATCCCATTCTTTTATATAGATACCTCCACTAAATGTCCTGACCTGCTTGCTTGTTATGGCAGAGTTGCCCCTTCCTACCCCATGTCCTGCAAATCTGTGAATTCTTTTGAAATATCAGTGAATTTCTCTTTACTATTTTTATACAAGGGGAGCTAGATGGTGTAGCTTTGTCTTTCTGAGTTCAACTATGGCTTTAGACACTAACTGTTTCACCTTTGGCAAGTCACTTCACCATGTTTGCCTCAGTTTCCTCATCTGTAAATTGAGCTGGAGAAGGAAATGGGAAAGCATTTTAGTAATTGTGCCAAGAAAATCCTAAATGGGATTGTAAAGGTTTGGGAACAACTGAAATGACTGAACAACAAATATGAATTTTTATATAAATATGTACCATATCTACTTACTTAAAATGCATCTAGAAAGCATAGTAAATAAAGCACCTGTCAGAAAGACTTAAGGTAAAATATTACATATCAGCTGTGTGACCTCTAGCAAGTCACAACTTCTCTCTCTTTCTCAGTTGCCTTAATGTAAAATGGGGATAAAAATTGAACCTACTTTTCAGAATTTTTGTGAGAACCAAGTGAGATAATTTTATGTACTTAGCGCAGCACCTTACCAGGCTTTTTTGTTTGTTTCCTAAATTCAGGTTAGAGTATACAGGTTATAGGAGAGGATTTTTTTAATCTCTTCCAATTTCTAATTGTTAGAAACTATTGGCTTTCAAAACCCAAAGAAACTTAAAATACAATAATGGCTAGTAATCATTGTGGCTAGCATTTATATAGTGCTTTAAGGATTGTGATACACTTGAGAACTCATTTTATCTTCACAACAATCCCCAAAATAGATGCTGTTATTATCGCTCTATTTCATAGATGAGGAAACCAAGGAGATTGATGTCAAATGACTGAGGCAGAATTTGAATACAAGTCTGCCTGATTCTAGGTCCAGAACACTAGCAATTATATTACCATGTTACTTTGTGTAGCAAATAAGCTATGCCAGGACATCAGTTTTATATATAGTAGATTTTTTTTTTAAAGATATTGGATTAACGTAGTTACAAAATCCTGATGTGTCAAAAGAGGTGGTAGATCATCAGTGTTTGTCACTAGTTTATTGGTCTCTATAGTAACCTACCTCTTTCATATTTTTCCCTGGCTTTTCTACACTTTTGACCTTCATTTCCTCCATTTTACCTTTACTAGTTTTTTTTTCCCCTAGTTTGGTCTGGTTCTTTTAGAATCATTCCTTGTCTGGTGACTTAATTTGCTATTAGTTTCAGATAGGCCTAAGTCTGGGAACATCAGGAGAAAAGGCAATAATTGTAGCAAGTACAGGCAATATCTTCAGGATTACTTAGTTTTTACCCATAAAGGATTGGGATTCATACTTCCAATCCTCACCTGCAACTCACCTGAACCAAGCACCACCCAAAACCATGGAAACTACAATTCTGGAAGTGAGCAGCTAACATGAAGGTAGTTAAGAAGATGGTGCTTGTCTAGAGTCAGAACTAGGGCAATCCTGTCTGAATGTGCTGAAATTGAGAGAGTACCAATAGCATTGTAAGGGGAGGGGGGAGGAGCAGATATCTCTGCCCCTAGAAGATATACCCTTTACAAACTTTTTCCCTAATAGTCTCATTCAAATGAAAGAAATGATTATTTCTTTGAAATAGTAAAACAACAACAACAACAAAAACAAAACAAAAAAACTAATTATTAATTGGTACCAATTTTCCATTTTTCTCCTTCCTTATCTAGAAACAAGCCAGTGTGGGAAATCTTGGGCAGAAATTTATACAGCCAGGATGACTAAGATCTAATAAAATCCTGTAAAGAAATCCTAAATTTAGGCTAATCTGTGGATTCCAGCTCATTGTGTTTAGTCAGACAGGTCTGGGAAAAATGTGAATTCTCACTTTTGTCAGACAGGTGATATGAAAATTGACTAAGATTTGGATGCTCAATGTAACATATACCAAGACCCTCATTGGAATAAGCTCACCTCTCATTATAACGGTCATTATTTGTTAACCAAATCCATTGATTGCCATCCTCATGAACAGCCCCCCTCCCCCTTCCAAAAGCATATAAGCATTGAGTGGATTCCATGAGGAGTGTTTGGCATTCAAGAGTGTCACTGATCCTTTTATTAATACAATTCTGGCATTATTAATAAAATGCTTAATTACCCAGGAACTATGTCTCTTGAAATTTTTGAATGTCACACAGGGTATTACTACCTCCTCCAAGCAGTTGCTGAGGCCCTTGGATCTGCCTTTTCTCTTAGCTCATCAGCAATGGCTTGTTTCTTCATTAAGCCAAATCCACCTGTATTCCTTATAGTTTCTTTCCCCAGGCAAAGAATTTCTTTATTAATGGATTTATCTGACAATTAGATTTGCCTATTTGGACCCTCTACTAAAATATGATTGATAGGATCAGAATCCAAAGATCTATGCTAGGCTAAAGTATATTGTGTTGAATCCCATAAGATAAAATTCAACTTGGGTACAAAAATCAACTCTCTAAATGTGAGATGGAAGTACATTGGATCCATAGCAATTATTCTGAATAAACATTTTGGGATTATAAAAAGATGGTGAGTTTAGTATGAATTTGTAGTGTGAAAGAAAAATAAAAGCCCTCAAATGGTAAGGTAATCTTAAAAGGATATTGTAAGTTCAAGGACTAGGGAGGTAATAGACCTATTACCAAAACTCATCCAGAGTATTATATCCAGTTTGAGACACTATGAAGAGTGCTAAGAGTAGGAAAAGAAGGATGGTGAGGGACTTTGAATCCATGGCATATGTGGATTAGGCAAAGGAACTAGCATGAAGGGATTAGGGAGTCACATAATAGTTGTGTTCAAATAATTGAAGAGCTGCTGTGTGAAGGGAAAATTAAATTTGTTTCCTTTGTCTCCATGGATAAGAACCAGGAGCAATGTTACTAAGATACAAAGAGGTAAATTTAGGCTTGATGTTAGAGAGGGGGAATCTTCCTAATAAATAAAGTTTTTTAAAAAAAGAATAGATTGCCTCAAAAGTTGGTGAGTTCTCTCTCTTTGGGGGACTTAACTATATTACAGTGATGGTTCATTTTGGAAGGCGTACTAGATGACTTCTGAAAAATCTCTAAAATTCTTTCATTCTATAATATAGTAGTAAGCTCCTGGCAGTTTTGTATTTGACCAAGCAAATCTGATTAAGAATACATTTAACTGAAATTTTCTGAACTTTATTAAGAAGACTTTGAAAATGGAAAGAATGAAGGAACTACATGGCACAGAAAGTGAGATGCCTTAGAAAGTAATGAAGCACAATATAGAAAGAACAGAGGAAATGACCAGTAATGAAAGAGAAAAAATACCTAAGCAATAAAAATTTAATAAAAAACCTAACAATAAAACTCATGCCTTCACATCTATCTACCAGTTTCCTAATTATGAGTAATAAACAGGATGAACTAGGGAGCTTAATTCTAGGAGTAAATTTGACCTAGGCATCATAGAGATAAGAATGAATAGGACTCATGACTAAAGGTTATAGATTTTTAAATAATAATTGCTTTTGATTTTTCAAAATACATGCAAAAATCATTTTCAACATTCACTCTTGCAAAACCTTGTGTTCCAAATTTTAACCTCTCTCTCCAGCTGCCCCTTCCCTTATTGAGCAAGTAATCCAATGTTGGTTAAGTGTGTGCAATTCTTCTAAACATATTTTCAAATTTATCATGCTTTCAAGAAAAATAAGATCAAAAGGGGGAAAATGAGAAACCACCACAACAAAAAAATGAAAATACTATGTTGTGATCCACATTAAGTTCCCATTATCTTCCCTTTGGATGCAGATGGCTTTCTCCATCACAGGACTATCTGTGGAATTGTCCTGATTCAAAAAGAAAAGTAGATAGATGGCTGAGTATCAGTATCCCTTAAGAAGATATTATAACTTGGGGGGCAGAGCCAAGATGGCAGGGAAGATACACGCGACTTTTTAAGCTCTTCTCTTACCCTCTTTATCAATATTATATCGAGCTTCAAAAATAGTCTTGACTGCTACAATTCGTAAAGATAAGAAGTAGAACAACTCACTGGCTGAAGAAAATCTGCAGTCTCGCCAAAAAAGGTTGGTTCCGGGGCCAGGGGGGAGATCAGCGCAGACGGGAGAGAAATTAGGTTCCGAGGAGAGTCTCAAACCGAAAGTGAAAGCACAGATCTCAGCACAAGCGTGCAGCCCCAACCCGCAGTACGGGGCTTTTCCTTGGGGCAGTTGTGATCCTACACGGCAGGAGGCCGCAGCCCAGGTTAGCCTCCAATCTGCGCAGTGGGGAGCTCGGCTTGGGGCCATAGAGCTTTTCCAGGGCCGATTTGCATCAGGCAGAGAAGCTGGGCAGAGTTTGCAGCAGTCTGCAGACTGTGGTCTGCGGTCTGTGGTATGCGGTCAGCTGCTAATACTCACAGTCCCACAAGAGGCTCCGGCCTGGGGCAGTGACACTTTCACCCCTTAGTCTCTAGCTGAGGGCAATCGCTAATCCACTCAGCCCCTACTAAGCAGTTTGATAGCTCGGCCAGTGCTGAATCCACTTCCTGTTGGGGAAGGGAAAACTCTCACTCAGAGCACTCCCATACCTCGGAGCCGGAAATCGGTTTACATCTTTCCATGCTGTGCAGAGGAAGCTGGTAACCCCCTTGCCTAGGAGACATACCCTAAAGGCTTTAAAACATGAATAAAAAGATGAAAAGAACAATTGACAGCTTCTATGCAGAAAAAGAGCAGGTCAGCAAACCTGAAGAGACCTCAAACAGCAAAAATGCATCAGACTGTCTTCCTTTACATGATGCTCTCATAGAAGAGACCATTAAAAGTCTCAAAAGAGAGTAGAAGATAAATGGGGAAAGGAAAGAGAAGCCTTACAAGAGAGCAACAACTTCCTGAAATACGAATTGGAAAAGTTAAAAAATTCCCAGGAAGTGCAGGGAAACAAAATTGGTGAATTGAAAAATAAAGAATTCACTAGAAAGTAGGATTTGTGAATTGAAAAGACAAAGAACTCAAAAGAAAGTATGATCTGTGAATTGGAAAAAGACAAAGAACACGTAAGAAAGTAGGATCTGTGAATTGAAAGAAAATAATTCACTAAAAAATTAGTGAAATGGAAAAAAATTCCACAGACCAAAACAATACATTTAAAAACTCAATTGGACATATACAGAAAGAAGTAAAAAAAGCTAATGAAGAAAATAATTCTTTAAAAATTAGAAGTGAACAAATAGAAACTAATGATTCATTGAGACAGCAAGAATCAGTCAAGCAAAACCAAAAATTGACAAACTGAAAAAACATGAATTATCTACTTGAAAAACGACAGACCTAGAAAATAGATCTAGAAGAGATAATGTAAGGATTATTGGGCTCCCTGAAAACCATGATGAAAAAAAAAGTGCCTAGACACTATTTTTCAGGAAATCATGAAAGAGAACTGCCTTACATGTAATAGAATCAGAAGGTAAAATAGGCATTGAAAGAATTCATCGAACACCATCTGAAAGAGACCCCAAAATTAAAACTTCAAGGAATATTGTGGCAAAATTTCAGAACTATCAGATTAAGGAAAAAATTTTACAAGCAGCAAAAAAAAAAAAACATTTAAATACTGAGGTGCCACAATAAGGATCACCCAAGATCTGACTGCCTCTATATTAAAGGAAAGAAGGGCCGAATTATGAATATTCCGAAAGGCACAAGAACTGGGATGCAGCCAAGAATAAACTACCAGCTAAGCTGAGCATTTTCTTCCAGGGAAGAAGAATGGACGTTTAATAAACAAATGAATTCCATTTGTTTCTGAAGAAAACCAGAATTAAACAAAAAATTTGATCTCCAGGCATAGAACTCAAGAGATGCAGAAAAAGGTAAAAATAACTCTTGAGAATTGTATTTCTGTTGTGGATATACAAAAAGAATAACATGTATAAATTTGATTGTACTGATATAACTAAAAAAGGGAAGGATATGGAAAAGGGATGATGGCAGAACTAAGGTGGGAAGGAGGGTTAAAAGAGGGAAACCACATCCCACAAAGAGGCAAAGGAAACATCATATCTGAGGGAGTTTAGAGAGGGGGAGGAACATTAGTGAATCTTACTCTCAATCAGAGTTGGACTCAAAGAAAAAATAATATGACATTTGGTTTCAGAGAAAATTCTCTCCTCCTCATTAAAACGGGGAGAGGAAAAGGCAAAAGAAAAAAGTGCAATAAGGGAAGGAAGGGAAAGACTCAAAAGGGGAGAGGGAGGGATTATAAAGAGGGTAAGATCAAGATACAAAGAGGGGTACATAAGTTTAAAAGGGGAAAGAGGGTTGGGGAGGCAAGAACAAGTAAAGCACAATCTGGGGTTATTAGGATGGTAGGGAAACACAGATTTAGTAATTCTAACCATAAATGTGAATGGGATGAACTCCCCCATAAAGAGGAGGCAGATAGCAGACTGGATCAAAAGTCAGAACCCTACAATATGTTGTTTACAAGAAACACATTTAAAGCAGGAGATACATATAGAGTAAAGCGTAAAAGGCTGGAGCAAAATCTATTATGCTTAGGTGAAGTCAAAAAGAGGAGCCATCCTTATCTCCAGATCAAGCAAAAAGTAAAATTGATCTAATTAAAAGAGATAAGGAAGGAAAATACATCCTGCTAAAGGGTAGCATAAACAACAAAGCAATATCAATATTAAACATATATGCACCAAGTGGTAATGGCATCCAACTTCCTAAAGGAGAAGTAGAAGTTGCAAGAAGAAATAGCACAAAAAAACCTGTAATAGTAGGAGAACTCCAACCTTACACCTCAGAATTAGACAAATCAAAACCACAAAACAAATAAGAAAGAAATTAAAGAATAAATAGAATATTAGAAAAAATTAGGTATGTTGGATCTTTGGAGAAAAATTGAATGGAGATAGAAAGGAAATATTTCTTCTCAGCAGTTCATGGAACCTATTCAAAATTGACCATATATTAGGACATAAAGACCTCAAAATTAAATGCAAGAAAGCAGAAATGTAAATGCTTTCTTCAGATCATGATGCAATAAAACTACATTCAACAAAAAGTTAGGGGAAAATAGACCAAAAGAATTGAAACTAAACAATTCATCTTAAAGAATGATTGGGTGAAGCAGCAAATTATAGATAACAATTAATAATTTCACTCAAGATAATGACAATGATGAGACGTCATACCAAAATTTGGGGATACACCAAAAGCGGTAATAAGAGGGAATTTTGTATCCCTCAGAGGCTTACTTGAATAAAACAGAAAGAAAAGATTAATGAATTGGGCTTGCAACTAAAAAAACTAAAAAGACCAAATTAAAAAACCCCCAATCAAATACTAAATTGGAAATTCTAAAATTAAAAGGAGAAATTAAAAATTGAAAGTAAAAAACTATTGAACTACATTAATAAAACTAAGAGTTGGTTCTATGAAAAGCCAATAAAATAGATCAGCCTTGGTAAATCTGATTAGAAAAAGGAGGGAGGAAAATGAAATTAGTAGTCTTAAAATGAAAAGGAGAACTTTCCACCAATGAAGAGGAAATAGGAGAAATAATAAGGAGTTATTTTGCTCAACTTTATGCCAATAAATTTGATAACCCAAGTGAAAATGGATGACTACCTCCAAAAATACAGACTTCCCAGACTAACAGAGGAAGAAGTAAATTGCTTGACATAGTCCCATTTCAAAAAGAAATAGAAACAGGCAATTAAACAACTCCCTAAGAAAAATCCCCAGGACCAGATGGATTACATTGAATTTTACCAAAACATTTAAAGAACAATTGGCCCCAATGCTATATAAAATTATTTGATAAAATAGGGAATACAGGAGTCCTACCAAATTCCTTCTATGACACAGACATGGTACTAATACCTAAAACCAGGTAGGCTGAAAACAGAGAAAGAAAATTATAGACCAATCTCCCTAATGAATATTGATGCTAAAATCTAAATAAATTATTAGCAAAAGACTACAGAAAATCATCTCCAAGATAATACACTATGATCAAGTAGGATTTTACCAGGAAATGCAGGGCTGGTTCAATATTAGAAAACTATCAATACTAATTGGCCATGTCAATAACCAAATTAACAAAACCATATGATCATCTCAATAGATGCAGAAAAGCATTTGATAAAATCCAACATCCATTCCTATTAAAACACTTTGAGAGTATAGGAATAAATGGACTTTTCCTCAAAATAATCAGCAGCATCTATTTAAACCATCAGTAAGCATCATATGTAATGGAGACAAACTGCAACCATCTCCCACCAAGATCTGAGGAACAAAGGTTGCCTCATATCACCGTTACTATTTAAATTGTATTAGAAACGCTAGCTATAAGCAATAAGAGCTGAGAAAGAGATTCAAAGGAATAAGAATAGGCAATGAGGAAGCCAAATATCACTCTTTGCCGATGACATGATGGTATACTTAGAGAACCCAGAATTCTAGCTAAAAGTTATTAGAAATAATCCACAACTTTAGCAAAGTTGTTGGTTATAAAATAAACCCAATAAGTCATCAGCATTCTTATATCACCAACAAATTCCAACAGTCAGAGTTACAAAGAGAAATTCCATTTAAAGTAACTACTGATAATATAAAATATTTAGGAATCTATCTGCCAAGGGAAAATCAGAAACTATATGAGCAAAATTACAGGACCACTTTTCACACAAATTAAGTCTGAGATCTAACCAATTGAAAATATTAAATGCTCTTGGATAGGGCGAGCAAATATAATAAAGATGACAATATTACCTAAACTAATCTATTTATTTAGCCTATACCAATCAGACTCCAGAAAACTATTTTAATGACCTATGAAAAATAACAACAAAGTTCATATGGAAAAACAAAAGGTCAAGAATTCAAGGATGTACATAAAAAAATCAAAATGATGGTGGCTTAGCTGTACCAGATCTAAAACTATACTATAGAGCAGCAGTTACCAAAACTATTTGGTATTGGCTAAGAATAGATTAGTTGATCAGTGGAACTAGATTAGGTTCAATGGATAAAACAGTCAACAAATATAGCAAATCCTAGTTCTTTTGACAAACCCAAAAGATCCCAGTCTTTGGGATAAGAACTTACTGTTTGATAAAAATTGCTGGGAAAATTGGAAACTAATATGGCAGAAACTAGGCATTGATCCATACTTAACGTCTGACACCAAGATAAGGTCAAAATGGTTCATGACCTAGGCATAAAGAATGAAATTATTAATAAATTAGAGGAACATAGGATAGTATTACCTCCTCAGACCTGTGAAGGGGAAGGTTTTTAAGACCAAAGCAGAACTTCAGAAGATCATTACTGATCACAAAATAGAAAATTTGATTATACCAAACTGAAAAGCTTTTGTACAAACAAAACTAATGCAGACAAGATTAGAAGGGAAGCAATAAACTGGGAAAAATATTTTACAAGTCAAAGTGTTCTGATAAAGAGCCTCATTTCCAAAAATATAGAGAATTAACTCAAATTTATAAAAAATCAAGCTCTATTCTCCAATTGAAAAATGGTCAAAGGATATGAAACAGACAATTCTCCAGATGAAGAAATTGAAACTATTTCTAGTCATAGAAAAGAGCTCCAAGTCACTATTAATCAGAGAAATGCAAATTAAGACAACTCTAAGATACCACTACACACCTGTCGATTGGCTAAGATGACAGGAAAAAATAATGATGATTGTTGAGGGATGTGGGAAAACTGGGACATTGATTCATTGTTGGTGGAGTTGTGAACGAATCCAACCATTTTGGAGAAGTTTGGAACTATGCTCAAAAAGTTATCAAACTGTGCATACCCTTTGATCCAAGTATACTACTGGGATATATCCCAAAGAGATTATAAAAGAAGGGAAAGAGACCTGTATGTGCACGAATATTTGTGGCAGCCTTTTGTAGTGGCTAGAAACTGAAACGAATGGATGTCCATCAGTTGGAGAATGGCTGAATAAATTGTGGTATATGAAAATTATGGAATATTACTGTTCTGGTAAGAAAATGACCAACAGGATGATTTCAGAAAGGCCTGGAGAGATCTTACACGAACTGATGCTAAGTGAAATGAGCAGGACCAGGAGATCATTATATACTCAACAAATACTAGATGATGACCAATCCTGATGGATCAGGCCATCCTCAGCAACAGATCAACCAAATCATTTCTAATGGAGCAGTAATGAACTGAACTAGCTATACCCAGAAAAAAGAACCTGGAGATGACTAAAAACCATTACATTGAATTCTCAGTCCCTATATTTATGACACAACCTGCATCTTTGATTTCCTTCAAAGCTAATTGTACAATAATTCAGAGTCTGATTCTTTTGTACAGCAAAATAAGTTTGGTCATGTATACTTATTGTGTATCTAAGTTATATTTAATATATTTAACATCTACTGGTCATCCTGCCATCTTAGGGAGGTGGGGGGTAAGAGGTGAAAAATTGGAACAAGAGGTTTGGCAATTGTTAATGCTGTAAAGTACCCATGTATATATCCTGTAAATTAAAAGACTCATAAAAAAAAAAAAAGAGAAAAAAAAAAAAAAAAAAAAGAGAACTGCCCAGATGTAAAGAATCAGAAGGTAAAATAGGCATTCGAAAAGAATTCATCGAACACCTTCTGAAAGAAACCCTAAAATAAAACCCTAGAATATTGTAGGCAAAACTCAGAACTATCAGATTAAGGAAAAATTTTACAAGCAGCAAAAACATTTAAATACTGAGGTGCCACAATAAGTGATCACCCAAGATCTGACTGCCCTATATTAAAGGAAAGAAAGGGCCTGAACATGATATCTGAAAAGGGCACAAGAACTTGGGATGCAGCATAAGAATAAACACCCAGCTAAGTTGAGCATTTTCTTCCAGGGAAGAAGATGGACGTTTAATGAAACAAATGAATTCCATTTGTTTCTGAAGAAAAACCAGAATTAACAACAAAAAATTTGATCTCCAGGCATAGAAACCAAGAGATGCAGAAAAGGTAAAAATAACTCCTTGAGAATTGTATTTCTGTTGGATATACAAAAAGAATACATGTATAATTTGATTCAGTACTGAATAACACAAAAAAGGGAAGCAGATATGGAAAAGGGATGATGGCAGAACAAGGTGGGAAGGAGGGTTAAAAAGAGGGAAACCACATCCCACAAAGAGGCAAAGGACAACATCACATCTGAGGAGTTAAGGGGAGGAACATTGGTGAATCTTACTCCCATCAGAGTTGGCTCAAAAGAAAAAATAATTGACATTTGTTTCAGAGAAAATTTCTCCCCATTAAAAACGGGGAAGGAAAAGGCAAAAGAAAAAGAGTAATAAGGGAATGGAAGGGAAAAGACTCAAAAGGGGAGAGGGAGGATTATAAAGAGGGTAAGCTAATCAAGATACAAGAGGGGTACATAAGTTTAAAAGAAAGAAGGAAGAAGAATAAAATGCACAATCTGGTATTAGGATGCAAATACATGAATTTAGTAATTCAACAACAAAATGCTAATGGGATGAACTCCCATAAAAGGAGGCAGATAGCAGACTGGATCAAAAGTCAGAACCCTACAATATGTTGTTTACAAGAAACAATATTAAAAGCAGGCAGATACATATAGAGTAAATGTAAAAGTCAAAATCATTATGCTTCAGGTAATCAAAAAAAGTAGGTAGCCATCCTATCTCCAGATCAAAGCAAAAGCAAAAATCTGATCTAATTAAAAGAAGATAATGAAGGAAAATACCATCCCTAGCTAAAGGGAGCAAAAAACAAAAGCAATATCAAATTAAAACATATATGCACCAAGTGAGTATAGCCATCCAACTTCCTAAAAGGAGAAGTTAAGAGAGTATGAAAAGAAATGAAACAAAACTGTCAATAGTAGAGAACTCAACCTATGCACTCCAGAAGTTATGGACAAATCAAAACCACTAAAAACAAATAAGAAAGAAATTAAAGAAGTAAATAGAATATAGAAAAATTAGGTATGTTGATCTTTGAGAAAACTGAATGAGATAGAAAGGAATATACTTTCTTTCAGCAGTTCATGGAACCACTTTCAAAAATTGACCATGAATTAGGACATAAAGACCTCAAAATTAAATGCAAGAAAGCAGAAATAGTAAATGCTTTCTTTTCAGACATGATAGCAATAAAATACATTCAACAAAAGTTAGGGAAATAGACCAAAAAGTAATTGAAACAAAGAATCTCATCTTAAAAGAATGATTTAGTGAAGCAGCAAATTATAGAACAATTAATAATTCATAAGATATGACAATGATGAGACATCATACCAAAATTTGTGGAATGCAGCACAAAGCGTAAAAGAGGGAATTTTATATCCTTAGAGGCTTACTTGAATAAAACAGAGAAAGAAAAGATTAATGAATTGGGCTTGAACTAAAAAACTAAAAAATCCAAATTAAAACCCCAATAAATACTAAATTGAAATTCTAAAATTAAAAGGAGAAATTAAAATATTGAAAGTAAAAAAAACTATTGAACTAATTAATAAAACTAAGAGTTGTTCTATGAAAAGCAATAAAATTAGATAAGCCTTTGGTAAATCGATTAGAAAATAGAGGGAGGAAAGAAATTAGTAGTCTTAAAATGAAAAGGTACTTTCCAACCAATGAAGAGAAATTAGAGAAATAATAAGGAGTTATTTTGCTCAACTTTATCCAAAATTTATAATCTATGAAATGGATGACTACCTCAAAAATATAGACTTCCCAGACTAACAGAGGAGGAAGTAATGTTTTGAATAGTCCCATTTCAGAAAAGAAATATGAACAGGCAATAAACTACTCCAAGAAAAATCCCCAGGACCAGATGGATTTACTATGTGAAATTTTACCAAACATTTAAAGAACATGCCCCTAATGTATATAAATTATTTGATAAAATAGGGAATGAAGGAGTCCACCAAATTCCTTCTATGACACAGAATGGTATGAACTCAAACCAGGTAGAGCTGAAACAGAGAAAGAAATAATATTAGACCAATCTCCTCTAATGAATATTGATGCTAAAATCTAAAAGAAGATATTAGCAAAAAGACCTACAGAAAATCATTCTCCAACATTACTACACTATGATCAAGTAGATTGTATACCTGGAATGCAGGGTGGTTCAATATTAGGAAAACTATCAATATAAATTGGCTAATAACAATATTATCAAAACCATAGATCGTCTCAATAGATGCAGAAAAGCATTTGATAAAATCCTAACATCCATTCCTATTAAAACACTTGAGAGTATAGAACAAATGGACTTTCCTTAAAATAATCAGCAGCATCTATTTAAAACCATCAGAAGCATCATATGAATGGAGACAAACTAACCATTCCCAAAAGATCTGAGTGAAACAAGGTTGCCCATATCACCAGATACTATTTAATATTGTATTAGAAATGCTAGCTATAGCAATAAGAGCTGGAAAGAGATTAAAGGAATAAGAATAGGCATATAGGAAACCAATTTATCACTCTTTTGCCGATGACATGATGGTATATCTTAGAGAACCCCAGATGATTTGCAAAAGTTATTAGAAATAATCCACAACTTTAGATAAGTTAGTTGGTTATAAAAAACCCACATAAGTCATCAGCATTCTTATATATCAGAACAAAATCAATCAGTCAGATTGCAAAGAGAAATTCCATTTAAAGTAACTATGATAATTATAAAAATATTTAGGAATTCATCTGCCAAGGGAAAATCCAGAAACTTTTGAGCAAAATTACGACCACTTTTCACATCCAAATTAAGTCTGATTCAACCAATTGAAAAATATTAAATGCTCTTGGATAGGGCAGCAAATTAAAAGATGACAATATTCCTAACTAATCTATTTATTTAGCCTATACTAACTCAGACTCCCAAAAACTATTTTAATGACTAGAAAAATAACAACAAAGTCCATATGGAAAAACAAAGGTCAAGAATTCAAGGGACATTAAAAAAATCAAATGAAGGTGGCTTATTGTACCAGATCTAAAATTATAGTATAGAGCTAGCAGTTACAAAACTATTTGGTATTGGCTAGGAACTAGATTAGTTATCAGTGGAATAGATTAGGTATCAAGGACAAAACAGTCAATAAATATAGCAACCAGTCTTTGATTAAACAAAGATCCCAGCTTTTGGGATAAGAACTTACTGTTTGATAAAATTGCTGGGAAAATTGGAACTAATATGGCAGAAACTAGGCATTGATCCATACCTAACGCCGAACACCAAGATAAGGTCAAAATGGTTCATGACCTAGGCATAAAGAATGAGATTATAAATAGATTAGAGGAATGAACACAGGATAGTTACCTCTCAGACCTGTGGAAGAGGAAGGAATTTATGAGCAAAGAAGAATTAGAGATCATTACTGATCACAAAATAGAAAAATTTTGACTATACTAAACTGAAAAGTTTTGTACAAACAAAACTAATGCAGACAAGATTAGACGGAAGCAATATAACTGGGAAAATATTTTTACAGTCAAAGGTTCTGATAAAGGCCTCATTTCCAAAATATATAGAGAATTAACTCTATTATAAAATCAAGCCATTTCCCAATTGAAAATGGTCAAAGGATATGAACAGACAATTCTCAGATGAAGAAATTGAAACTATTTCTAGTCATATGAAAAGATGCTCCAAGTCATTATTAATCAGGAGAAATGCAAATTAAGACAACTCTAAGATATCACTAACACCTGTCGATTGGCTAAGATGACAGGAAAAAATAATGATGATTGTTGAGGGATGCGGGAAAACCGGACATTGATGCATTGTTGGTGGAGTTGTGAACGAATCCAACCATTTTGGAGAGTAGTTTGGAACTATGCTCAAAAGTTATCAAACTGTGCATACCCTTGATCCAGCAGTGTTACTACTGGGATTATATCCCAAAGAGATTATAAAGAAGGGAAAGGGATCTGTATGTGCACGAATGTTTGTGGCAACCCTTTTTGTAGTGGCTAAAAACTGGAAAGTGAATGGATGTCCATCAGTTGGAGAATGGCTGAATAAATTGTGGTACATGAATATTATGGAATATTACTCTTCTGTAAGAAATGACCAACAGGATGATTTCAGAAAGGCCTGGAGAGACTTACACGAACTGATGCTGAGTGAAATGAGCAGGACCAGGAGATCATTATATACTTCAACAACAATACTATATGATGACCAGTTCTGATGGACCAGGCCATCCTCAGCAACGAGATCCACCAAATCATTTCTAATGGAGCACTAATGAACTGAACTAGCTATGCCCAGAAAAAGAACTCTGGGAGATGACTAAAAACCATTACATTGAATTCCCAATCCCTATATTTATGCACACATGCATTTTTGATTTCCTTCACAAGCTAATTGTACAATATTTCAGAGTCTGATTCTTTTTGTACAGCAAAATAACGTTTTGGTCATGTATACTTATTGTGTATCTAATTTATATTTTAATATATTTAACATCTACTGGTCATCCTGCCATCTAGGGGAGGGGGTAAAGGGGTAAGAGGTGAAAAATTGGAACAAGAGGTTTGGCAATTGTTAATGCTGTAATGTTACCCATGTATATATCCTGTAAATAAAAAGCTATTAAATTAAAAAAAAAAAGAAAGAAAGAAAGTTTTTTGAAAAGAAAAAGATACCATCAGAAGCATTTTGTGTCAGGCGAGATATCTTGCACGTTTGTCTATTCACAGGACTATCTAGATCTTGTCCTTCAAGAATATGGAAAGAATCTAATATGTAGTATTGCTTTTATATTATTTAAACAGACTTTCCTAGACATGATCACTTCAGCCGAAGTGTTTGTGACTTGCTTCCATAAGTGTCTTTGAAAAGCTTCAAGAAAATAATAAATACTTGGTGGTCTTGTCAGATGATGTTGTGATGATCAGAAGTGGTGTACAAAGCCAAGGATTGAATTAACCTTCATAGATGTAAAAGGCCTTGAAAAGGGGATTCTTTATGTCTTTGTACTTCCAGTATCTAATTTAGTACCTTATGCTTAATAATTGTTTGTTGATTGACTGATCAATACCTCTGACTTGCACTTTTCCAACTTTTACATTAGTGTAATAAAAATCTTGAGTACTAGTACAGTTCAGTTGGAGACTTTTTTGTAAAGTTGGGAAAGTAAATTATCCCCATGGGCCTCAGTTTATTCATTTTTAAAACAAGAACTTGAGGTTTCTAAGGTATCTCTAAGTTCTAACATTCTGTGATTTTGATTCTTCTGGTCAGTCTTGAGGCCTCAGCCTTCACAAAGGAAATGCTGACAGCTCAGCACTGTCAAATATCTTCTGAACTATTTTACTTTCCAAAGCATAGACATATATCTGATGCTTTGGGAGAAAACTAAAGAGTAAGAAAAGTAAAGGGGAAAGAAAAAGAGTCTTTCCAGTGAATTGAGATGACAAAAAGGTGTGAGGAGGTGTGGTTTGAAAAATAATCAAGGAACCTCAGAACTAAAGATCCTCTGGTTCTCAATAAACAGGTTAAAAAAATAAAAACAAGCTTTTACATGACTATTTTTTTTTATTGTCATGCAACCAGTCTGGACAAAGTGATAGATAACTGAGATAAGTTGCATTGTCCTTGGAATAGCACCTATGGGAACTCAAAATGACAGAACATTTCCAGAATCTCTAAGGAATAAAAGTATTCACATTGTACCATTATCCTTCTTGCTCTCCTTACTTAAATTAATATTTTAATGAGGAAAGGAATATTTTTGGAATGATTTTTGAGGCATATATATGGTAAATTAATGTAATGGAACATTATTGTGTCATAAGAAATGATGAAAGGGATGGTTTCAGAGAAACTTGGAAAGACATATGAATTGGTACAGAGTGAAATGAGCAGAACCAGAAAAATAATTTATACTATAATGATGACATTGTAAAAAGTAAACAGCTTTAAAAGACTCAAGAACTTTAATTAGATATAATGGCCCACTATAATTCCAGAGGAACAGTGATGAAGTATGCTTCTTCACTCATCATGGAGAGATAATGGACTAAATATGCAGAATGAATCTCATAATTTTTGAATATAAATAATGTGTGTTTTGCTTGACTGTGCATATCTGTTACAAGTATTTAGGTGTTTTTTTTTTCTTCCCTCCATGAGAAAGTTAAGTTAAGAAGAAAATGAATTTCATTCATTGGGGGGGGGATTCCAAATGGAAAAATACTAAATAGAGAATGATATTATTTTTATTTTTTGTGGGTTCATTGGGTTCATCAACTGGAAAAAATATTTACCTAAGAAAAACGTGACAAAAACTAGTGGAAGTGATATAAACCTTTAGAAATGATTTAATCTAAACTCCTTATTTTGCAGAAAAGAAAACAAATACAGATGAGGAAAGAAGTGATTTGCCTGACAAATTAGAAGAAGTCAGATTTGAAGCAAGACCTTCTGACTCTCAATTCTCTGTGGAAGGAGGATAAATAAGACTATAACACCCATCTCACTTGAGTAGTGAGGTTCAAATGATAAGGCTTCTGAATTGATTTACAAGCTTTAAAGCACTCTATAACTCCAACTAATTATTGTAATTATGAATAGATATATGCATCCTGACACAATAGAAAATGTAAAAGTAACAGAACAGAGAAGCTTAAAGTCCTCTGAGGGTTCTTAGGAGGGAATGATGATTTTCTGAAGGAGGTATCAGGGAATGCTCTATAGTAAAGAAATTTCAAGACATAAAGCAACTTGAAAACATATTTAAGAAGACACAAAGTAACCCAAAAACTCACATGATTTGTTCTCATAAAGCTGAGATACAGAATAAGAAGATTGAAAATCAAATCACCATCAATAAATATTTGTCAAATACTTATTTCATTCAGATCAAAGAATCCTTAAGTGAAAGAATATGATTCTGTTTCCTCATTTGTAAAATGATTATTATATCTATTTCATAGAGTTATTGTGAGAATAAATTGAGATAGTTCCATATAAAAGTACTTTGAAAATTTTGCTTACCTTGTTATTGTTGTACAATCATTATAGTAATAATATCAGACACTTTGTAATCTCATTTGAGGTTTTCTTGGCAAAGATACTGGAGCAACTTGCCATCTCCTTCTCCAGCTCATTTTATAAATAAGGAAGCAGAGGCAAAATAAGATTGAGTAACTTCCTCAGGGTCATATAGCTAATAAATATCTGAGGTCAGTTTTAAATTCAGTTGTTCTTGACTCCAGCCCAGTGCTCTATCCACTGCACCATCTAGTTACCCTCCCCCTATACATGTTAGCTGGTAATATGGCAATGACAACAATGATGATGATAACTACAATAGGGGAGTCATCCTCAATTTCATGATTTTCACGTATTATTTACCTTATTGGACTCAGGAAGCATTTGAGATGCTATCTGCACTCAAAAAACTAAATTTCCTAAAGAATAACTAACTCAAGAGTTCCATCCTATATTCAATATCCAGAATGCAGAGACATGGTGAGTGACCAAAGTCTTTCTCCAGGGCATAATCTCTGGAGATGCATACCAAAAAATCTGTCTCAATTCAGTTTGGTTACAGAGAAATAAGCTGAGGCCCATTTACCTTCTTACTAGACATGCTAAAAGACACACAGCAGGAAACTTGAGGCACAAGGAATGTAATTTTTTTTTTTTGCACACCTTGTTGTAGGCCCCAAGATATCACCTTTAAAGACATCTCCATCTAGTCAAATGAACACAATTCACTCCCTTCATGTTTACAGAGACATTATTTGGTCCTGATATTTCCCAGGGATTTCCCAGACCCTGCCACGAACAGATTTCTCTAAACAGAGAAGGAACTTAATTTACTTCATTGGACATTGTGGGAATTCTCTTCCATACTATCTATACCACCACCCTTTGTTCCCAGAATTATTTGTCTCCATTTGTCATATCCAGCCTCAATATACAAATCAGTCTCAGTAATGAGACTGAAGAGTCTCATTCTTTTGAATATCTTCAGTGAAATTATCAAAGCATACATTCTAGTAATCAAAATGACTCATTGGTCCATATATGTATCATTTCACAATCTAATGGCTCCCAAGGTAAATGATTCTAAACCTTAATCTGTTTTTTAGCCATGGGAGTCCATTTTCTGGTTCCCAGAATCACAGGTAGCTCAAGAACTCATCCAAAAACATTAATTGCACTTACATAGTACTTTAAGGTTTACAAAGCACTTTTTCAAGCATTAACTCTTTTAGATGAGGAAATTGAAACACAGAGAGGTTAAATGGATTGCCAAATGTCACACAGTGTCTGTCAGAGATTTGAATTCAGATCATCCTGTCACCATGCCCCACATTCTATTCATTGTACCAGCTAGCTATGACTAACAAGACTATGATTAGGAAGACATATAGGAACTCCATGCTCCTTATAGTTATGTGTTTCCTAATCATCCTGATTGCTGCTTTAATACCATCTAACACATCCTTTATCAGTCGGTCTAATCCAGACAGTTCTCAGGAGAACATATCTTATTAGAGTGGGGGAAAGGGAAGGAAAAGAACTGTATATTATATTTCTGTATTCTCTCATAATAGCTAGATCAAGGTTTTATTTGGTAGTTGCTCTTCTACCACCCCCATATTTAGAATATGTTGATAGATTACATATAAAATGGATTAGTGAATATTCCTTTCTACAGACATCACCAGGTGAGTCCATTATCTATAGATATTTGCTATTTGACTATTAGTTACAGACATCATTCATTAGCATCATCATAGGAAGAAGAGTGAAGGAGAAGAGGAGCTAGATGTTAGATAGATATAGATATAGATAGATACATACATACATATATATATATATACATATATATATATATGTGTGTGTGTGTGTGTGTGTGTGTGTGTGTGTGTACTTACTATGTGTCAAGCATTATACCAAATACTGAGAAGACAGATACAATGCATTATAAGGGGGCAGGGAGCAATAACATATATAAGGAACTTTGAAAGAGCAAGAGAAAAATCCCTGAGTAGTGGCAAAATTGCTGGTGAGGAGGTAGAGAAAAAATCTGAAGAGGGAGTAATGTTTGGTGTGAAGAAAAGAGAAGAGAAGAGGAAGAGAAGAGAAGAGAAGAGAAGAGAAGAGAAGAGAAGAGAAGAGAAGAGAAGAGAAGAGAAGAGAAGAGAAGAGAAGTTGGGCTCTTTATGTAATATTGGCTTAGAACTGGATCTTAGCACTAAGGGCAGTGGGTTCATAGGGAGGCTTTCCAATGTGGGAAGGATATAGGCAGAGACAGAATGGAGAAGTTTTGAACAGAATTTGAGTTGGAAGTAAAATATAATCCATCTGTTGAGCTTCTTATTCTCATTTCTGCTTAATGGGAAAAGATTGAAACCTATGGAAATTTTCAAGGTTCTGTCATTTCATCAAAATGAGTACTCTTACAGGTAGCACCCATCACAGTCCCACTATGTATAGGAGGTGGTTTTTAATTTTTTCTTTTTTATCTAGCAGCTGATTAAAATGAAAAAGAAGAGGGAAGTAGAAAATTGCTTTTATACAACTATCAAGCTTGAGAATAGTTATAAAATGGAAAAAGAAATCTTAAAAAAAAACCAGAAATTCAACTTTTAAAAGAAATAGTGCAAGAAATGGTTATCTATCTATATACAGATTCTCAAAATGTGGATAACAAGATAAACTTGAGGTCCTAAATCCCAAATCATGCCCCGGTAGCCAATGTCCTAATGGTAATATTCTTGGCACTTAACTAGTTGCCGCTGTTGTTAGAAACCCAGTGAATTGCCAGTCCTGTGCTCTAAAGAGTTGTAAGAGCTGATATACCCTTGGCAGAGCCTTTGAAAACTCAAAGTCAGCTTTGCACTGCAGTGAGGTATCAGAGCAAGACTGCAGAGAGAGGAATCTTCCTGTAGTTTTGTGTAAGTCAACAGAAGGTGAAGATATATCTGAATGGGGCAGGAGCTTTTCAAGCAGCTTTCCTTGAGAAGAGAGCATTAAACAGGAAAGAAACTTTCACAATGGCTTGCCAATTGGAAAATCAAAAGTGAGAAGAAAGGGGAAAAACAAGGTAGGAGACTGTCATTTTTAAAAAGAAAACAAGAAGAAAACTGAACTTACTGGTTTTTTTTTTAAACCCAACCACATCTTCTAAGTGAGGAAATTAAATGAACGTTTCTTTGAACAAAAGCTTCATGGCCCCTGATCTGCACAACAGGGTTGCTAAAAGGCCAATGCTAACCTCCCCTTTATAATGGGAAAATTTTTTATTTAGCAACTCTGATTAATTCAAATGCAAATTAGACATTCAAAGCATCTATTATTTATTTCCCATGTAGGGCCACGTCTCTGTCCTCCCCTTTTGATGCTCAGAGGCAGTATGCCAGGGGAGTATGGAGTGTTTAGGAGCTGTCTTTAAGGAACTGAAAGATTTTTGAACTTTGGGAGGTTCTCCAAAACTATGTGGCACAAATATTGTATTCTGCTTCAGGGACTTGACCTCTTCCTTTCCTTAGTATTTCTGTCAGTGAATTAATTCCCTTCATAACCAGTGAAAAACCTTGGGGGACCAAGTAACCCTGTACAGTAAGAAGTTAAATGACATCCCAGAATGTACCCATGGAATCACCTGTGATGGGATATTCAAATCAATCAGTAGATATTGTCAGGTACCTGAATTCTCAATCTGAGATACTTAGTGGGAGAAATAGCATTTTTATATTCATTAATCTATAATAGAAATTTAGCATTTCCTTCAATTATTTAAAAACATTTTTTTCTGAGAAGGGGTCCACAGACTTTACCAGATTAGCAAAGATTACCAGATTACATCACCCTTCTGACACAAAACTTTCTTTTTTCAGCTCAGGGAACTGACTTTAGTATTGCTTTTACCACTATTCAATTCAACAAATACAATTTTAAAAAGTATGAAATACCTGGCGAAACAGATTGCCTGACACTGGGAATAAAAAGATAATATGGGATATAGCCTTTCCTCAAAAGCTAATTAAAAAGTTGGTGTCTGGAATATAATTTAAATTTCTTAGCCCCAACTTAAAATACAGAAATAATATGCTCCTTGCAAGCAATGGAGTTCAAACAGCAAAGGATCCTAAGAATGCATTTGACCAGAGTCTTTTTAATCTAATCAAAAGGAATTTAAACTGAAAAGGAAAAGAAAGGAAGAAAAGTATTTTGTATGTCTAAAAGGTTAGCATGCGGTTATAACAGGAAAAAAGCAATAGAGAAACTCAGAAATCCATGAGAGATAAAAATGTAAACAAAAGAATATCTGTTTACATATAGATTTTCAAAGTATAAATAACAAGCAAGATTATCTTAATACCAAGAGGTAGGCTTAATTATATTATTTGAGAATCATCAATAGATATAATTCTGAAGTTGTTTGCTTCACTCAAAAGAATTAGTTCTGTGGGAAAAGAAGGTATATTTCTTTTGGTGATGACAAGCAACTGGAAACTGAAGGAATGCAGTGGCTAAACAAGTTGAATATGATCATGATGGAGCATTATCATTATATGAAAATAATGAGCAGGATGGTTTCATAAAAGCCTGGAGATACTTATGTGAAAGCAATTCATATTCACTAATGCAAAGTGGTGAGAAAAATTAGAAAAACATTATACACATAACAGCAAAATTATAGTATGAAGAACTGTGAATGACTTATATTTTGATCAATACAATTCCCAAGACAATTTCAAAGGACTTTAGATGAAAAAAGCTATCCACCTCCAGAGAAAGCTATCCATCTCCAGTAAAAGAATTGATACAGTCTAAATGTAAATTGAAGCTTAATTTTTTCAATTTACTTTTCTTGATTTTTTTTCAATGTTACTAAAATGGAAATAAGTTTTATATGATCTCACATGTAAAATTTATATCACATTTCTTGCTTTCAAAATGGGTGGGGAGAGGTAGAGTGAGAGAGGGAATTGGGGAGTGAAATTTTAAAAATAAATGTTAAAAATAATAATCAATTTTTTAAAACTTGTTAAAAAAAGAAGTGATAAAATAGTATTGTACACTAATAAAATATAGTCATGTGAGAAAATTAAGAAATCTAAAAAGTGATTTTGTAATTGGGCTCTAGATTAGCTGGACAAAAAGAGGAAAGAAATAAGGAACTTGGAAATTCATTCCAGAGCCTGTCATGGAGGTAAGTTACTGGAACTATGGGAGGTTCCTAACTTCTATTTTTCTACTTGAAGCATAAAACATATTAAATTATTAACTCACATTAATGATAATTTCATTATTCAAATGGTAAGTAACTATTCAAGCAAACCTGCTTTGGATCTGATTTTTATTAACAAGTTCTGGAAATGATGGGAACTTTAGGGTAAGTGGTCACTCTATGAAAGTATTTGTGAAAGGGAAGATGAAAGACTGTTATAGTCTGATAACTGGTGCAAATTGGCCACTCTTGAGATACTCATATCTCTGGGCTTAAAACTCAAAAAAGTAGAAAGGAAAATAGCCTGCTGTATTTTTGTTGTTGATGTTGCTTTTGTTCTTAATTTTTTGTTGCATTTTATTTTCAAAAAAAATAATTGTTGGAGGGATGGGCACAACTAACTACCAGTCTCCTCATCAGAAGGACAATAAAATCAACTCTCAAAAAAAAGTGTGAGATTATGCTGCATATCAGGTTAGCTACATCTAGATTTGGTCCTAGCCACAGCTTTACTTCAGTATGCATTCACCATCTCAACAATGAATGGTTTTGCTATTCTTTACAATTCTAGAATCATAATCAAATCACATTTGTTATAGCTTTTAGAAAGAGTGTACCAATCCAATCTCCTTTGACTTCCCTACTTAATGTCTCTGTAATTTTCTAAACTTTATAAATATATAGATACTAATAAAGAAATGTCATATTGCTGTTCTTCTTTTTTCAGTCATGTCTGACTCTTCATGAGTCCATTTGGGGTTTTCTTGGAAAAGATGCTTAAGTGGTTTGCCATTGCCTTCTCCAAAGTGAGGAAATTGATGCAAACAGGGTTAAGTGATTTACCCAGGATCAAACAGCTAATAAATGTAATAAATGTCTGAAACCAGACTTAGATTTTCCTGACTCCAGACCTGTTGTGTGTGTATGTGTGTATGTGCATGTGTGTATAAGTGTGTATGTGTGTGTTTGAGAGAGATAGAGAGGTAATAGATTGCGTGTGTGTGTGTGTGTGTGTGTGTGTGTGTTTATAGATAGATAGATATGTAGATATATCTCGATATACATATAGATATGTGTATATATATACATGCATATTTAGATTGGAGGAGGGTAAATTTATCTATTGTCCAAAAAAGGAAAAATAGAATTCTGTTAAGCATAGGTCAAGGGATTTAACTTTTATTCTTGGGATATTTATAGAACCTTCTATTAATGAGTTGGTTAATGAACATTTAGAAGACAATTATTGATCATAAAGAGCTGGAATGGTTTTGTCAATAATGGATGATGACATAGTGTTAATAGAGTATAGCCCAATTACTATTTAGCCTCATGTACTTGGGACCTCAGTGCATCAACTCAAACCTCAGCCCATTACCTCTCCTGCTTTCTTTTATTTTAGAACACAGGTGGTCATGCCATCCCTGACTCCCCCAAGGGGAGGTGATCACAGCCTCCCTAACTTCTCAGGAAAGGTGGTGAAAGCACTAAAAAGGAGATAATCACGCCCTCCCTGACATCTCAGGAAGGGAGATGAAAAGCACCAAAGGGAAGTGGGGGTTGCTAGTGGGTTTCTGGGCTGAAGGGTCTTATTATGCACAAACCCATCAGCATGGGAGGTATTACACAAGCACATAGCAATAACGCAGAGGCTATTAGGGATGACTCTCCCCACAGTCAGTGCAGGCTCGATGTGGTGTAACAAACATGAATTGTACACGCAAGTAGCGGAATAGCAAACAATATAAATCAACATGGTGTTGGAAAAGATCACCAGAAGTCCTAGAAGGAGGGTATGTAAACAACAGTCACACATACACCTTCTTCAGCAGCCAAGAGATAGTCCAAAACCAATCTATTGTCCATTGCTTCACATGTCAGGGAATCCAATGATCCCCCTGAGTTTTTGAAGTCCTGCAAAAGTCTTTTTATGTGTTAGGGAATCCAATGATTCCAGCAGATTTTGAAGTCCTGTAACAGTCTTATCATTTCTCAGAGAATCCAATGATTCCTGAGAGTTTTCAAGTCCTATGTCTCAGAGAATCCAATGATTCCTGAGGGTTTTCAAGTCCTATATCTTAGAGAATCCAATGATTCCTGAGGGTTTTCAAGTCCAACAATCTTTGATGTCCATGAGTCAAACGCCATAGAATGGCACTTGTCTTTAAGTATTTGAAAAGCTATTATTTGGAAGAAGGATTAGATTTGTTGACTCCTAGAAATAATTTTCTTCAGTTACTTTCATTATTCTTTCTCTTCTCCAAAAACCTATAGCACTAACTTAGACTGCAAATATTTGTAAAGTATTTAATACAATTGACTGGTATATGAAAATACTCAATAGAAGCTTCCTACTATCCATCCTTTCTTTCTTCTTTTCTTCCTTCCTTTTTTTCCTTCCTTCATCACAGTTCATATTGGCACCTTCTTTTTTTCCTCATACTTAGGACTTCATTGATACGAGAAAATCCCGGGTATATAAACTGTCTCCTCCAATTTATATTGCTAATCTTCTGTAACATAATTTTCAAGAGTTGACTGAAACAATAAAGTTAATAACAATACCATTATTATTCATAACTAGTATTTATATAACACTTTAAAGTTTGCAAAACACTTTATGAATATTATCTAGTTTTATCTTCAAAAAGGTTAACCCTAGGGTTTAAATACTATCTTTATTCCCATTTTTCAAGGAAACTGAGGTAGATAAAGTCTAAAATGACTTCCCAGAGTCATGATGTAGTTGAACTCAGATCTTCCTAATTCTAGGTCTGGTGCTCTATCTATTTTGTGTATTCCTTTCTAGATATATATATATATATATATATATATATATATTCATATATATTTCTATATATACAGAGAGAGAGAGAAATAGATATATAGATATGTAAATATGTAAATATAGATAGATACAGATAGATAGATATCAATATTGATATAAATAGATAGATAGATAGATAGATAGATATCATCTGATTAAAACTCAGGTCTTTGCAATCAGTTCTAAGAGTTGTGACCATCAGTAAAGGAAGATGAATGGACATTGTGATATATGGAATTCTTCATATTTGCTTACAATATTGAGCACAATGATGGTCATATTTTAAATGATTAATTATCAAAAAAGCAATATAATGGAGCACAAAAAATACTAATCTGGAGTCAGATAACATAGGTTCAAATCCTAACTCTTCTTATAACCTGTGTAACCTCATTTCTCTGGACCTCAGTTTTACCATCCTTGAAATAAAGGTTATAGAACAATCTACATGTAAGGCCCAGTTCTAAATTTGTGATCTATGAATATTCTTTGATTTGATTATCATCTCATTTTCCTTCATTTATTTCCTTAAAGATATCCATTTATGAATTAGCTCTGCCATTAAGAACTGTGTCTAGATCAATTCTTATCCAAGACTCATCCTTTATTTCCTTCTCAGCTTTTTTGTCTTTTCCTATTTTCAAACTTCATTCTGAATGCGTCTTTATTATTCATTCAGTCTTCTTTCACCTTTATACTGAACTTTCTTCTGACCTTGCTGCCTTTGCTACAACTGAGTTCACAATTATTGATCTGCACATATAGTCCATTATTTGAGATTTGGAACTGGTTTCTAATGAGATGACTTAACTACCCTTCTTCCCTTATATTGAATGTTATCTTCTCCTCCTCAAATTCCTCTAATTATACATAATCTATATTTCTTCCCCCTATTATTATAGACTGAATTTAATTACAATTATTTGTGCATCTCTTATCATCCCTCGTCACTGCCCATAGCTCTAGACCCCTGTTCAATGCCTTATACATAGCAAGGTACTTAATCTATGTTTCTAGCTTCGAATAGAATTGAAAGGAATTCCTAAAGTTCAACTATATTGAACAGAAATGAGAATTTGTACTATATATCTGAAACTCAGTTGCATAGCCAAATGAAAGAGATTTGGGTTTTCCTTCCTTCTGGATAAAAATTAATCACTTTTTCCCCCAAGACCCCTGAGGAGGAGACATTGAACAATTACACCATTCTGAAAGAATGGTCCAGACATTGACTAGTTGTTGTAATTGCACAGGAAACTGGCTCCAAGCCTCTGCAGCTTTTGGCCAGTCCTGAATCTCACCATTAGCTTTTCCTTTTTGTATGGCCAATAACCAAAGGCCAATAAAAGGATGGAGCTTGGGGCTGGGGAGGAAGTGGTGTGGAGTGCTGCCAAGGATAATCATGAAGGAAAAAGGCCATGTTGTTGAGAAACATTTTCCTGCTGGTGCCTTTCAGGCAGATGTTTTTAAACTTGAAAAACGCAGCTCCTCATAAGTTTGCTGAATGATGTGAGTGTCAGAGTCAGTGATTATGCAAATTCCTCCTCAGTATCAGGCGCAGACATTGCAGACTTACTCCTCTCCTAACATTCTAAAGGAACTCCGGAGTTAGGCAGTCACCAAGCTTGATGAATTTAGGAACATTTTTTTTTTTTCTGCTGACTGAGCTCTTTCTGTTTGTTTCAATAACAAGTAGAAGTCCCCTTTGGGGTACTAGGGGCTTGGCACTGAATGAATAACTAAGCATTCCGCATGACTCAGGGGCAGGGTGTTCTGTACTTTATCATTAAAAAAAATTGCACAGGGGAAAAAAGATATACACTTGCATGTGCACACACACACACAGGCACATTCTGATTTTAGGAACCCAAAATGTTGATTTTTAGCAGTAGAAATCGAAGGAACATTGCTGGCAAACAAAGTGCCTGTAACTCTCTCTCAAAACAAGCCTCCAAGGGTATGGTAAACCATCATTTCCAATACCCAAAAAGGGAAATAGCAACAATATCCATGTCCTCAAATCTATATACCAATCTGCTAACTATGGAATGAAAATCTGAGGTTCTAGAAAGATAAGTGCCATGTTCAAGGTCACACAGGAAAAAATTTTTGGGTGGGATCATTCAGTGCTACTCCCCCTGGTACTCCAAAAAGCAACTTCCACTTATTATTGAAACAGAGTCCAAATCCAGCACACTATCAATTGCACTGGGCTTATTTTGCATATAAGCCTGCACACACACACACATATAGAGACAAGAGTGCTTTCACATGGATATAGTAAGGAAATAGTGCTAATTCTGGAGACTAATCTTGTTATGCCAAAGTTCCCTTTTAATGGGGTGACCAGTTCCTCCAATTGTCCTATTTCGAAATTCTGCCTTAGGTTATAACCATCCCCTCTTAATGGTTGAGATAAAGGTTTTATAGACATTCCTTAATGTCATTAGAATATCAGTAACCAGGTCCTTCCATTATGTCATTATTCTTGTTATTCCATAAAAGGCTGGGTGCCCCGATACTGGGGCTAGACTCTTTGAGATGATAGTCTCCTCTAGCCCTGGGATCAACTGGTCTCAGTATTTCTCTCCATTTAATAAACTATTGAATTGGTCTCTAATCTCTGTCTTGCTCAGTTTCTTCGGCATTACAATTTTACCTCAGATGCTTTCTATCTATTTTACCTTGATTGGAAAGTTACTTAAGCTTTCCCAGGTCTCAATGTCCTCATTGAAAAAGGTTTGAATTTGACTAGATGACCTCTACTATCTCTTCCAACTCTAGATATATAAATAAGTATGTATGAATGGATGGATGTATGTGTAAGTGTTCTCAGGGAATAAGTATGCCATAAAAGTTGTAAATGGACCTTAATAAATGTTTGTCAATCAGATTTAAAATAAAATTTATTTGAAAACATATAGGGTGCAATTTTCTGAATGTGTATCAAGCAAAATACTGGCTACTATAAGTAAGTGGTAGGTCCTATAACCAGCAAAATGGAAACTATTTATTATTTTTTATTTTAACTATAACCTGAGTTATTGGATTTTCAGTTTAAAAATTGAATAAAGGCTTTCTGAAATATCTATATAGAAATACTTTTCTATATAAGATATGACTATAAATCAAAAAAAACTGAATCCCTTAAGATATTATCAAAGCTGTTTTTATGGTTACATATAGAAGCTATCTCAAATTCATAAAAAAAGATTTGTTCTAGAAGTTTGTAAACTGGTTGGCATTTTCTCTTAAAAGCAATGTAATGTCACAAAAAGCTTTGTTAGTGTCATGTATTGTAAATGACAGAGAGTATTACCCAAACATCATTTGTAAACCCATTCACCATATAACATTGATTTTATAATGATAATTTCCATATGAAATGCTTTACAAGTTATTTGTACATTTTTTTTTCTTATGGGAAGAGACATTCATAGTTTCTAGTGATGATATATGGAGTACATGCTCCCTGCTATGGTAGAATCAGTTTTTCATTTCCCTATTATTTGTCCAGTAGTTGGAGATTGAGATTTTCCCCAATTTCAGGCCAATGATTGAAAGAACCAAGTATGAGACCAAGAAGTCCCTTTACAAGATACATAAGCAATAGTTGTCCAGACTTTTCCATGAATACCTCTAATGAAGGAACTTACTACCTCCCAATTTTCTGATATCTATGAATCTTACCTACCTCTCTGAAATTTTACATGGTATTCCCAGGTCTGCCCCTAGGGCAAACAAACAATCTAGTGTAGATTCCACATGGCAGTCCTTCAAATACTGGAAGACCCTACTCCCCCCATCTTTCTTCAACCCCATTTCTTCAATCAGGCACCATAAGGCATGTCATTAATTCCTATATTGTTTTTGTTTCCCTCTTATTAATGTCCTATATTTTGTGCACATGCCTCTCAAATTTTGCACATAGAACTGAATACAATATCAGCACTTCACTATCTAGTTTTATGCTGCTGAGTTATTTAGAGAATTTTTGTCCCCTAAAACCTCCAAATACTTTTCACTTGAACTTTTGTGTCCTGCCCTATTCTTAGGTATTTGATTATTTGAACCAAAATACTGAACTTTACATTTATCATTATTCAGTTTTATTACCTTGGTTTCCATCCATTGTTCTGTTATCAAGATTCTTCTTGATCCTGATTTTGTCAACAAATCTGTTACTTATCCTCCCTATATGTGTAGCATGTGCAAATTTGACAACTATGGTTCTATTCTTTCATTCAAATCATTACTTTTTTTTAGAAAAGGTAAACAATATGTAGCCAATCACAGAAGACTGCAAATCCTCCACTGAAGACCTCATTCCAAGTTAAGACTGACCAATTAGTGACTACTTTTTCATTCTAATTCTAGCATCTGTTGTAATTCACCTAACTATACTTTTATCTATCCTCCAATATTAAGTATCTTTCTCCCTGTATTGATACTTATCCAATTACATTCTATTGCATTTCTCCTTTGGGTTTTGTAAATTTACTCAGGATATAATATCTTCTTTTTTTTTTTTTTTTAATTTAATACCCTTTTATTTACAGGATATATGCATGGGTAACTTTACAACATTAACAATTGCCAAACCTCTTGTTCCAATTTTTCACCTCTTACCCCCCCCCCAACCCCTCCCCTAGATGGCAGGATGACCAGTAGATGTTAAATATATTAAAATATAACTTAGATACACAATAAGTATACATGACCAAAACATTATTTTGCTGTACAAAAAGAATCAGGCTCTGAATTATTGTACGATTAGCTTGTGAAGGAAATCAAAAATGCATGTGTGCATAAATATAGGGATTGGGAATTCAATGTAATGGTTTTTAGTCATCTCCCAGAGTTCTTTTTCTGGGCATAGCTAGTTCAGTTCATTACTGCTCCATTAGAAATGATTTGGTTGATCTCGTTGCTGAGGATGGCCTGGTCCATCAGAACTGGTCATCATATAGTATTGTTGTTGAAGTATATAATGATCTCCTGGTCCTGCTCATTTCACTCAGCATCAGTTCGTGTAAGTCTCTCCAGGCCTTTCTGAAATCATCCTGTTGGTCATTTCTTACAGAACAGTAATATTCCATAATATTCATATACCACAATTTATTCAGCCATTCTCCAACTGATGGACATCCATTCAGTTTCCAGTTTCTAGCCACTACAAAAAGGGCTGCCACAAACATTCGTGCACATACAGGTCCCTTTCCCTTCTTTATAATCTCTTTGGGATATAATCCCAGTAGTTACTGGATCAAAGGGTATGCACAGTTTGATAACTTTTTGAGCATAGTTCCAAACTACTCTCCAAAATGGTTGGATTCGTTCACAACTCCACCAACAATGCATCAATGTCCCAGTTTTCCCGCATCTCCTCCAACAATCATCATTATTTTTTCCTGTCATCTTAGCCAATCTGACAGGTGTGTAGTGGTATCTTAGAGTTGTCTTAATTTACATTTCTCTGATTAATAATGACTTGGAGCATCTTTTCATATGACTAGAAATAGTTTCAATTTCTTCATCTGAGAATTGTCTGTTCATATCCTTTGACCATTTTTCAATTGGGGAATGGCTTGATTTTTTATAAATTAGAGTTAATTCTCTATATATTTTGGAAATGAGGCCTTTATCAGAACCTTTGACTGTAAAAATATTTTCCCAGTTTATTGCTTCCATTCTAATCTTGTCTGCATTAGTTTTGTTTGTACAAAAACTTTTCAGTTTGGTATAGTTGAAATTTTCTATTTTGTGATCAGTAATGATCTCTAGTTCTGCTTTGGTCATAAAGACCTTCCCCTTCCACAGGTCTGAGAGGTAAACAATCCTATGTTCCTCTAATTTATTAATAATTTCATTCTTTATGCCTAGGTCATGAAGCCATTTTGACCTTATCTTGGTGTACGGCGTTAAGTATGGATCAATGCCTAGTTTCTGCCATATTAGTTTCTAATTTTCCCAGCAATTTTTATCAAACAGTAAGTTCTTATCCCAAAAGCTGGGATCTTTGGGTTTGTCAAAGACTAGGTTGCTATATTTGTTGACTGTTTTATCCCTTGAACCTAATCTATTCCACTGATCAACTAATCTGTTCCTTAGCCAATACCAAATAGTTTTGGTAACTGCTGCTCTATAATATAATTTTAGATCTGGTACAGCTAAGCCACCTTCATTTGATTTTTTTTCATTAATTCCCTTGAAATTCTTGACCTTTTGTTTTTCCATATGGACTTTGTTGTTATTTTTTCTAGGTCATTAAAATAGTTTTTGGGAGTCTGATTGGTATAGCTAAATAAATAGATTAGTTTAGGTAATATTGTCATCTTTATTATATTTGCTCGCCCTATCCAAGAGCATTTAATATTTTTCCAATTGGTTAGATCAGACTTAATTTGTGTGAAAAGTGGTCTGTAATTTTGCTCATAAAGTTTCTGATTTTCCCTTGGCAGATAGATTCCTAAATATTTTATATTATCAGTAGTTACTTTAAATGGAATTTCTCTTTGTAACTCTGACTGTTGGATTTTGTTAGTAATATATAAAAATGCTGATGACTTATGTGGGTTTATTTCATAACCAGCAACTTTGCTAAAGTTGTGGATTATTTCTAATAACTTTTTAGCAGAATCTCTGGGGTTCTCTAAGTATACCATCATGTCATCGGCAAAGAGTGATAATTTGGTTTCCTCATTGCCTATTCTTATTCCTTTAATCTCTTTCTCAGCTCTTATTGCTATAGCTAGCATTTCTAATACAATATTAAATAGTAACGGTGATAGTGGGCAACCTTGTTTCACTCCAGATCTTATTGGGAATGGTTGCAGTTTGTCTCCATTACATATGATGCTTACTGATGGTTTTAAATAGATGCTGCTGATTATTTTAAGGAAAAGTCCATTTATTCCTATACTCTCAAGTGTTTTTAATAGGAATGGATGTTGGATTTTATCAAATGCTTTTTCTGCATCTATTGAGACGATCATATGGTTTTTGTTAATTTGGTTATTAACATGGCCAATTATATTGATAGTTTTCCTAATATTGAACCAGCCCTGCATTCCAGGTATAAATCCTACTTGATCATAGTGTATTATCTTGGAGATGATTTTCTGTAGTCTTTTTGCTAATATCTTATTTAAGATTTTAGCATCAATATTCATTAGGGAGATTGGTCTATAATTTTCTTTCTCTGTTTTCAGCCTACCTGGTTTAGGTATCAATACCATGTCTGTGTCATAGAAGGAATTTGGTAGGACTCCTTCATTCCCTATTTTATCAAATAATTTATATAGCATTGGGGCCAATTGTTCTTTAAATGTTTGGTAAAATTCACATGTAAATCCATCTGGTAGGGAGTTGTTTAATTGCCTGTTCTTTTTCTTTTTCTGAAATGGGACTATTCAAGCAATTTACTTCCTCCTCTGTTAGTCTGGGAAGTCTATATTTTTGGAGGTAGTCATCCATTTCACTTAGGTTATCAAATTTATTGGCATAAAGTTGAGCAAAATAACTCCTTATTATTTCTCTAATTTCCTCTTCATTGGTGGAAAGTTCTCCCTTTTCATTTTAAGACTATTAATTTCATTTTCCTCCCTCCTTTTTCTAATCAGATTTACCAAAGGACTTATCTATTTTATTGGCTTTTTCATAGAACCAACTCTTAGTTTTATTAATTAGTTCAATAGTTTTTTACTTTCAATATTTTTAATTTCTCCTTTTAATTTTAGAATTTCCAATTTATTATTTGATTGGGGGTTTTTAATTTGGTATTTTTTAGTTTTTTTAGTTGCAAGCCCAATTCATTAATCTTTTCTTTCTCTGTTTTATTCAAGTAAGCCTCTAAGGATATAAAATTCCCTCTTATTACCGCTTTGGCTGCATCCCACAAATTTTGGTATGATGTCTCATCATTGTCATTATCTTAGTGAAATTATTAATTGTATCTATAATTTGCTGCTTCACCCAATCATTCTTTAAGATGAGATTGTTTAGTTTCCAATTACTTTTGGTCTATTTCCCTAACTTTTTGTTGAATGTAGTTTTTATTGCATCATGATCTGAAAAGAAAGCATTTACTATTTCTGCTTTCTTGCATTTAATTTTGAGGTCTTTATGTCCTAATATATGGTCAATTTTTGAATAGGTTCCATGAACTGCTGAGAAGAAAGTATATTCCTTTCTATCTCCATTCTATTTTCTCCAAAGATCCAACATACCTAATTTTTCTAATATTCTATTTACTTCTTTAATTTCTTTCTTATTTGTTTGTGGTTTGATTTGTCTAATTCTGAGAGTGCAAGGTTGAGATCTCCTACTATTACAGTTTTGTTGTCTATTTCTTCTTGCAACTCTCTTAACTTCTCCTTTAGGAAGTTGGATGCCATACCACTTGGTGCATATATGTTTTGTATTGATATTGCTTAGTTGTTTATGCTACCCTTTAGCAGGATGTAGTTTCCTTCCTTATCTCTTTTAATTAGACCAATTTTTACTTTTGCTTGATCTGAAATAAGGATGGCTACCCCTGCTTTTTTGACTTCACCTGAAGCATACTTTATATGTATCTCCCTGCTTTAAATGTGTTTCTTGTAAACAACATATTGTAGGGTTCTGACTTTTGATCCAGTCTGCTATCTGCCTCCTCTTTATGGGGGAGTTCATCCCATTCACATTTATGGTTAGAATTACTAAATCTGTATTTCCTACCATCCTAATAACCCCAGATTGTGCTTTACTTATTCTTGCCTCCCCAACCCTCTTTCCCCCTTTTAATCTTATGTACCCCTCTTGTATCACGATGCTTACCCTCTTTATAATCCCTCCCTCTCCCCTTTGAGTCTTTTCCCCTTCCTTCCCTTATTACTCTTTTTCTTTTGCCTTTTCCTCTCCCCATTTTTTATGAGGCGAGAGAGAATTTTCTCTAAAACAAATGTCAATTATTTTTTCTTTGAGCCAACTCTGATGAGAGTAAGATTCACACAATGTTCCTCCCCCTCTCTAAATTCCCTCAGATATGATGTTTCCTTTGCCTCTTTGTGGGATGTGGTTTCCCTCTTTTTATCCCTCCTTCCCACCTTATTCTGCCATCATCCCTTTTCCATATCTACTTCCCTTTTTATGTTATATCAGTACAATCAAATTATACATGTATTCTTTTTGTATATCCACAACAGAAATACAATTCTCAAGAGTTATTTTTACCTTTTCTGCATCTCTTGAGTTCCATGGTTGGAGATCAAATTTTTTGTTTAGTTCTGGTTTTTTCTTCAGAAACAAATGGAATTCATTTGTTTCATTAAATGTCCATCTTCTTCCCTGGAAGAAAATGCTCAGCTTAGCTGGGTAGTTTATTTTTGGCTGCATCCCAAGTTCTTGTGCCTTTCGGAATATCATATTCCAGGCCCTTCTTTCCTTTAATGTAGAGGCAGCCAGATCTTGGGTGATCCTTATTGTGGCACCTCGGTATTTAAATGGTTTTTTTTTGGATGTTTGTAAATTTTTTTCCTTAATCTGATAGTTTTGAAATTTGGCCACAATATTCCTTGGGGTTTTTATTTTGGGTTTCTTTCAGAAGGTGTTCGATGAATTCTTTCAATGCCTATTTTACCTTCTGATTCTATTACATCTGGGCAGTTCTCTGTGATGATTTCTTGTAAAATAGTATCTAGGCTCTTTTTTTCATCATAGTTTTGGAAAGTCCAATAATCCTCAGATTATCTCTCCTAGATCTATTTTCCATGTCTGTCATTTTTGCAAGTAGATAATTCATGGTTTTTTCCAGTTTGTCATTTGTTTGTTTTTGCTTGACTGATTCTTGCTGTCTCAATGAATCATTAGTTTCAATTTGTTCAGTTCTAATTTTTAAAGAATTATTTTCTTCATTAGCTTTTTTTACTTCTTTCTGTATATGTCCAATTGAGTTTTTGAATGTATTGTTTTGGTCTGTGGAATTTTTTTCCATTTCACTAATTTTTTTTTTAGTGAATTATTTTCTTTTTCCAATTCACAGATCCTACTTTCTTGCGTGTTCTTTGTCTTTTCCAATTCACAGATCATACTTTCTTGTGAGTTCTTTGTCTTTTCCAATTCACAAATCCTACTTTCTAGTGAATTCTTTATTTTTTCCAATTCACCAATTTTGTTTCCCTGCACTTCCTGGGAATTTTTTAACTTTTCTAATTCGTATTTCAGGAAGTTTTTGCTCTCTTGTAAGGCTTCTCTTTCCTTTCCCCATTTATCTTCTAACTCTCTTTTGAGACTTTTAATGGTCTCTTCTATGAGAGCATCATGTAAAGGAGGACAGTCTGATGCATTTTTGCTGTTTGAGGTCTCTTCAGGTTTGCTGACCTGTTCTTTTTCTGTATAGAAGCTGTCGATTGTTCTTTTCATCTTTTTATTCATGTTTTAAAGCCTTTAGGGTAGGTCTCCTAGGCAAGGGGGTTACCAGCTTCCTCTGCAGAACAGGGAGAGATGTAAACAGATTTCCGGCTCCTATGGGAGTGCTCTGAGTGAGAGTTTTCCCTTCCCCCAACAGGAAGTGGATTCAGCACTGGCGGAGCTATCCAAGTGCCCAGTAGGGCTGTGTGGGTTAGTGATTGCCCTAGGCTAGAGACTAAGGGGTGAAAGTGTCACTGCCCCAGGCCGGAGCCTCTTGTGGGACTGTGAGTATTAGCAGCTGACCACAGATGCAGACCGCCCAGAACTCTGCCCCAGTGTCTCTGCCCAATGCAAATAGGTCCTGGAAAAGCTCTATGGCCCCAAGCCGAGCCCCCCACTGCGCAGATTGGAGGCTAACCCAGGCTGAGTCCTCCTGAAGTGCAGGATCACAACTGCCCCAAGCAAAAGCCCCGTACTGCGGGTTGGGGCTGTGTGCTTGTGCTGAGATCTGTGCTTTCACTTTCGGTTTGAGGCTCTCCTCGGAACCTAATTTCTCTCCCCGTCTGTGCCGATCTCCCCCCTGGCCCCGGAACTAACTTTTTTTGGCGAGACTGCAGATTTTCTTCGGCCGGTGAGTTGTTCTCCTTCTTATCTTTACGAATTGTGGCAGTCAAGACTATTTTTGAGGCTTGATATAATATTGATAAAGAGGGTAAGAGAAGAGCTTAGAAAGTCGCTTGTGTCTTCTCCTCCATCTTGGCTCCGCCCCCTCTTTCTTTCTTTTTAGTGCTCTTTTAATTCTTCTGATTATATCAGAGAGGATGGCCTTAATTAAAGCTAATGACAGTTAGCATTTTCTTTCAAGGGCAGAACCTCCAAATTCAGGAGAATTTGCAAGAGAGGTGGTAAAGGGGACTGAAAGAGAATTGGGAAAGAAGAGTATCAGAGGGGAATAAATATGTAAAACTAGACCCCTTAGTCCCACAATTAGGATGGTTTCTTGTGCTTATTACCTATATTAGACTACATTCTGAGTGGTTACTTAATTCAGAGGAAAGGCAGCTTGATGTTTTCCATGAGAGTTGTTTTTGTAGGTAAGAGAGACTTGAATAGGAATCTTATCTCTGATACTCACTATCTTTGTGATTTGGGCTGATTGATTAAACCTCTCAAAACTTTTTTCATGGAAAAATGGAAATCATAGCATAAACAGTTGGAAAGAGCCTTAGAAGTAATCAAGTCTAGCTTCCCTCTCCAACATACACATGCATACACATATACAATACCAATTTCATAGATGAGAAAACTGAGGCACATAGAGATTTAGTAATCTTGTTCAGAATTATCCAGCTAGTAAATGTCTTAGGTGGAATTTGGACCTACATTTTTTTGATTTACACTGACTCCAAACCCAGCATCCTCTAAATTCAGTGCTTCCTCACACCAGGATGAGATAATAAACATAAAGTGTTAACAATCCTACAAAAAACAGGTTTTATTATTTTATACTTTTAAAAATTGATGAGAGGTAGGGCCAAATTGTAAGGAATCCTAGTGAGTAAGGAATGATAAGTAAGTCTCAGTCATATTTTTTGGGTAACTTTTTGCTGAGAACATGATAATGTACTTGCCATTATTCGATAGAATTCCAGAAAAAAGTATAGAGGCAGACCATTCTTTTTATGCATTAATCAATGAGCATCTTTTATTGCAAGCCTGTGTTTACCCCAAAATTGGAAAATAGCATGGCAGATGATTGAAAAAGAAAAGTCTAACTGTCAGATCTGTAGAAAAGAGAGGAATTTATGGCCAAAAATAACTAAATAATATTATGAAATGCAAAATGAATTATTTTGGATACATAAAATTAAAAAGTTTTTGCACAAACTAAACCAATATATTCACGATTACAAGGGAAGCAAGAAACTGGGAAACAATTTTTATTGCTAGTGTTTCTGATAAGAACCATATTTCTAAAACATAAATAATTGAGTGAAATTTATAAGTATACAAGTTATTCCCCAATTGATAAATCTTAAAGAATATGAACAGATAATTTTCAGATAAAGAAATTAAAGCTATTTTAGTCATATGAAAAAATGCTTTAAATCACTATTGATGACAGTTGAAAACAATCTTTACATATATTTGGAAAAATAAAATAGTATTGAGAGGGAAAATGTTCATGATCTGGATAGATAAATAGTAATGCTATCTAAGAAATACTTACTCAGTCTAGTAGAAAACTGTAAGAGAAACTCATTTGGACACCATGAAGAAAGAAACAGACTTGTAAGGTTAAGATTTTGGAGCTGTCTTTTTCACAATGTTCTATGTATATGTATAGCACTAATATTGTACTTAAAATTTGAACTTATCCTTTTCAAGTGTGCAGAACCAATTCTATGTTCATTGAATGATGAGTTGTAACTATAGGTAAGAGGAGAATCAGCAGAAGCAGTATCACAAAAATCTGAAGGGGAGTGTATATATGGAAAAAGGTAATCATTAAAGTCCAGTGCTACAGAGATATGGAGAAGGATTAGGATTAAAGAAAAAAAAAAAAAAGACCTTAAGATTTGGCAATTTAGAGATGAATCACAACTTTGAAGAGAATGTTTTCCTTTGAATTATGAGGAAAGAAAGCAAATTCATAGGTTACAAAAAGGAGATGAACTGATGTCACCTAGTATAGATAGCTTTCTCAATGAGTTTATCTAAGAGGAAGAAAAGAGATATAGAACAATAATTAGCAAAGATGGTCAGATCAAATGAAATGTTTTGGGGGTTTTTTGGGTAGAGGAGAAATGAATATATTTAGTGGAAAAAAGCAGGAAGGTATTAAACAAAAAGAACCTTGACAGAAATTTGCCAAAAAGGTTAGAAAGGGGTGAGATCAAGGGAATTTGTACAGGGTACAACTATATCAAGGGCTACCTTTTCAGTGAAGAAATAGTAAGGGAAGATCCCTGAGTGATCTTAGAGGAAGATGATAAGAGAAGAGTTAATTCTTATTAAAGAACTTTTTTTTAAATGAATTATTAAGTACTACCCTTATCACATGTGAAAAGTTTGGATACTGAGAAACAAAAAAATATTTTAAGGTAGAAAATTAACTTTGTATTAAGAAAAAAAGATTAAATCATTTTATCAAGGTTATAGAGTATTGCTCTTTTTGTATGTGAATTGTTTGATTACTGAAAGGGACATAAATGTTTATGATGAACTGAAAATTCGTATGTGAAGAAACACGGTTCTTTCTGATGAATAGATGTGAGAACAGATATAGATTGTTCAGAAGACTGCATAGAGAACTGAGGGAACCTGTTTGGGAGCATAAGAAAAGAATGAAACTTCATGGTATGAGAATCTCTCAGTTTATTTTCACATGTTTAGAAGTTAAATTCTTTTTTTAGCTAAAATTATGTGTAAATAAATATTAATTTGAAGAAAATAGAAAAATTAAGGATTATTGACTTTATAATTAATAGAAAGTTGGACTTCATGAATTTTAACTTAAAAGGGAAAGTTATAAAAACTGCATTAGGGACATTGAGGCATGGGGAAAGGTAAAAAGATTTTTTAAAATTTCTTTTAAATTTATTTAGTTTTTTTATTTTCTCCATTTGGCGAGGGGATGGGGCTTCCAAAAATTTTTGGAAAAGTAGGTTTTGCAAGGGCAAATGTCGAAAATTACCCATACTTATGTTGAAAATAAAAAAGCTTTAATAATAAAAAAAACTTAGAGTTTAGATTCTTTCCCTTCCTCCCTCCTCACTCTCTTCATTGAAAATGCAAGCAGTTCAATATAATAACATATACATATGCTATTATCAACGTAATAATAACAATTATACATGTATAGTCATGAAAAACATTTGTATAATAGTCATGTAGTTAAAGAAAATATGTCCACATAGATTAAAAATATGTCAAGAAAAATAAAGTTTAAAAAATTATTTTCAATCGGCATTTAGACACCATCAGTTATTTCTCTAGGTATAGATAGCATTTTTCATCATATGTCCTTCACAGTTGTCTTGAATCATGTATTGCTGAAAATAGCTATGCCATTCGCAGATGATCATCTTATAACATTTGTGTTGCTTTGTAACCAGTACATTTTATTTTGCATCACCTCACAAAAATTCTTTCTATGTTTTTTTTTTCCTGAGAGAATCCTGTTCAGCATGTCTTTGTACATTATCATGTACAACAGTATTCCATTATAATTAAATAATACAATTTATTCAACCTTTTCCCATTTGATAGGCAACCTCTTAATTTTTGATTCTTTGTTCCCAGAAAAGAACTGCTACAAATATTTTTGTACATATATGTTTTTTTCCTTTATAATTTGTAAAAATCCCTTTTGGAATATGTAGTGGGCCAAGAATATTGGTGGTAGCATTGGACTCTACTGATTACTTTCTCCTGGATATATATTTGTCTTCTGATTTTTATTGATGTTGCCTTGTCATACTTCTTCTCCTATCCCTCTGTTGCCTAGTTACTCCTTCTACCTGTATTGATTACTCATCATTCTCCTTTGCTCCATCTTCATCCTATCATGTCTCTAATTGTTGGTGACTTCTATGCATCTCCCTTGGCTTTTCCTTTTTATCCCTCCTCACTTATTTATCTTGTTTGCTCCTATATATATATATAAAATTATCATCTCTTTGTAAATGATTCCCAGATCTATTCAAATAGTCAAAGTTGCTGTCCTACAATCCCTATCTCCAACTTTATTTTGTACATTTCAAAGTGGACACCCTAGAGTCAACTCAAGCTCTACATGTCCAAAACACTATTCATTATTTTTTCCCATACATCTTCTTCTTTCCCCAACTTTCTTATTGAGCATAGATGATAACTCCATTCTTTTATTCACCAAGACTTGCAACCTCAGTATTATCCTCATTTTTTAAAATTTCAAGTTGTGATACTGGAGGTCTAACTCAGACCCATAGAATGGATCTCTTCATGTGAGAGGATGATGATGATACAAGGAGACTGAGGGGCAGTTGCTGTTCTCTGACCTCTCCACTTAAAGGCAGTTGTGATGTCTGACCTCTCTCCTCTTCCCTCTGCCTCCAATTTATATCATTCCCAGTCCACAAGCAACACCTGTGTCAGTGAAGGCTGCCTTGCAACTCCTTCAGATGTTATGATTCACAGCTGTGGAGGCTCTCAGAGAACTGACCTGCCTCTTCACCTATGCATAGTCCTTAACAATTTTCCATTTTTTGTTTTAAAAGCAGTTATTTTCCTCCACAGCATGGTCAATAAATTTGTGCATTTGCTGTTATCTGAGTGCTCACACTGAAGAATGAAAGCAACACTATCACCTCTAGAGGGTTATAGCAAGTGTTGGTCTTGTGAGATGTCATGGAAGCAAACTTTTAAATGGAGAAGAGGAATAGTCAGAATAGGCATTTAGTCTCTCATCAGTCTCCTGGATGGGCCCTTTGATGTGTTGGCCCATTTAATTACCCCGTCTAAAAAACATCTTACCAAGAATCTTCTCCCTTTCCTTCCCTGCAGGTAGGAACTCTGGGATGATCCTACTCACGATCAGCTCTTGAGCACTGCTTCTTCTTATGTTCCATGTTTGGGTGCCATATGTTGTGATATGGGAGCTACCTGCCAGTGGTAGCTGGAAGTCTAACTCAGACCTGTACAATGGATCTCTTCATGTGAGAGGATGATGACAATGACATAAGGAAATTGAGAGGCAGTTGCTGTTCTCTGGTGTATCTTCAAGAATAAGACTCAAGAATAAAGCCTACAGACTTCAGACGACTGCAGACTCCATCCTTGACCAGACTTATGGTGGCTCTTCATCTTCCTCACTTCTCCATTTGACAACAAAGCCCATCCACAGATCCTCCAGAAAGCTAACCCGGACTTGACATTTTTGGTGTCCAAATGTGTGGCACTAGACTTGGGGCCCTAGATGCGAGGCTCTGGCCATAACACTTACACTCAGGAGTTTGACTGAAGCAATCATAAACTCAATGGAGAAGACCCTGTGATCCCAAAATAGGGTGAATACAAAAACAGACAAGTGGGAAACTTTGTTAAGGGCTAAACTAGTCACTTTTGTTCTTCAGCTGAAATGGGCAAATATTAAGAAAAGAGGATTCCCCCACCCTGAGGGCAGTGTGTAGCATGCATAGTTAGATTAATAAAGAAGCAAGATTCATTGATGACTTGGAAGCAGATAACTGGACTCTTAAATATATTAAAGTGCACATCTCCTTGGCTCTCTAAGGAAGAAAAATAGAGCTAGATATGTGGAAACTAGTGGGAGAGCAACTAATTGAATATTATGAAGCTAAAGTTCCTGATTCAATTCCTGAGGAAACATTCCTTATATACAGTATAATACAATTGACTTTAAAGGACCCCACAAGTTCTAAAAAAAAAGGAAAAATTTCAATGTAGATACCTAGACAAAAAAGAGTGAGGAGAAAGAGCAGGAAGGGGATGGTACTGACAAAGCAGCTGAAACTCATGGAGAATTGAACAAGAAAGGAGTTAAGGATAGTGCTGATAAACTTAAGGGATATGGTGCTTCTTACTTTCACAACTCAGTTTCACTTCTGCCTACCCCTGAGCAGACACCTTAGGGCATTCCCCATCTCCTGACTATCCTCTCCCAACTTCACTTTAGTGAATAGAGGTATGAGGAGGAGTGGAAGGGGCAGTGACACCATCAACATTACCCGTGCAGCAGCTTTATCAACCTCTTATGACACAATTACAAAAGACATTAGCTAAAGCTAAAGAGGAAGGACAGGATACATCTGATCTGAGAAGAGAAACGTACCCTGTGATTGAAGAGTTTCACTCTTCAGGTCAAGAAAAAAGAGGATATACTCCTTTTAATCTGGAAATTATCAAAGATCTGAAAAAGGCTTGTATTAGAGAATTTGGTTTATAAAATTTTAACCCCTAATAATTGTAAATCTATTGCAAGCAAATGTTTAGAACCTGGATAAAATTTGTTGTGGCTTTCAGAGTATAGTGAACTTTGTGGAATACAACCACAAAGATATAGGCAAACTGAAGTAAAATACCAGTCATCTCTGATCAACTAACAGGTGTAGGTCTTTATGCAGATGCTTTAGCACAGATTAATTACCCTATAGCAGCATATGAGCAAATTGCTGCTGCTGCTATCAAAGCATGGGGCATCCTCCCAGGAAGATAAGATAGAGAGGGAACCTTCACAGAAACAGCACAAGTCCAAATGAACCCTTTGCTGATTTCATGGGATGTCTGCAGACAGCCATCATACAAATTATTGATTAAAATGTAGCAACAAAAATTATGATAAGACAACTTGCCAGAGAAAATACTAATGAGGATTGTAGAAGAATTATACTAGGACTACAAAAGGATGCTCCTTTAGATGAGATCATAAGATGCTGCCACAGTGGGCAACAATACCTTTTATATTTAAGTTATGATGCAGATTTCTCAAGATCTGAACATGGGAAGACAGGATCCCTTTTAGTAAGGGAGTTCAGAGAGACTCATCAATGCTTTCAATGTAATAAAGTAGAGCACCTGAAGCTTAATGTTGGCATAAAAAACAGGGTAGGGGAACAAGACCCAAAACCCTATGTCCAAAATGCAACAGCGGCTTCCATTGGGCATCAGAATGTAGATTGACTAAGGAAATTGGAAGCAGGACTTGGCTCCAGGGCCCAAGGCAAAAATACTTGGAGAATGCCAATGTTATACCCAGAGAGACTCTAGAAGTTTAGTACTCCAACATGATCAATCAGCCAAGAAGCAACCTGATGGGAGAAAGGGATTACAGTTGGGGAAAACAGAGCTGTATGCAGCAGGGACTACTGAGACTCCTGGAGAGGCGAAATCTTCCTCAGTCTGGCCTATGGATCCTTTGCCTCCAGGCACAGTACCCTTGACCATTTCACCTCCTGAGAGTGCTTACAAAATGCATACACTGACTTGGGAAACTGGGGAATATGTATACAATATTCTAGTGACTAATACAGGTAGACAATGTGCGACTTATCAACAGGAGAAATAGTAACATCAGGTTTACTGATACACACTCCTAATAGGCAATCTGGGGATAGTTGCCCAAATTTTGACTCCCAGCAACAGAATCTGGGAATATTCTGGACTGCAGCAGTTACAACTGACCAAGCTATGCTCACTAGCTATGTAAATGGCATACCATTGAAAGGGTTGGTAGACACAGGTACAGTCATTAGAAGTGCCAGTTGACCCAATCATTGGCCAAAGATTAAGGCAGACACCTATATGTCTGGCATAGGAGAATCAATAGCAGCTAAAGTTAGTTCTGCCCTTTTGAGATGGATATTGGAAGGTGAAACAGAGTTTTTCTTCTTTTGTAGTCAAAAAAAATCCCCATCAATCTATGGGGAAGAGACATCTTAAAACAGTTCGGATTACAATTGAGTACTTTGGCTTTTTAGACAGGGCTACTGTTGAAGGCCTGACTACACTCTCACCTGTTCCCATTCAATGGAAAACTGATACACCAGTGTGGGTAGAACAGTAGCCCTTGACATGTGAAAAAATCCAGGCCTTATTAGATTTAGTACAGGGGCAACTTGATCAAGGACACTTACAACCTTCTCTAAGTCCTTGGAATTCCTCTTTATTTGTTGTTAAAAAGAAATCTGGAAAATGGAGGATGCTGACTCATTTAAGAAAAGTAAATGAACAGATGGAAACTATGGGAACTCTTCTGCCTGGACTTCCATCTTCTACTCAATTGTCTGGAGAATTGCTTCTTTGGATTATAGACATTAAGGGTTGTTTGTTTCTATCCTATCCCTCTAGATAAGGAGGATATGAAAAAAATTGCCTTTTCAGTTCCCAGTGTTAATTTATCTGAGCCTTATAAAAGATATGAAAGGACAGGTTTGCCAAGAGAATGAAAAACAGCCCTACTATTTGTCAAATGTATAATGCTACTGCTCTTACTCCAGTAAGAAAAGTATTTCCAAAAGTAATGTTATTACATTACATGGATGATTATATATGTGGTAGACACAGGTGCTTGGCACAAAGTGAGTTCTTAATGAATGCATATTGATTAATGATTGAATTTTAGACATTGAAGGGTTAAATGTTCTGTTCTCTAAAATATAATATGCTCTGGGAGCAGGTTTCTTGGGGAGCTTCTGGAGGCAGCCTTAGTTTCAGTTCTGAGTAATAATCACCTCAAATGCAGCCAGGAATTAAAAGTCCAGAGTACTTTATTATCTCCTTCAAAATAGCCCAGTTAGTTTTCTTAGAGGCCTCTCTCTCTCCTTTGTTCCCAGAGCTCTTACCACTAGTCCTTTGTCTCTTGCAGCTTCAGCCTCTAGCTCCCTCTGAATCCAAAGCCTCCAGCCAGCACAAAGGTGAAAAATGGAATGAATCTGTCTTGACTCTGAGAGTGGTCTCCTCCTCTGGTGGGCTTGTCCTTCTGACTTGTGAATCTCCCAACTCAATTCTCCCTCTGAATCTCCCAGAGCTTCCAGTGGACTTGTCTTTTTTTATGCTCTTTTAGAAGTGTGAACTCTTAAAGGTATTAAAAGTGTGAAGTCTTGCAGAACTCTAACAAGTACTAAGTACATTAGTGAACCAGAGAACTGCTAAGCACTATGCTAAAATTAGACAACTGACTTAGCACCTTGTAAGAATTCTAACAGAAGGGACCTTGGAAACCATCTAGTTAAACAAATGCCAAAATGTAATCTCTACTTTGATACCTTAAAATATGGTCAAGCCATTTATGTTTGGTGACCTCCAAAAGTAAGAAACTTACATTCTGTTGATGACACCCATTCCATTTTTGAATTGCTTTACTCATTAGTGATTTTTTTATCCTGACATAAAATGCAAATATTAGACTGTTTCTAGTTTTTTTTTTCATTTGGACTCAAGCAGAAAGAGTCTAATGCTCCTGTCTTCTCACATAACTACTCAATATAGTTGAAGATAGAGTTCCCTCTAAGTCTTCTTTAGAATAAAGATTCTATTTTAAAAACATTTCTCCAATTTAAAATATATTGTTTGAATCTTCCACATCTTGACAAAAATAGTAGAGTTTTTTAAAGTTAGAATGCAATGATTTCCACACCACCAGTCAGTAGAATGTTATGTGAAGTTTTGATGTTGTTTGAAATTTCCCTAGAGAGATAGATCTAGACATAATTGTGAGGGAGACCATATACCTTCAGCTCTTCACTCTTTTGTGCCTTTTCTTTCATCTCTCTACCACACAGGGGAAAAAAAGAAAAGAAAAAAAAAAACTTATGCAATGAATATGCACAGACAAGCAAAATAAATTCTACCATTGTCCTGTGTAAAAATTCATGATTCATTCAGTATATATTGTCAATCACTTCTCTGTTAGGAGGAAAGCAGAATTCTAAATGATTGGTGCTCTGTAATCATCATTGATCATTGCTTTGAACAGACTTTTAAAATCTTTCCAAATTGTTCATTTTTTACAATGCTGTTGTTATGGTATAAATTGTTCCTAGATCTTTTCTCTTCTCTCTGAATCATTTTGAAAAGAGATACAAATGATACCCACTCCACTCATCCTTTCTTTGTTTATATAGGCTTTTACTTGTATCCTCTGATTACTGTAAGATAACTTCTCTTACTTGACTCTCCCTATGACTTCACTATCAGAATTTTTCTGGGATTTCAGTAGGGACTTGAAAGAAGCTAAGGGAGGTTAAGAGAAAGTAATGAGAGTGGAGAGAAGTCTAGATATGGAGGCAGCTGGTAAAAATGATTTGAATCAGGAGATAAAAAGTTTTATGCATGGAATGATAAGGAGGGCAGTGTCATACAATTGGAGAGTACATGGGATGAATAAGTTGTAAAAAGATTGGAAAGGTGTAAAGGGAACAAGTTATAAAATGTTTTAAATGCTAAATAGAAGATTTTTCTCACTGGGCCAACTTGGGCAGATTGCTTAATACTTGTCTTATTTTTTTCATCTGTAAAATGGGGATAATAACAACTCCAAGGTTGTGATGAAATACAAATAAGAAAAATATAAATCACTTAGCATAATGCTTAGCATTTGGTGAGTGCTACATAAGTGTTAGCTATTATTATTATTATATTACATTCTGGTTTTTTGGATAAATTATTCTTGGCTAGAGGCCTTTATCTTTTGTCTTTTGGAATATTTTGTTCTATTCTCAGCTGCTTTATGGAGGTTGCTGCTAAATCTTGGGTGATACTATGAGTTTCAGTAAGGAAACATTTTCTTTAGAGCTGAAGCCATTTTTTTTTTAAACCTGGAAACTCTGGATTTTGGCTATGATGTTGCTTGGGGTATTTATTTTGGAGTTTTAGTTAATGAATTCTTTTAATTTTCATTTTTACCTCTGTTTGTAAGTGATCTGAGAAATTTTCTTTCAAGAAATCTAACCTCAGCCAGGGTCTAAGTCCACATGCTCAGCCCTTTTTGAAGACCTTATTGTGCTTGCTGCTCTTGACATCACAATACTTTCAGCCTTGCTTGGGATTCTTGGTGGATTTCACATTCTCACTCCCTCTGGGAGACTTCTTGCTATTTGCCTGAGGGCTAAATAGAAGATCACTGAACTGCTTACCTACTTTGGAAATCTGGAATCTTAGTCCATGATCCTAGCCTATCACAATGTAATTATCGGCCCTCATAAATTGTCTGTGTATATATATACATATATATATATATATATGTATATATACACAAAATTATTATAATAAATACATATAAAAATTATACAATTTTTGATCCCCATTACTACTTTGTCAAGTATTCTTCATAAATATTTTTTATAACTGTTGTTTCAATGAACTGGGTTCTATTGCTTTTTCCTGTTCTGCCATCTTGAGTGCTCATACACTCTTTTTAGCTTCTTCATTTCCCTTTTTAATATTCCTTTGTCTCCAGGTATGAAGGCTTTCTATACTTAGCTGTATCCCTTATCCCTCATTGTATGATCTCCCATAACTAAGTCTGTCATCAACAAAGATTTATTAAGCACCTACCATGTGCCAAATACTTTTATTAACCATTAGGTATACAAAGAAAATCAAAAAGTTGTTCCTGCTTTCAAGAAATTTACAGTCTAATAGGGGAGACAACATGAAAGATACTATGTACAAACAAATAAATTGGAGATAATGAATAGAGGGATGCCTGTCATCAAGGGGATTAGAAAAGTCTTTTTTATAGAAGGTGGAACTTGAAAGAAGCCAAGGAGAGAGCAACAAAGATGGAGAAAATTCCAGGAATGGAGACAGCTGGTAAAAATGCCTTGAATCAGGAGATAAAATGTATTATGCAGAGAATGGTAAGGAGGTCAGTGTTACTCTTTCCAGAATACATAGGGGTAAGCAAGTTATAAGAAGATAGGAAAGGTAGGAAGGGAGCAAGTTATGATATGTTTTCATTTTCATTGCTAAATAATGAAGTTTTTATTATACTCTGGAGGTAAGGACATACTATAGTTTTTTGAATGGAAATGGGAAGTATTGTGCTCAGACCAGGCATTTAGGAAGAAAGACCTGGATAAAAGAAAATTAACACAGGGAGACAGGCTTTTCTTTCCTTTTTTTCTTTCTTTTTATGCAACACTATTGCAAAATACTATAAACATGAAATGATGAGGGTCTGTACCTGAGGGATAGGTGTGTGAAGGAAGTGAAGTAGACATATATGAGATACATAATGAAGAAGATAGAAACCAAAGCATTTGGTAATATGTCATATGGTAAAAGAGAAAATGTTATGAATAAAATCTGGATTGCCAGCCTGGTTGTCTAAGATGAGGGTGGTTTCTTCAACAATAATAGGAAAAGCAGAGGGGAGAACTTGGGAAAGATAAATTTAGTTTTGGATATGTTGAATTTAAGATGTCTATGGGATATCCATTTCAAGATGTCTAAAAAACAAGTGGAAATATGAGACTAAAGTTCATCACAAAGGTTTTGTACTGATTTTCAGCATCAGAACCACAATTGCTGATTATGATTCTAGTGAAAACTGAGGGTCTTTTCTGCCTCATGTAATGCCAGAAAAAATTGGTTAAAACCTGTGTTTAGTAGAAACTATCTCACTGAGAATCATTGACTCTTAGGCCAATCTTCACATTGACCATATTAAGACCATTAAAGCATGAGCTGGTCATAAAGAATGACAACCTAAAATTCTTAAAAGACAGTTTTTCAGTCATACGGTATTTGTATTATTCCCCTAGGCTTGTCATTGTGAGGATAAATGATAAAAGTGCTAAAAATTTATCTCTCAACAAACTGAATACTCCCCTATTTCCAACAAACCACTAATGTGTATTTTTTGCTTTGGTGATCTCCAACAGCTATCGCTCTTTTTTCCTTCCTTTCTCATTGTTTCTTTCCCACATAAAATAAAATGAATTACTGCAGTTTTGCCATGAGTCCAAAGAAACAATAACTCCCTTTCCTTCAAGAAATCTAGAGGAAATAAGTCCATTATTTTTATTATTATTATTTGTTTTTATATGATTTGTCCTTGCTATATATCCTATTCAACAATCACAGAATATTACTGGGGGAGAAACCGTCAAGTCATCCAGTGTAAGAAAGGTTTTTAATAAACTTTCATTTGTTGATTTTGACAACTCCCATACCATATTTTCCTTTATGTCTAATTCCATTTAGAAATGTGCTGGGATACTGTTGTTGTTATTGGGGGGATGGGGGGGTGGATTGGATTATTAGCTGAATCCCAAATATCTTATAAAGACAGACAAAAAAATTTACATAATAATTGAGTCCAAAAGCTACAACTTACAAACATTAATGATATTTTGTTCTTAGTGGGAAGTGAGGACATAATATAGTTAATATCGGAGGCTATTATCTTTCTTTTATAGATAGGGAAACTGAGGTTGAAAGAGGACTTGGAATCCTGTCATATAACTATGAAATACCTGGGACAAGAATCATACTCATCTCTTCCTGACTCCCAGGAAAATACTGGAGAACTAATCAGCCTTTAGTGACAATTGTTATTCTCCCATTAATTAACTGAATAATTTTGAAAAAGTCATTCTTACTTTTGGATTATCAGTTTCTTATTTGTTAAATAAGGGAAACTGACTAAATTTTATCTCCAACATTCCTCAATCTCAAAAGTTCTAGGATTCCATGAAGGTCTGTAACTATTCATACATGTCAGTGCCTTGGTGCCTACATGGAATATTTACTACTTGAAACATTTATATTAATTCCTCTGCTCACAAAGGTCATTCCCACAGGATGACTGGCAGATGACTGAATTATAGAGTATGTCCCTGACATATCACTTCAGCTCAGCTATACTGCTGGAAGGAAATGAATCCAGGGCTATTTAAGTGAAATCACCCCATACTCAAGTGGATGAAGAACAATTTGACATTTATCTTGCTTCCTCTCTCCCTAACCCCATCTTCCCCTTTTTTTGCCCTTGGTTGATATTCTCAGAGTCTTATACATTTTTGTGTTTCCTTGGTACATTTTGCAAGGTAAATACAAGTAAACTCCACTTTCTAATGTATTCTCAGTAACTAGCTATATCTTTGACACTAACCATCTCAGCCAAAAATGATCATTTCTTCATTTCCTCCTTTGAATCTCTTTAGTAATTCTGCCTGCATGTACTGTGATGGACACTAGATATTTTTAACTCACTATTTTATATTATTAGTAAGTTTTCACCTATATATGTTCTAACTATATTGTTCTTGACGTAAATGCCTGCCTCTATCTCCACCTCACCTGGCATCTAGGACTGTGCCCTATATAATACATGCTCAGTAAAAATGAGTGATTAAAATGATTTTCAGAAATTCAGAAGAATACTGCAGAAAGAAAGGCCTCTCTTGTTCCAGGCATTGTCCTAAACCAATTAGATTTTCTTAATAATAATAGCTGACGTTCAAGTTTGCAGAGCACTTTATATGAATTATTTCCCTTTAAGGTGGACATTACAGTGCTTAAAGGCACAATTCTTGGCACATAGTAAGCATTCATTACATGGTTTATCTATCTGCTACAAGCCATATTTACATTTTATAGATGAAGGAAACTGAGAATCAGACAGTTTAACAAGTTTTGCACAATTTCACAGCTCATGTTAGTGATAGGATTTGAACCTAACTTTTCTAGGAAAACCTTTAACCACTAAACCATGTTGCCTGTCTAAAAGAAAAAAAAAAAGGAACAAGTATTTATTAAGGCTTATTATAAGCTAGGCACAGTGCTTCTTTTTAAAAATCATCTCATTTAAGACACAATAATCTCAGGCTATGTAGTGGCTGTTATTATCCCAATTCTATGGTTAAGAAAATTGAGGCACATAGATATTAAGCTTTATTTGCATACATATGTATGTATAATTGTACATATATATATATATATGTTGCATATATGTGTACATATTTTATATATATATGTGTGTGTGTGTGTGTATAAAACATGTGTCTATGTTAGAGAAAAAGTTCTGATTTGTTAGGTGCAGCTGAAAGAGATGGGAATAACTTCATCCAGGGTCATTTGAAATTGTTCTTTCCCCCCAAATTTAGAACAAGCACATTAAAAGCCATTTGTGCAATTACTATATTTACTCCTGTAATTCTCCCTTTTCATTACTTCCTGGTAGGCTGCTATGGCTAAACAGTGGGGCGCACCTTTTAAAGCAAGCCTTTAAAAGCTTGTCCAGGTGAAGAGGTGTGAACAGTGGTGGGCCACAATTGAGTCTACCTCCTGCAAACAATTTTTAAACAAACACAGTTGACACCTCACCCTCTTCTCTGGCTAAATTTTCAGAGGTTCAGGATGACTGATTTTCTCAAGAAAAGGAAAAAAAGAAAAGCCTTGTAAGTATTTGTAAAATGACTGAGAAAACTGGGGGAAAGAATATGGGAGTAATTATGGCAGATTCTTGAAGAGACAACTGAATATGTCTTAAATGTTGCTTTTTGTTCTGTCATAAAAAAATCTAGAATCTCCCTATGATTGAATGATTTTTATGGATTTCAATACAATGTAGTATATAGGGAAGAATACTGCAATTGGGGTGAGGGTATCTGACTTCATAGGATCACAGTTTCATAGATTTATAGCTTGATGGAACCTTAGTGACCATGATATTTAACTCTTATTTTACAGATAAGCAAACTGACATTGGGATAGGGTAAACAACTCATTCAGGATTCATAGTTAATAGGTTTCTGAGCCAGAATTGGAACTCAATTCTTCCTGATTCCAAGCTCCATACTCTCTCCCCTGTATGGACCACTTAGAGGCCTAATTTAGGCTATGCTCCTTTTTCTCTTTTTTTGGGGGGGGGTGGGGAGGAACAAGTAGGTGGACCAGTGTATAGAGTGCCAATCCCAGAGTTAGGAGACAAGAGGCAATGAGTTCAAATTTGAACTCATTTATTAAATGTGAGATCTTGGGCAAATCACTTAACTGAATTTGCCTCAATTCTTCATCTATAAAATGATGGAGAAGAAAAGGGAAAATTGTTCTGGTATCTTTGCCAAGAAAACCACAAATAGGGGCATGGAGAATCAGCAACAATTAAAATGAATCAACAACAACAAAAGAGTTTCTGTGTGTGTTAGCTGTGAAGCACTTATTCACCTTCCTCTCAAGGAGAATAAACAGAAAAGCAAACACTTGTATCAAATCATCTCAGTGAAGCATGACAGATTTCCATATTGTTCAGGTCAAAAATATATATGTCATTCTGCATATCCATCCTTCACTGCTCTGACAGGAAGTGGTGCCCTATCATCTTCCATACATGTGGCACTGAGCCAGTATTTTAACTGAGTCTCAATTTTCTCATCTATAAGCCACTGGCTTCAGTAAATGGATTGTTAGGTCCCTTCCATTTCATTCTGTGATCCCTTAAAGTTATCAGAGTGTGTATTCCTTTCAATAGTTACCTCCAAGATCAGAACCCATCCATGCTTTTAAATTCCATGTAAATTTGATAAAGTCCACTTGTATATCGTTCACAAGTCCTTCACCCAAGGGGGTGGGGGTCTTTGTGCTCCCCACACAATATCATATTGGTGTTCTTAGCATAAAGACTAGCCACTTGAAGTCCCCCAACCCGATAATAAATGCTAAATCCCCAAGAAAAGTATAACAAAACAGTGCCAATATATCAAAATATAAATGACATAAAACTGCCAGAAACTTCTGATAACAATGATAACAGAGATACCTGATTAACAGAGATTGGATCCAAAGTGAAAGTTAGAGTATTGGATTGAATCAAATCAGATGAAATTCAGCAAAATATACATATAATCCTAAATCTGAGTATGGAAAAAAATGACTTTATAAGGTTGAGGAGTGATAGAAAAGGCAGAAGTTTGATTTTTTTCTTTCCTCAATAGTATTTCTTTTCCCTAAATACATGTAAAGATAGTTTTCAACATTTATTTTATATATTTATTTACAGTTTATTTACAAAACATATGCATGGGTAATTTTTCAGCATTTACCCTTGCAAAAGCTTCTGTTCCAACTTTTCCCCTTCTTCCTCCCACCCCCTCCCCTAGATGGCACGTAGTCCAATACATGTTAAATATGTTAAAGTATATTCAACATTCATTTTGATAAGACTTTTGTGAATTTTCCACATTTCCTCCCTTATCTCCCTCCTCCCCAAGATAGCAAGCATTTTGATATGTTATACATGTTCAATAATTTTAAACATTTCCATATTTGTCATGTTGTGCAAGAAAAGTCAGATCAAAGGGGAAAAATATGAGAAGGAAAAAACAAGCAAATAAAAAGGTGAAAAAATACTAAACTTTGATTCACACTCAGTCTCTATAGTTCTCTCTCTGAGTTTTCATTTTTCATCCAAAGTCTATTGGAATTTTGGAATACTGCATTGCTGAGACGTGCAAAATCCATCACAGTTGATAATCACATACTCTTGATGATACTGTATACAACATTCTCCATGTTCTTTTCTCTTCACTCAGCATCAGTTCATGTAAGTCTTTCCCAGATATTTTTGAAATCATCATTACTTATAGAACAATAATATTCCATTACATTCATATACCAAAACTTAATCAGCCATTTCCCAACTGACAAATATCCATTCAATTTCCAATTCTTTACCACTACAAAAACAAAAAGCTGCCACAAACATTTTACACATGTAGGTCCTTTTCCCTCTTTTATAGTGTCCTTGGGATTTAGACCCAATAATGACACTACTGGATCAAAGGGTATGTACAATTTTATAGCCCTTTGAGCACAATTCCAAATTGCTCTCTGGAGTTATTGGATCATTATACAACTCTATCAAAAATGCATTTTTCCTACTGATAAATAATCAGTTTTCCTACACCTCCTCCAACACTTCTTATCATTATCTTTTCCTGTTTTCTTAGCCAATATAAGAGGTGTATACTGGTACCTCAGAGTTGTCTTAATTTGCATTTCCCTGATCAATAGTCTTTTAGACCATTTTTCATATAAATATAAATGACCTTAATTTCTTCATCTGAAAATTATCTGTTCATATCCATTGACCATTTATCAATTAGGATATAACTTGTATTCTTATAAAGCTGATTCACTTGTCTATATGTTTTAGAAATAAGCCTTTATTAGAAACACTGGCTGTAAAATATTATCTACCAACTTTCTGCTTTCCTTCTTTTTCATTTTTTTATTATTATAACTTTATATTGACAGAACATATTTATGGGTAATTTTTTACAACATTACCCCTTGCACTCATTTCTGTTGTGACTTGTCCCTTCCCTCCTTCCATTCCCTCCCCAGATGGTAGGCAGTCTTATACATGTTAAATATGTTATAGTATATCCTAGATACAATATGTGTGTGCAGAACTCTTGTTGCACAAGAAGAATTTGATTCAGAAGGTAAAAATAACCTGGGAAGAAAAACAAAAATGCAAGTAGTCCACATTTATTTCCCAGTGTTCCTTCTCTGGGAATAGCTGACTCTGTCCATCATTGATCAATTGGAACTGAATTAAATTTTCTCTTTGTTGAAGATAGCCACTTCCATCAGAATAAATAGTCATACAGTATTGTTGTTGAGGTATATAATGATCTCCTGGTTCTGCTCATTTCTCTCAGCATCATTCATGTAAGTCTTTCTAAGCCTCTCTGTATTCATCCTGGTGATCATTTCTTACAGAACAATAATATCCCATAACATTTATACCACAATTTACCCAACTATTCTCCAATTAATGGGCATCCACTCAGTTTCTAGTTTCTGGCCACTACAAAGAGGACTGCCACAAACAGTCGTGCACATACAGGTCCCTTTCCCTTCTTTATGATCTCTTTGGGATATAAGCCCAGTAGTAACACTGCTGGATCAAAGGGCATGCACAGCTTGATAACTTTTTGGCCATAATTCCAGATTGCTCTCCAGAATGGTTGGATCTGTTCACAACCACCAACAATACATCAGTGTCCCAGTTTTCCTGCATCCCCTCCTTCATTCATCATTATTTTTTCCTGTCATCTTAGTAAATCTGACAAGTGTATAGTGGTATCCCAGAGTTGTCTTAATTTGCATTTTTCTGATCAGTAGTGATTTGGAACACTCTTTCATATGTGTGGAAATAGTTTCAATTTCATCATCTGAAAATTGCCTGATTTTAATGACCTATAAAAAATACCAACAAAATTCATATGGAAAAACAAAAGATCAAGCATTTTAAGGGAATTAATGAAAAAAAAATCAAATGAAGGTGGCTTAGCTATACCAGACCTAAAATTATATTATAGAGCAGCAATTACCAAAATCATTTGGTATTGGCTAAGGAATAGATTAGTTGATCAGTGGAATAGGTTAGGTTCAAAGGACAAAACAGTCAACAACCATAGCAACCTAGTGTTTGACAAACCCAAATACCCCAGCTTTTGGGATAAGAACTTACTGTTTGACAAAAATTGCTGGGAAAATTGGAAACTAATGTGGCAGAAACTAGGCATTGATCCACACTTAACACCGTACACCAAGATAAGGTCAAAATGGGTTCATGACCTAGGCATAAAGAATGAGATTATAAATAGATTAGAGGAATGAACACAGGATAGTTTACCTCTCAGACCTGTGGAAGAGGAAGGAATTTATGAGCAAAGAAGAATTAGAGATCATTACTGATCACAAAATAGAAAATTTTGACTATACCAAACTGAAAAGTTTTTGTACAAACAAAACTAATGCAGACAAGATTAAAAGGGAAGCAATAAACTGGGAAAATATTTTTACAGTCAAAGTTTCTGATAAAGGCCTCATTTCCAAAATGTATAGAGAATTGACTCTAATTTACAAGAAATCAACCCATTCTCCAATTGATAAATGGTCAAAGGATATGAACAGACAATTCTCAGATGAAGAAATTGAAACTATTTTTAATCATATGAAAAGATGCTCCAAGTCACTATTAATCAGAGAAATGCAAATTAAGACAACTCTAAGATACCACTACACACCTGTCAGACTGGCTAGAATGACAGGGAAAGATAATGTGGAATGTTGGAAGGGATGTGGGAAAACTGGGACACTAATACATTGTTGGTAGACTGTGAATACATCCAACCATTTTGGAGAGTAGTTTGGAACTATGCTCAAAAAGTTATCAAACTGTGCATACCCTTTGATCCAGCAGTGTTACTACTGGGCTTATACCCCAAAGAGATCATAAAGAAGGGAAAGGGACCTGCATGAATATTTGTGGCAGCCCTCTTTGTAGTGGCCAGAAAATGGAAACTGAGTGGATGCCCATCAGTTGGAGAATGGCTGAATAAATTGTGGTACATGAATATTATGGAATATTAGTGTTCTGTAAGAAATGACCAACATGATGATTTCAGAAAGGTCTGGAGAGACTTACATGAACTAATGCTGAGTGAAACGAGCAGGGCCAAGAGATCATTATATACTTCAACAACAATACTATATGATGACCAGTTCTGATGGACCTGGCCATCCTCAGCAATAAGATCAACCAAATCAGTTCTAATGGAGCAGTAATGAACTGAACCAGCTACACCCAGTGAAAGAATTCTGGGAAATGACTAAAAACCATTACATTGAATTCCCAATCCCTATATTTTTGCCCACCTGCATTTTTGATTTCCTTCACAGGCTAATTGTACAATATTTCAGAGTCTGATTCTTTTTGTACAGCAAAATCATGTTTTGGTCATGTATATAAAAAAAGTTGTTCATATCCTTTGACCATTTATCAATTGGAGAATGGCTTGATTTCTTATAAATTAGTGTCAATTCTCTGTATATTTTGGAAATGAGGCCTTTATCAGAACTTTTAAATGTATGAATGTTTTCCCATGTTTCTTCCCTTTTAATTTTATTTGCATTAGTTTTGTTTGTACAAAGACTTTTTAATTTGATGCAATAAAAATTTTCTATTTTGTGATCAGTAATGATCTCTAATTTTTCTTTGGTCACAAATTCCTTCCTCCTCCACAAGTCTGAGATGTTTCTCTAATTTATTTATAATCTTGTTCTTTATGCTAAATCATGGACCCATTTTGATCTTCATCTGATCTTATATTGATATATGGTGTTAAGTGTGAATCCATGCCTAATTTCTGCCATACTAATTTCCAGTTATCCCAGCAGTTTTTGTCAAATAATGAATTCTTATCTCAAAGTTGGGATCTTTGGGTTTGTCAAACACTAGATTGCTATAGTTATTAACTATTTTGTCCTATGAACCTAACCTATTCCACTGATCAACTAGTCTATTTCTTAGCCAATACCAAATGATTTTGGTGACCGCTGCTTTATAATATAGTTTCAGATCAGGTATAGGTAGGCCACCTTCATTTGATTTTTTTTTTTATTAATTCCCTTGAAATTCTTGACCTTTTGTTCTTCCATATGAATTTCGTTGTTATTTTTTCTAGGTCATTAAAATAATTTCTTGGGAATCTGATTGGTATATCTGCTTTCCTTCTAATCTTGGCTACAGTACTTTTGTTTGTGTGAAACTTTTAGATTTAATCTTATCAATATTATCCTTTCTGCATTTCATAATATTGTCTATTTTTCTTTAACCATAAATTCTTCCCTTCTCTATGGATCTGACAAGAAGACATTTTTTTCAATCATAAATTTTTTCTTTCTTCAAATATCTGGCAGATAAACTATTCCTTGCTTTCCTAATTATTGTATTACCCTTTATATCCAAATCATGAACCCAGTTCAACCTTGTCTTGGTATAAGGTGTAAGATGTTGATTAATGCCTAATTTTTGACATACTGTTTTCCTACTTTCCCAGCAATTTTTCAAATAATGAGTTTTTATCCCAATGCTAAAAGTATGGGTTTACCTAACACTATATTATTATAGTCATTAGATATTGTGTCTTATATACTTAACTTATTCCACTGATCCATTACACTATTTCTTAGACAGTACCAAATGATTTTGATGACAGCTGCTTTTTAATATAATTTTAGGTTTGATACAGTCAGACCATCTGCCTTTGCCTTCTTCTCATTAATTCCCTTGATATTCTTTACCTTTTGTTTTTTTCCAGATGAGTTTTGTTTTTATTTTTTTCCAGCTCTGTAAAATAATTTTAGCAGTTTGATTGGTATGGAATTAATTAAGTAGATTAACAAACTGCATACCATTTGATTCAGCAGTGTTTCTACTAGGTCCATATCCCAACGAGATCATAAAAAGGGGGAAAGATCCATGTATGCAAAAATATTTTTAGCAGCACTTTTTGTAATAACAAAGCATTAGAAACAGAACAGATGCTCATCAGCTGAGGGATGGCTATATAATGTTATATGAAAGTAATGGAATTTTGTTTTTCTAGAGAGAGCCATTTGCATCCAGAGAGAGGATTGTGGGGACTGAATGAGGATCACCTTTCTTCTTGTTCTCTGCTTGCTTGTTTTTTTTTTTTTTCTTCTCATTTCTCTCCTCTTGATCTGATTTTTTCTTGTGCAGCATAAATGTGGATATAAGTTTAGAGGAACTGCACATGTTTAGCGTATATTGAATTATTCGCTGTTAAGGGGAGAGGAAAGTGAGAAGAAGTGAGAAAAATTTGTAATACAAGTTTTGCAAGGGTGAGTGTTGAAAACTATTTTTTGCATATATTTTGAAAAACAAAAGGTCATTATTATTTTTAAAAGTATAAGTAGATTAATTTAGGTAGAATTGTCATTTTATTATATTAGTTTGGTATATCCATGAGCAAATGATATACTTCTACCTGTTTATATTTGACATTATTTGTGTTAAAATTGTTTTCTACTTGTATTCTTGTAGTTCTTGGCTTTGTTTTAGCAAGAAGACTCCAAAATATTTCATATTGTCTATAGTTATTTTAAATATGATGGCTCTTTCTAACTCTTGCTGCTGAATTTTGTGACAACATGTAGAAAATGCTGATCATTTATGTGGGTTTATTTTATATTCTTTAATTTTATTAAAATTGTTAATTTTTTTCTTGTAGTTTTTTTTAGTTGATTCTCTAAATATACCATCATCTCATCTGTAAATAGTGGAAAAGGCAGAAGGTTCAAAGAAACCTAGGACATTTAACAGGGTGCAACTTCATTATGGCTCAGTGATAGAATATTGCAATCAAAATAGTTAATTTATAGATATCTAAACCTGAATTAAGAAGGTCAAAGAAAGTCATAATCCCTCTATAAGACAACATCTGAATCATGATGGGAGAGAAAAGTCAGAGCAAAAGGGAAAAACCAAATGAGAGATAGAAAAAAAGCAAAAAGAAGTGAACATAGCATACGTTGATTTTCACTCAGATTCCTTTGTTGTTTTTCTGGATGCAGATGACATTTTCTGTCCAAAGTTTATTGGGATACTTTGAATCACTGAACCACTGAGAAGAACCCAGTATTTCATAATGGATCATTGCACATTCTTGCTGTTATTGTTTGCAATCCATTTCTGGTTCTGCTTGTTTTGCTCAACATCGATTCATGTAAATCTTTTCAGGTCTTTCTAATTTTTTTTTAATAGAATCTGATATTCCATTATCTTCATGTAGCACAATTGTTCAGCCATTCTCTAATTAATGGGCATTCACTTAATTTCCAATTCTTTGCTACCACAAAAACAGCTGCTACAAACATTTTTGCACATGTGGGTCCTTTTCCCTTCTTTATGATTTCCTGGGGTTATCGCACCCAGGAGTGGTGCTGTTGGGTAAAAAGGTATGCACAGCTTGATAGCTACCTGGGTACAGTTCCAAACTGCTTTCCAGAATAGTAGAATCATTTCATAATTCCACCAGCAATGCATTAGTTTCCCAGTTTTCCCACATCTTCTCCAACATTTGCCATTGACGTTTTTCTTTCATCTTAGCCAATCTGAGATATATGATACTTCAGAGTTGTTTTAATTTGCATTTCTCTAATCAATACCAATTTAGAGCACTTTTCATATGGCTTTCGATGGCTTTAATTTTGTCATCTGAAAATTGTCTATTCATATCCTTGGCCATTTGTCAATTGTGGAATGACTTGTATTCTTATAAATTTGACATAGTTCTTTATAAATTTTAGAAATGAGACCTTTACCAGAAACACTGGCTTTAAAGATTTTTTTCCCAGCCCTGTACTTCCCTTTTGCTCTTGTTTCTCCTGGTTTTGTTTGTGCAAAAAAATTTAATTTAATGTAATCACAGTTGTCAGTTTTTTCTTTCATAATATTTTCTTGTGCTTCTTTGGTCATAAATCCCTTCCTTTTCCAAAGATCTAATAGGTAATTATCCCTTGTTCTCCTAATTTGTTTATGGTATCATCCTTTATGCCCAAATCATGTACACGTTTTGGCCTTATTTTAGTATGGGGTGTGATAGAGGTTTATCCTGAGTTTTTGACATATTTTCCATTTTTCCCAGCAATTTTTTCAAATATTGAGTTCTTATTCCAAAAGTTGGAGTTTGATCAAATAATAAATAACTATAGTCCTTGATTATTGTGTGATGTTTAGTTAATCTATTCCAGAGATCCACCACTCTATTTCTTAGCTACCATTAAATGGTTTTGATGACTGATGCTTTATAATATAGTTTTTGGTTTGGCACTACTAAAGCACCATCCTTTGTTTTTTGTTTTTTTTCATTTCTCCTGATATTCCTGACTTTTTCTTCTTCCAGATGAATTTTGTTAATATTTTTTATAGTTCTATAAAATATTTTTTGGCAGTTTGATTGGTATGGCACTGAACAAATAGATCAATTTAGGGAGAATTTTCATTTTTATTATATTAGCTTGGTCTACTCATGAACAATTAATATATTTTCAGTTGTTTCGATCTGACTTTATTTGTGCGAGAAATGATTTGTAACCATATTCATATAGTTCTTGGGTTTGTCTTGGCTGGTAGATCCCCAAGTATTTTATTTTGTCTACAGTGATTTTAAATGGAATTTCTCTTTTTATCTCTTACTGATGGGTTTTGTCAGTAATATATAGAAACATATTTTTTATTTGTATGAGTTTATTTCATATCCCTTAACTTTGTTAAAGCTGTTAATTTTTCCAGTAGGTTTTTGGATGATTTTCTAGGATTCTCTAAGTGCATCATCATATCATCTGCAAAAGAGTGATAGTTTTATTTTCCCATTACCTATTCTAATTCATTTAGTGCCTTTTTCTTTTCTTATTGCCAAAGACAACATTTCTAGTACAATGTTGAATAACAGAGGTGATAATGGGCATCTTTGTTTCACCTCTGATCTTATTAGGAATGCATCCAGTTTCTCTCCATTACAAGTAATGCTTGCTGTTTGTTTTTAGATAGATACTGCTTATTATTTGAAGGAAAGCTTCCTTTATCCTTATGATTTCTAATATTTTAATAGGAATGGCTTCTATAATTTGTCAAAAAACTTTTTCTGCATCTATTGAGATTATCATATGATTTCTATTAGTTTTGTTATTGATATGATCAATTATGGTAATAGTTTTTCTGATATTTAATCAGCCTTACATTACTGGCATAATTCCTACTTGGTCATAGAGTATAATCCTGCTAATAAATGGCTGTAATCTCTTTGCTAATATTTTATTTAAAATTTTTGTATCAATATTCATTAGGAATATGGAGCTATAATTTTCTTTCTCTATTTTGATTCTTCCTGGTTTAAGTATCAGTGCCATACTTGTGTCATAGGAGGAATTTAGCAGTACTCCTTCTTTACCTATTTTTCCAAATTGTTAACATAGTATTGGAATTAATTGTTCTTTAAATGTTTGGTAATATTTATTTGTGAATCCATCTGGCCCTGGATATTTTTTCTTAGGGAGTGCAGTAATAATTCAATTTCTTTTTCTAAAATGAAACAATTTAAGTAATTTATTTCCTCTTCTGTTAACTTGGATAATTTATATTTTTTTGTAAATATTCACCCATTTCAGTTAGATTGTCAGACTTGCTGTCATATAGTTGGATAACATGGCTCTTAATTACTATTTTAATTTCTTTTTTTATTGATGGTAAGTTCATCCCTTTCACTTTTGATGCTGGTGATTTGGCTTTTTTCCTTTCCTTTTTCAGATCAAATTAACTAAAATTTTATGTATTTGTTGGCTTTTTTTTTTCATAAAACCAACTCTAGTTTTATTTATTAATTCAGTAGGTGTTTTTAGTTTCAATTTTATTAATCTCTCTTTTGAGCTTCAGAATTTCTGACTTGGTATTTAATAGAGGGTTTTTAATGAGTTCTTTTCCTGGCTTTTTTGGTTGCACATCTTATTCATTAATAGCCTTCCTCTCTTATTCATTTAGCTATTTACCTATGTAAAATTTCACCTAAGAACTGCATTGCCTGCATCCCATAGGTTTTGGTATGTTGTCTCATTATTGTCATTCTCTTGGATGAAGTTGTGAATTGTTTCTGTGATTTCTTTTTTTGACCCACTCATTTTTTTAGAATTGGATTTTTAAAATTTCAAATTGGTTTTTAGTCTATCATTCCCTGCCCCTTTATTGATTATAATTTTGATTGCATCCTGGCCTGAAAAGGAAGTATTTACTATTTCTGTCTTCATGCATTTGGTAGTGAGGTTTTTATGCCCCAATTTGTGGTCAGTTTGGTGTAGATGTCATATACTGCCGAGAAAATATATATGTTCCTTTCTGTCTCTATTCAATTCTCTCCAGAGGTCTGTCATATTGAGTCTTTTGGGATTCTATTAGCTTCCATAGTTTATTTTTAGCTTATTTTGTGGTTAGATTTTGAGAGGGGAAAGTTGAGGTCAGCCTCCAGTAAAGTTTTGCTGATTATTTCTTCCTGTAACTGACTTAAAATCTTCTCTAGGAATGTGGCTGCTCTACCATTTGGTGCATACACATTTAATGTCATTACTACTTCATTGTTTATCCTACTCTTTATCAAGAAGTACTTTCCTTCCTTGGTTCTTTTAATAAGATCTATTTTTTATTTTGGCTTTGTCTGAGATGAGAATTGCTGATTCTTCTTCTTCTTTTTTTTAATACTTTACCTGAAGCATAATAAATTCTGTTCCAGCCTTTTACCTTTACTCTGTGTCTCTTTATGTTAAATGTGCTTCTTGTAAACAACATATTGAAGGATTCTGCTTTTTTTTTTTTTTTAATTCACTCTGTCATTCACTTTTACTTTATGGGAGAATGCATCCTATTCATATTCACAGTTATGATTACCAGGCTCTGTATTTCCCTCCATCCTATTTTCTCCCTTGAACATACTTTTTTTTTTCTCTTTTTCCATCTTGTATTTAATCCTGTATGTTTTTTACCCACCCCACTCATTACCCACCCACTCATTATGTCATCTCCTATCACCCCTCCTCCTTGTCTTAGTTGTGGTTTTTAACCCACTCCACCCATTACCTTATCTTCTATTTTCCCCTTACCCCATTCTTAACTTTTCCCTAGCTATCTTGTGCTTCCTTTTTCTTTCCTCTTTCTCCTACTTCTTTATAGGGTTAGATATGTTTTCATACCCAACTGAATGATTAAATAATTCTCCCTTAGAGGCAAAATTGATGAGATCAAGTTTCAGAGCATACTCACCCCTTCTTTTCTTTCCCTCCATTTTAGTACATCTTTTGCTCCTCTTCATTTGAACTAATTGTCCTATTATACTTCCCCTTTTCTTTTTTCCTAGTACTGACCTTTTTCTATCCCTTAATATCTTTTTCTTTGATATCACCAAATCAGAATCTATTCACAGACACATCTTTAGTCCATGTGATACCCCCTCTGTCTGTCCCAGTGACAGATACAGTTCTCTAGAATTATAGATATTATTTTCCCATCTAGGGATATAAACAGTTTAACCTTTAAATAACATATATTTCCCCTGTTTACCTTTCTATGCTTCTCTTGAGTCCTGCATTTATAGATTACATTTTTTGTTTAGTTCTGTTTTTTTCAATAGAAATGATTGAAAGTTTTTACTTCATTGAAGCTCCCTCACCTCTCCTGAAAGATGATGTTGAGTCTTGCTGATTAATTAATTCTTGATTGTACCCCTAGATGCTTTACCTTCCAGAATATGGTATTCTGGGCCCTCTAATCCTTTATAGTAGAAACTGCTAGATCATGGCTAATCCTGACTGTTTTTCCTTGATATTTCAATTGTTTTTGCCCTGCAGCTTGAAGTATTTTTTTTCCTTGCGTTTATACTTTTGGAGTTTTGCAACAGTATTCCTTTGGGATTTTCCTTGTGGGATCTCTTTTCAGAGGTGATTGATGTATTCTTTCAATGAGTATTTCTTCCTCTGTTTCTAGAATATTGGGGCAGTTCTCCTTAATTATCTCTTGAAGAATGCTATCCAGCCTCTTTTTTTGAGTTATGTCTTAAGATAGGGCAATGATTTTTAAATTGTCTCTTCTAGATCTATTTTCCAGGTTGGCTGTTTTTCCAATGAGCTACTTCCTGTCTTCTTACATTTATTCATTCTTTTTAATTTGTTTGACTAATCCTTGCAGTTTCATAGAGTCATTAGCTTCCATTTGTCCTGTTCTAGTTTTTAATGTGATTTTCTTCAATTAGCTTTTATATCTCTTTCTTCCATTTGGTTAATTCTACTTTTTAAAGAGTTGTTTTCTTCAGACAATTTTTTCTTTTCTTTTCTAACCTACTGACTCTCTCACGCATACCTTTCATTTCCTTTATCATTTTCTTTTCTTATTTGCCTTTTACATTTTTTTTTTAATGAGCATTACCAAGAAGCCTCTTTGGGATTGAGACCAATTCATATGACTCCATGAGATTTCTTCTGTGCACATTCTGTCCTTGTCTGAGTTTGTGCTTTGGTTCTTCCTGACATCATAATAGCCTTCTACATTCAAGGTTTTTTTTTTCCTTTTTTTTTTTTTTTTTTTTTTTTTTTTTTTTTTTTTTTTTTTTTTTTTTTTTTTTTTTTTTTTTTTTTGTTTGTTGTTCATTTCTTTCCTTTGATGTTGGTATTTTCTCTCTCTCTCTCTCTCTCTCTCTCTCTCTCTCTCTCTTTTTTTACTTTTAAGGTGGAGCTTTGTTCCTGAGGTAAAGGGGCCACTGTCTGGGCAACTCTGAACCTTGGCTTTGAGCACAGTGCTCCTTTGTGTTTGCATGAGGTAGCTTTGCCTTTTCTTTTCATGAGCCTGGTTTCCCAGAGTTTGCTTTCTGTTTGGAGTTTGAAACTGGAAGCTGTCTCACTGCTGTGCTCCTCTACTGAGCCAGTTCTTAGTTGCTGATTTGCTGTGATTAAGCCTTTACCAAGGGCTTTCCCAGAATCTATCAGACCTGGTCTGAACACCCTTTTTATCCCAGTGAGACTGACCTTTCTTGAAGTTATTCTGGTCTGCTTTGATCTGGACAGGGGTTCCATTCTGTTCAGAGGCTCAGTTTCCTGTGGTTTTTCAAGGAAAACTGGAAGAGCTTAAATAGCTTCCTGGCTTTACTCTGCCATCTTGGCTCTATCCCTGGAAGTCTCTACAAGTCTTTAAGATTTGAAAAAGCACTTGTCATGTTTTATCTCACTTGACCTTCACAATGACTCGTGACATAGGTGCTATTATTATCTCCATTTTATTTCTGAGAAAACTGAGGCTAAAGCAAGGTGAATGACTTGCCTAGATCCAAGGTATACCCAGGTCTTCACTCTACATCCAGGGCTCTATCCACTTAGCTAAATTATTGCTTGGTGTGCATTCAGTAAGTCAGTCAATATTTATTAAGTGTATACTTTATTTATGGCAGTATAGTAAGCTCTTAGAATACAAAGAATTAGTCAAACATTTTCTGTCTTCAGAGCTTACAATCTAATGAGACAATGAGGATGGTGAAGAAACTTTGTTCATGCCTTATGAGGATCAGTAAAAGAAACTAAAAAAGTTTAGCTTAGGAGAATAGAAGTCAAAGAAGCGCATGTGGTTTGTTTTTAGATATTTGAAGATGTGTCATATGGAAGAGAGATGAAACATTTGATCAAGCTTAAGAGCTGGCAGAGCTCACAATGGGTAGTTTCAGTGGAAATTTAGACTTGTTATGACAAAAAGACGATAATCTTTGTATATCTTGTATCTCTGAAATGTCCTTGGCCTTTCTCTTTCCCTCAGGGGTACTCAGCAATATTAAGGACCCCTTCCCTCACCTTTTCCTCTGGCTTATTCTAAATGGAAAAGTCCCATCACAAGATTGTGAGTTCCTTCTTTTTAAAAGTCTAACCAGAAGATGGCTGGCCACTCATTAGGTATGCTAGAGTCAGAATTTATTTTTACTTATAATTTGTACCAGACATCTGCTGAAACCCTTTCCATCTCTGAAATTCCATGTGATTCTACAAAGTCTAAAAACTGTTTCTACCATTTGGAAAATTTATTCATTGTAGCTTAGAACCTGATTCATATTTTTCTTCTCTTTTGCTGATTCTATTAAATTCTAATTTTAATGATTAATGCCCTTGAACATGTCAGGGGGGATTTTTTGGAGAAATTTTGAAGACTATTGTAGTCTCCAAATTTAAATAAAATTATATTTTAGTAATGACCTGAAATTTTTGATGTTTCTGCACCCAAGGCAGCATTGCTGAAACTCAGCATGGCTAAATTGATGTGTAATGATTTTTATATTCATACGAGGAGGTTGTACAATGTGACTGGGGCTTGAGCTTTTTAAAATGGAAGTTGGAATTCAATCAGATTGCCATTTCTAAGTATGAAGTACAGCATTCTGAATCAAAGACCACAAACCTGCAAACTCTGGCATGAATCAAATATAAGCTTTAGTAATGAACTTGTTTTTTTCTATCTGCTCCCAAATCAGCTGTGCCTTCTTGAGCTGCAAATCAGGAAAATGAGGCAATGGGCAACTAATGTTACTATCCCTGGTGTCCTGCCTGGCAAACAGCTACTCCCAGGGTTCCTGGCAAGTCTGAGTTTTCTAATGATCTCTCTTGCCTAGGTTGTTATTCAAAATAATCTGCATTGAGCTCAAAGGATATAATTCCACATAGGATAGTGTGCAATTTGTCTTATTTTGCAAGAATCAGATGGAAATCCTGGCTTGCTAGGTTGTGGAATCAAATTGAATTCCATCCTTTATTTATTTCAGCAAAGGGAATGATGGACCCAGTGCTGTGTAAATCTATAATAGTTGCTTCCATTATTCTCCTTTTCCACCAAAGTTAGATAAAGTCAATTGGTTTTCTGCTGGTCCTCAAGCATGTTCTTGGGGCCTAAATAAAAGGAAATAGAAGAAGTGAAGTTTAAAATGATAGAAAAAAATTACCTACTTCTCACCATTGGCCAGAATCAAAGAAGGAAGACCTCACAAGCAAGGAATAGTCATTTTATTATGTCATGAATTAATATGTAAGGAGTGCATGGCTCAGTGCTAGGTGCTATGGAAGATTCAAAGAAAATACTAAAAAATATGAGCCTTGCTCTCAAGGAGCTTATAAATATTAACGTGTTCATTTAAATACAGGATAAAAAGTTCATTTTGTAATTTGAAATAAATTACAGTTTAAATGGCATTTAAGAAATTGTGCAGTGCATTATATAAAGATCTACCTTTTAAATACAAATGTTCTCTCAGCAATACTCTATAGCTGCAAATCTTGGAACACTGTGTCATGGATTATAGGTACAAATGAGTTGAAATGTATGATGCATACAAGTTAGCTGAAGCATGTTTCCAGGACAGTCTAAAGCTCAAGAAATAATATAAGAATATCGCTGAGAAAATGTATGGTGAGAAAAAGAGTTAGTATAGTCATGTTGTATGAAACAAGATAGTAAACAGCCCAAGTACTGGTATCATCAAAATGTAAAGTACATAGAGGTAGTCTTCTAGTTCTTTGATTGGTCATCCATGTAGGATTCCTGGAAGAAAATTATTAAGAATAGTACAAGATTAAAAAAAGCAAGACGGATTTTGGTTTGTATTAGTGTAAGGGATACCACATCCTTGGGGCAAATAGGAAAAAATAGTACTGACATTGAAGGTGGCAAAGAGTCAGTGTGGATCTTGAATTCAATTATGATCTTGAGCAAGTCATTTCTGCTCCATCAATCTCAGTCTCTTCATCATTAAAACAAAGGGGTTCAATCTAATAAGCATTTGTTAAGAACCCTCTACAAATACAATACAATACAACATTGGATTTTAATTTTTTTATTACAAACTTAAATGTCAACAAACTTACTTTATTGCAAAAAGAACAGAAAAGAAGTTTGTATATGAAATTGTGAACTTCTGTAACTCCATAGGTTTTTTTTAGTATATATCAGATAAGGTAATAATTGTCTACTTGTCTCTGTTTCCTTTAGAACTTCTTTCTGATCTCTTCCATGAATTTTTAAAATATTCTTTTCGTTTTTTTTTAATTTTTCCTCCTTATTTTAATTTTCTTACTTCTTTTCTTTTCTTTGCTTATATTTGTATCTTTATTACTATCTACCAACTCACTTTCCCATGGAAGACCTCACTTGTAATGATTAATTGTAGTCAAGCAAAATAAATAAGTGCATTAACTAAGTAAGGAAACTTGAAGTCTCATTCTGTACTTCTAGTCCTTCAAATGTTCTATTAGTCTTCTGAAGTCATTAGTCACTGCTTAGATCTGAGTTTGGAGGGGTGTTCAGGATGATTTTACTTTATACTAAGGTTCTTAGTGTATAAATTGTTCTCTTGGTTCTGATCATCGGACTTTGCATACAAGTCTTGCCAGTTTTTTTTCTGAATTCATTATTTTTATGCTGCCACAGTGTTCCATAGCATTGATATACCATAATTTGTTCAATCATTTCCAAATTGATGTGCACTCTCTTTGTTTTCAATTCTTCACTACAACAGAAATGTACTACTTTAATTGTTTTGGTAGATATAGGTCCTTTCCCTTCATTTTTAATCTTTGGAGGTCTATCAGTAGTAGAATTACTTGGTTAAAATAAAACATCCAAAACTTCCTATACAATTTCAAATTCTATGTGATCTTTAAATGAAATGATTCAACTAGGTAAACAGCATAGTTTTTCCCTAGCTCTAAATACATTTTCTGATATAATTTAGTTTGTATGCCAGCTCCAATATGTAATAGCAATATGACTATGAGCAAATCACTTTGACATTCAGGACTTCAATATCCTCATTAGTAAAATAGAAATAATGATATTTAAGTTCTTTTCTCACAATGTTGTTATGCAGAAGGCTATTTTTCTCTAAGATTCTGTCCATTTCAAAATTTGTGGGATACTATGAACATATACCTTTCTAAGCAGTCATTCCTAATTTGAATTGAATATATGACAAGCACTAGAAAAATGGAGATTTGTAATAGCAAGTATTTAATTGGCAAATGAATGGTCTAAACAATAAGAATCATAAGAAGGATTTGAGTAGTCCTTTTTTTTGTTTATGTATAAAATATGAAGAAATATAAACAATTATACATATAACATGATGTGGTGGAAATGGATATTGCATTAAGCATCAAGAAACTTAGATTTTAGTCCCTTCTCTCCACTAGTGACCAGCTGTTAATTCTGAGGCAGATCACTTAGCCTTTCTGAGACTTAATTGTTTCATCTCTAAGTTAGTGAAAATGATACTTTATTTGATCAAAGATAGAAGACTTAATAGAAAAAAAAAACAAAATTTCTTGCACTCTAAGTTCTATGAATGTATGGATTTGGACAATATAGATCAATATTGTTGATATTTCCAGCAACTATCAAAGTTTACTCTACAGGTTTTTCAGTTGTTTCAGTAGTGTCTCACTCTTTTTGATCTCATTTGGAGTTTTCTTGGCAGAAGATACTGATCAATTTCCTTTCCAACTCATTTTACAGATGAGAGAACTAAAGGAAACAGGGTTAAATGATGTGCCTAGGGTCACACACCTAGTAAGTATCTGACTTCAGATATGAACTTGAGAATGTGACTTGTTTTTGACTGTAGGCTGGGAACTATAGCCATTGCACCACATAGTTGCACACATACATGGTGGATGCTTAATAAATATGTGTTCAATTAGTTTAATTTAAGTCTCTTAAGTAGTTTGTGTTTCTGTGTTAATTAGTTTTCAGTTATCTTCTCTGCCAATTATGGTGCACGCTGTGTTTTTGTTTGTTTTGTTTTTTGACTTTCTTTATATCCTCAGCACTTAGCACAATGCTTGGCACTTAGTAGCTTCTTAGTGATTTTTGACTTAATTTATATTTGGAGAAAGAAGCTTTGACATTAGAACATAACCCTATTTATTATCCATGTGATCCTTGGCAAAATCAATTGATTTAAGTTGGCTTAAGCTTTTTTTGTCCAGAAATTAGGAACTCTACTAGATGATCTCTAAGGTCTTTTTCAGTTTTAGTATTATTATTTTATAATAACTGAAGGGAAGGACAATGTTTTCTGGAAAGTAAAACTTTCAACATCTAATGAAGTTGGTGGTCTTTCCATTGCTTTATACTACCTTCCAATGATTCTATGATCTTAGGAAATTAAGTAGAAAATTGCCACATTCCCTCTATGTTACAAAGATGTAGCATTTTGTAAGCTTTCTTTAAAGTCAATATGACAATCTTCTGTACTAAGAGAAAGTTGCAATCATATTTAACCTCTCTATCAAAGTCATTTGTAGGTTTCCTTCTTCCCTTGTTCATCATTCAAATGAGTCTGAAAGCTGAAAGACAGAGTGAGGGATATAATTTGTCCTTCTCTTTCCAGGAGTCACACAGATGGTCTTTCCTGTAATAAGTTGGATTATGTGCAAAGACAGCATTTCTCCTTTACTAAACTCAAGCAGGAATTTATCATAAAGGTCCTTGGATGAAGGACACTGGAAAATATAGTGGACACTATCTTCAACAATGGTTTTATGAAAAGATAAAGAAATGCTTTTCATATGAGTGATTCTCATATCAGCCTTCATAAAGGCAAAGGGCATAACATTAAATTTCAACTCTGTTAAAGCAACTCAGTAAGGAACTAAGATAATTTGGTCCCGGTACTTTGCTTCCTGACAGTTGGGCTTAATACAGAGATAGGATTTGGAAAATATTGTTGAAGGTGCTGTCCTATAATTCCCTCTTTATGTTGAGTGTGGCTACCATGCCTTCTGGGAGAAGTTCAGAATGGTACTGAAGCTGAAAATGGAATAAAGAAGATTCTATTTAAAGGATGAAAAAAAAAACCCCAAAAAAACAAAAGACCCTTTTTTCTTCTTTTCTGAGTAACCTGAAATATTTGCCTCTTTGTGCTAAGTTCCCTTTTCCATCAACATTTCTTTTACCTACTGAATACTTACCCCTCTCCATTTTTTTTAAAACTCTGGACCTAACAAATATTTTGTGAGGAAGGATAAAATAGAATCAAAGACAAAGATGGACTTGATTTCAAACAGTAACTGTGCTAAGAAGGTTAAAACAGAGATATGATCTAAATATCCTTCTTTCTAAAAATAAAGAAATAGAAATTATTTTTTTCATTACCATCTTAAAAAAGGGGCCTAAAAGGAATATCTTTTTAATGAAGCTTATTAAATTCAAATTGTTCTTCATAATAAGACAACAGTGGTGCAAGGACAAGGCCTGGAAAGTAAGTAAAGCCAGGAGTAAAGCCATCTTTCCTTTAAAATCTCAAAAAATGGAAAGAACATAAAAAATGCTCCTAATTTTATTTCCCTAAATGCCATCATACAGAACACAGCCTGTTGTTCCTAATATCCTTTCTGTTACATTGTGGGGTTTTTTTGTTTGGTTCCAGAGAACATAATCTTGGCAAAACCATCAATGTTTAGGAAATTAATTATAAACTAAAGCAAGAGTCACTACAACTCACAAAATGTGCAGTCGGCAGGTCCCTTCCCGTTCCATTCATTTTCATCATCCATTTTCCTACTTGAGAATATTTCCTTTCACATTACTGAATTAAATTAGACTTGATCATCTCTAGCTTGACATTAAGGAAATAGCAAGAGCTTTAGGGAAAAGATGGCCCTGCTGAAGATGGGGTGACCCTTGCTGAGTTTAATTAGCTTGCTATGGAGAGCATGTTTGTGCATTACAGTGGATTAAATTATTACTTCTTTTAAAAGGCTTTTCATGTGGCTGCTATATGGCCCTTCTCAAAGACTACTTCACTCTCTAATTCAGTGAAATGCAGGACAAGGATCAAGGTTTTGCTTCATTGGGATATCTTTTATTATTGTGTTAAAGAGATTTATAAGGACATAGTCAGCAAAGCTAAAAAAAAAAAAGAATTATCGTATTCCTAAGAGAAATGTATAGGTTTTTATTCAAACCAAGTGCAAATGACACAACAGTTTATTTTAATCTAGAATGCCCTTTGGAAATGATCATCATGTGTTCAGGTAAATGATACACAGACTGGGACATGGTACAATGGGAGTAACTATGTGAAGGTTATATATGATCCATATAAAGACTAGTTTGGGTGCTGGGATGTGAGGTCACTTAAACTGGAATTCAAGACAGTTTAATTAGATCAGAAAGAATTAAAAATCATAGGAGGGTTTCTACTCTATACATGATAATTTCTCTATTATTATTCCATTTAGTCCTGCTACTATTTCCCCAACTCTAAGAGATTTTTAAGAGAATAAAGTGTCTTTCTATAAGAACAACAGGTGGATCTCCTTCCTTGTTCACCTTAGGAGATGAAACTGCCACTATGATCCTATTATGGGAAAATTACCAGTATTTTTTTTTAATATCATCTCTGCTCTCTTTTAGGTGATGGGAATAGCAGGAAAGTAGGAGAGTAAGGAAGAATAATTAATGGAAGCTGATCTTTTGATACCCTCTATGGTTATTTTTCCTCTTTCCACCAATCTAAAATTTTCATTCTCCTATAACAACCTGTTATGTTATTCCTTTTGCCTTATTCACATTTCCTTTCACTAGTTAGATGCTAGCCATTTTTCAAGATCCAGATCAAGTCCTAAGGATCTCAATGAAGTCTTCCTCTGTAAATTCATAAAACTACAGTGTTCTCTCCCTTGTCTAACTCTTATTACATAGATCATCTTCATTTATTAATACCTGGTAACCAATTTTTTCCTCATAATTATTGTATTTTGCCATCTTAATGCCAGAATGGATTGTAAACTCCTTGAAAGAAGGAACCTTGACTTATACATTTTTTCATAGCATGTAATGTAATGCTGGATATATGGGAAATCCAATGATTGTTGATAAATTTATTTCTTTTCACCCCTCCCTCTGTTGATTTTCCATTTGACTATTCATTATTCATTCACTCTCAAGCCAAGAAGACTCATCTTCATATTACATAGCCCCATAACCTAGGGTCTATTTTGAACTTAAATATATTTTTAAAAAATTCAAAATAATATTCCCTTCATAACCCTATTTATTTTAATTTGTGTATTTAAAAACATTACTTTGAGTAAGAGTCCATAGGCTTCATTAGACTGTGAAAGGGGTATTTAATCAAAAAAGGCTAAGAATGCCTCTAATTGGGCAAAATGTAAAATTCTGGCTAATCTTAGGATCTGATTCACACTAAGATAGAAATATGGAGAGGAAATGCTACTTAGAGCAAAATCATCTTGAGAGAAATAGTTAATTTCTACCTAAAAATTCACTGGGAAATAAAGTCTTCAGACATTATAACTGGAAATAATAATTCTTAATAAATGCTCATTGAATTAAGTTGAATTATGCATCTTGTTCTATTTGAAAAGTATCAAACTAAATAAATATTAAAATATGGCACTATTACTTGTCTCATAAACTTTGTGAGATTAACAGAATCTAATATTCCCTTAGTAAAAAAAAGTCATTATTTGTATGACTAAATTTATTTTTACAATATAAGATTTATTTATACATTTTATATATGTCTTAAATTTCCCATTATATGCTATCCTCAACTCATCTTGGAGAACTCTATCTTATAATGAAAAATAAGAGGGAGAAAAATAAAGCTCAACAAAACTAAACAATAAATCAATAAATGATGTTATATGCAGTGTTATCCACTAAAAGTCCCTCAATTCTTAAAGGAAATGAAGCAAGATGTCTGCTGTCTCTTTTTTCAGGCCAAAAATAGTTCTTATAAATTTTCTACTATTTAGTTTACATCTATATTTTAGTTATTGTATATACTGTTTTTATAATTTTACTTCATATCATCTTCATATTATATAGTATAGTCATATAATATAATTTATTTAGCAGTTTCCTAAATTATACACATAACAATTTTGCTTTACAGAACTGGGTAGCAATTAGAGTGTTGAACTTGGAGTCAAGAAGGCCTGATATCATATTATGCCTCAGACTTTTATTAGCAATAGGAATTTGGAAGAATCATTTCTGTTCTCTCATTTTCAGTTTCCTCATCAATTAAATGGGGATAATAGTAGACACTTTCTTCACAGAATGGTTGTGAGGATTAAAAGAAATAACATGTGGTTAGCTTTTGGCAATGCTTAATTGTTTCAAGTATTTTATACTATAAAAAGTGCTCCTGTAGCTGTATATATATATATATATATATATATATATATATATATATATATATGTAATATAAAATCTCAGGATTTTATTTTTGTCATTGATCTTAGAAGAGATTCCTTCTAAGTATGGAACCTCTTGGTCAAAGGATGTGCCCATTTTAGTCCTCTCTTTGCACAGTTCTAAATTGCCCTCTGAATGGCTGCACTAATTTACAATTCTAATAATTCACCAGCATTTCCATTTACCCACAACCCCCTCCAACATTTATTTTTCTGATTTTTGTCATTACCAATTTGTTGCATGTGAGGTAAAATCCCAGGGGTGTTTTGATTTATGTTTTTCTTGTTCTTAGTGAATTAGAGGATTTATTGACCATAGTTAACTCATCACAATCCTTTCTTGTCATTCTTCATCATCTTGATGACAATAGCCATAAAATATTCCTTTCATTTTCTTTATTTTTTTATTGAATCATAGTATATGAAAAGCAATAGTTGATAGGATATTGATTTCTTTCCTATTTTCATAACCTTTGGGTATAAAAATTCAGTTAATGTGCCTAATAGGAAAGAAAAATTAATAAATTCATGGAAAACAGATATTATTTATACTCCCATTTTCACAACTAATAGTTAAAATAAACTCATGTTTTTGTCAAAAATATCAATATAGTAAAATATTGATAACCCTTAGTTCTCTGACATAAAATACCAAACTAGTTGGATTCAAATAAACTTATAAATGAGAAAATATTTCCACTTATCAATGTCTATTATTATACTTCATTTAATTTTCAACAAAAATGAGTTTGATGATTTCTATACACAAAATACTGTACTAGACCTTGGGGAAACTACAAAATTGAGTAGTTTTAGGTCCTGCTTTCTAAGAGTACACACTCTGGTGGAGGATGAGACAGCCACATAGATAAATGAAACAGAAATTAGAATATAAGTGAATAAGGAGAGTGAGAATATATTAATATATCACAAGATGGAGAAACACTTAGAACTTAAGAGATCACAGAAAGTGATGCTACTTAAGCTTGACTCCCATAGAGTCATAAGGCAAAAAGATGATGGAGGTGTTTTACGAATTGGGAACAGTGAGGAAGAAAATTTAGAGGCTTGAAAGTTTGGACATGTTCAAGAAATGGAGAGTTATACACTTTGGTTGGAACATGAGAGTAAATTGTGTGAGATAATCCTGGAAAGGTAATTTCAACAGTTCCAATTGCCTTTAGGATAAAACACAAACTCCTTCATTTGGCATTTAAAGTCCTTCACCATCTTTTTTCCACCATTTTTTTCAGGCTGATTACACATTACTGCCCCTCCTGCACTTTATGTATCAGCTAAACCAGCTTCCTTGTTAGTCCCCATGCACAACATTCCATCTCCAGCTCTGTCTCACCATAGGCTGCTATGTAAGCCTGGAATATTTTGCCTGCCTCACTTCTACTTCTTAGAATCTCTAAAGCCTTTCATAATTCAAAGCAAATGGTCCCTTAATGGCACCCTCCTTCAAGAAGACTTTTTTTGTGCTTAAAGAAGACTTTTTTGATTTCCCCAATTGTCATTACCTCACTGCTTCCCATTGCATCATTTTGTGATTATTTTGTAAATATTTTCATGTGTTTTCTATGAGCATGTTGTATCCCCTTCTCAACAAACAGCCCCTTGACATCAAGGTACTATTTTGTTTTCCCCCTTGTATTGCTGTGTGAGACCTATAGTAGGTCCTTAAGTAAATGCCAGTTGATCTGTTTATTGACAGGTAGAATGCAGACTATGGAGGGCTTTGGATGCCAGGCTAATGAAGTAGTTTTTATTTCATAGAAAATGGTGCACCAGTGAAAGCTTCAGAGCAGTAGGTTAATGGGATCGTATTTGTGATCATTTTTTGTTGATTCATTGGCTTCAACGAGCAGGAACAAGTGGAAGGGACTATTGTCGTGGTAACTCTTCAGGAGGTTATTGTAATTATCCAAGTGAATGTTATTAGAGCTTGCTAAGGTGATGGCAGAGAGTAAACATTTGGTTAGTTTTAGGAATAAAAATATGTAAGGAAAAAAGAGGGATTTCTATCTTTAGTTGTGAAATATGATTTTTTTTTACCCTTTGGAACTACAGAAGGTTACATAACAAGGAAATTACTCTGTTATAATCCAAACTAGAATGCATAAGTGTTCTGGATTTGATTTCTTGGATCAGAAAAAAATGTCTGGAGACAAAACAAGACATCAGTCAGTATGACTTAACACCACCATCCTCTACTTTACCCTCCCTACTCAGCATGAAATCCAGAACAACAGAGACCTTCAGATTTCAATATTTAGAGATAAACATGCCTTTATCCCATCAATCCACTTCTGTTAGCATCTTTTGGGAATGATTTCTCTAGTATCATCCTAATCTCTCACTGATGTCAGTGCCGAGAACATGGTGTATGTGGGTTTGATTTAAATTGGTTGTTGACAAGTTATGCTCTCCCTTTTTTGGAATTAGAATTGCTCAAAATTCTCTCTCTCTCTCTCTCTCTGTCTCTGTCTCTCTCTCTCTGTCTCTCTCTGTCTCTCTCTCTCTCTCTCTCTCTCTCTCTCTCTCTCTCTCTCTCTCTCTCTCTCCACAAATACAATACAAAAAAAATCATGAAACAATACCAGCTCCTTCTTCTGTTTCATTAATTCTATGGTGTTTTCTCAAACTCCCATTTCTGGTGCCTGATATTAATCATTTTGACAGAAGCAACAGGCTCAGTAATAAGGGGGCAGTTGAGATATGTGGTGGTGCCAAAAAGGTAATAAGCTTGAATGAATAGTTCAAGATGGTTTGAATGAAATATTTGAATGAAAGGCTATTTTTGGCTTTGCTTCCCACAAAGTGGATGGTATAGGTTACAGGTATCTGTCCTTCATCTGAATAGAAACAACCAAATGATGCTAAAATGACCCACAAGGACACTTAAGCTTTATTGGATTCTTCTGATCTTGTTATTCCTATGTGTTGGCAGCCAGCTCCAAAACAAGCAAGGGAGTGCTATGCTCGAAATTGAATTTTTAAAATGTGAATATTGTGCCTGTTAGGTTATGTTTTATGCATTGTTTGCAAATAGCAAAAGCGGTCACCTCATATTTATGGATTTGCTTTGGAAAATGATTTCAAATAAAATTCAACATTAAAAAATATAGGATTTAGTTGTAACCTTATCAACAACAGATCTTTTCCTCTTGCCATCTGTTTTCCTAATTGAGAGAATAATTTAGAGGGATAGCTTGGTTTCTGGCTTCCTTTATTTTAGCTGAGTCTGGTGAGAAAAGTCTTCAGCTTTAACATATTGAACTACTCACCTGTTCCTTAGGCCATAATTCTGATAATATAATTGAAGAGAGCAAGAGACACCAGCATCTTTTCCCAGGGAGCCCTATGACATTTATCTGCTAAAGTGACCCAATTTCAACTGGAGACTTAGGCAAAAAACTTTAAATTTCCCATGCACAGCACTAACAAAATTATATTTACTTAACAAAATACTGGCCTCATTTGTGGAATGACTAGATCTTTGGAATATTTTGCTTTTTCTCCTGTGGAAATGGATGTGACTTAACATCTGCTAGTTCCTGCAATATCCATTCTTCCTATGTTATCAAAATGTGGGGAGATTTTAAGGTACTATGATGGAACATAAGTTCTCAAAGATCATGAGGCAGGTAGCTAATTATCAATAGACATGTAGGCATATATCTCCCCAATCCTACAAGACCCATGGGTGCATGAATGGAAGCTGACTCAAATGAACAGTGGGACATGTACCCTATAAAAACTCACATATGATCACTGTTGCTTTTCAGATTCACTGGATCTGAATGGGAGGAGAACCTTAGGGACAGTCAATCTGCAGATGGTCTGAAGTGCAATAGCCAATCCCTTATTAATTACAACGGAATTCTGATTATAAAAGTTTACTAATACAGGGATTATTATATTCTGTTGGCTATTATCAGGAGAGCTTTGCATTCTTTTTCTAAATAAAGTTGACTAAACTGATAATATGTGTATGAGAATTTTCCTTTATATAGGTAAATCAATCAGTGATTAAATATGGAGTATCTAATATATAAGCTAAGGACTAGCAATAGGCCAATCCTCACATAATAACAAGTACTTTTTGAAATTTTTCATCTAGATTTTAGAGTCCTCAATCATTTTGTGTGTTATGGAACCTTTTGGCAGCTGGGTAAAGACTACAGATTTTAGTAGTCTTTAAACTACTCAGAATGTTATTTTTAAATGTATGAAATAAAATAGAATTTAAAAAGAAAACAATTATATTGAAATGCAGTAATCAAAACACTTAAAAAAATTCACAGACCCTTTAAAATTTCATATCTCTTGGAGATCCATAGATGCGAAATTAAAAACTTGTGATCTAGAAAATAGTTTAGCTTTTTCAATGGACTTACTGGACAATTTAAATATATTTATAATTCAGTATTCTTTGAGATATTAAATCAGTGAAGAATGTCACAAATAGATTGTTTATAAAAGGGCAGAGAAGTTCCATATTTTTATGTGACTTTTGTGGCATCTTCTAAAGATAGAATAAATATGAACATCTTAGATTTTTATGAATTTTGAGGAGACTGGTAGTGAAAAAAACACATATTATAAAATACAGTAGAGGGAGAAATGAAATCCAGGAAACTATATCACATTCATTATCTTCTTCATTTATTTAAACAGAAACTTCATAGCAATCAGGAAAACTAGAATCTGATATTAACTTTGTTAGTAACCATGTGGTCTTGTACAACCTATTTATTGTCTTTATATCCTGGTTTCCTTACTCCCCAAATAAGATTGAAATAGATAATCACTGAGATCCTTTCAGCTATAGTATAAGCTGATTCTGTAAATTAACCGATGCTACTTTATGGTAGGAAAATTAGAGAGCCATAGAGGAGAAAATATCATTTGAGATTTCAGTATTTGTTCATATTTTTCATATTTATTAGGACAAAAAAACTATTTAATTTTCTGGGGATGAGAATGAAGAGGTAGAAGAATTCTAGTTAGAAAATTTTTGTGAATCATATAGAGCTGACACTTGGAAATTTTCCCTCCTTCCTTCTTATTTTCCCTCCTTCCTTCTTTCCCTCCTTCCCTCTCATACCAAACTTCTTAAAGAGTATCCTTTAACATATTCTTTCAGGACATAAGGAATGTACAAATAGGATTTCCCACATGGACATTTTTTAAGGTTAAAGGAAAATCTCTGCAAATTTCTTCTTAGCTAGGTAACCTCATGGTATGAAGTGTTTTTGATTAATCTACAATCATTTTCATTTGATCTTTAACTATATCTAGGGATGTTCAATCAAAGAAGCAATTTAGTTATCAAAACTACTATAATGTAAAAAGAAAAATTAAAACTAAAACCAAATCAAGAAAATTAACTTTTTTTAAATAAGAAAAAATTAGCTTTGAAATTTCTGCACCAATATTTATTCAAAATTATATTAGTGCCTTCAAAATGTTTTCCTCATCTTATTTTTTCTTTTCAGTTTCTTTTCACATTGTTTAATGTGGAAAATTATTATACCTCCATGTTATTCTCATTTTTGATTTTTTATATCATCATCATCATCATTATCACCATCATCATTAACATTATTAACAAAAATAATAATTTTATTTTCATGGCTAGTTATAATTTGATACTTTCTAGTGTCACCAGTGGTATTATGCAAGAATATTTTATTTGTATGTAAATATGCTTACATGCATATAAATATATATTCATCTATACACACATATGTATCTATATATCAGTACATCATATATCTATATCTATTTGTGCATAGCACAACAGAAAGTTAGACCTGGAATCAGGAAGATATGATTTCAAATCCTGCCAAAGACATTTGCTAGCCATATGAACCTTGGTAAATCACTTTACTTTTTGTGCCTCAGTTTCCCCATATATAAAATAGAAGACAATGATAGCAATTACTTCCCTGGATCATTGTGAGGATAAAATGAAATAACATTTGTAAAGAGCTTTCAAATCTTAAAGTCATAGCTATTGTAGCTATTAACAATGGTATATGTACCCAGACAGTGTTCTTAAATATAAATATAAAAATTGACCAGTAATTAACTAAGTAAAAGGTTAAAATGAGTTTTCTAATAGAAAAAGATCTGATTATAGGGTCTTGATGAGTTGGTATGGCTTTTATCCCTTGTCAGAGGCTACTATTAGTTCAAACTAGTTGGGAACACTTTGAGAATTGTCACTTCTCTGGCTTGTAACTTCCCTTTCTCAACTATAACTTGGGAAGTTAAGGTTCTCACATCCACATCAACTGGGCTGCAGTCTTTAATTTCCTTTACAAGCTTCTGAATTTACACGGTTCAGAATATGATGGATTGTATGATGTTGCATGCTGTATGATGTTTTAGCAATTATTCTGTGAGTAACAATTGCTAAGAAAAAAGGAGCCACTTGTCCTGGATAAGTGAACTTTAGCCAATGAATACATTATCTAGATAGATAAGATAGATAGATAGACAGAAAGACAGACTAAATAGATTTGGCCATAAAACTATAGAAGGGATTTTCCCTAAGTCAGTGCCTGTATGGTAATAGCAAGAAATGGTCCTTTGGATGAATTTATAATGTGGAGGGGTTCATTATAATACCATTACCATAAATCATTCTCCCAAATGGACTTTTCTTTGTACATTCTGGGTAGTCATATTTATAGCCCGTTTGCATTCATTACTATGTGATTGTAGTATGGACCATATCTAGGATGTTTGTTAACATTATATGCTCTATATAAACTCCATACTTCAGTTCTGTGGTGCATCTATTTCCCTTAAAGAATAGTCCAGTCCTAGTACCCCAATAGTCCAAATAAACAAGTTTATTTAGTGGTCAATGGAAACCACAGAGAAAATAGGAATACCTACCCTAGAACATATAACAACACCAGCCTTTCCTGGAATTGTTTCTCCATAAGCACGCTTCCTCTGCAGTCCATATTGCTGTCCTGCATTCTCTGCCTCTGATTCTTGGAGTTTCTCTATCCACAGTTCCCAACAGGTGATGGTTATTCACTATAGACCCTTTCCTCATCTTCTATAATTAGTTTTTTTTCTGCTATTTTCTCCCTGCTATTCTCCTCATCCACCAGCAGCTGGGGCTCATTGCCTTTCCCAGGATACCAATTATATAACATTGGACCACAGGGGAAGAACATGAAAATTATCAAGAATGCTTTCCAGTTCAAAAGAAACCTGGTGACCAAATTATCTCTTTTACTGAAGATTTCAACAATTTCCCTTTGCTCCTTTGTTTCTATTGCTAAGTCATTTTCAATCTTTGCCAACTCTTCATTATATCATTTGGAATTTTCTTGGCAAAGATAATAGATATGCCATTTCCTTCTCCAGCTCATTTTACAGAAGAGGAAACTGAGGCGAATAGGGATAAGTGATTGTCCACGGTCCTTTGGGTGAATCTGATTTGAAATCAGGAAGATGAGTCTTCCTGTCTCCAGACCTGGCAATCTATCCACAGCTTATTTCTTATAAATGTTCCTTATAAATGGATTTATTTTCTTGATTCCATATTGACTCAAGTTAGCTAACAGAGTTTGTTACTCTCTACCCCAGCTTTGGGCAGTTCTAATCCTGCTTGTTCTGCATTTCTAGAGCAGGAATTTTAAATATTTTGATGGGCACGGAACCCCACTTTTTCCATTGGCAATTTGGTGAAACCTATAGACCCCTTCTGGAAAAAAAAAAAGATTTTGAATGCATGAAATCAAAGCACATAAGATCACAAATGAAATCAATAATACTGAAATATAGATATCATTTTTTTAAAAAACCTTGATTATAGAGCCTTTAGTAAAGGCTCCAACCCCCATACACAATTGCTGGGATTCTTATTGGGCAGTTGGGTGGGATTATTTAAATTATGTCAGGTCCGCTTGACACATTGGAGAAGGAAATTGGTGCTGTATTCTCCCCCTGTCATCACTAGAAAGGTAATGCTTATTTCAACATGATGGAGTTACTGTCTCTGTATACATTCTGGGTAGTCACATTCATAGCTTCTGCTTGCCTTCATTACCATAGTCATAGTGTGAACCAAATATAGGATGTGTGTTAACATTTTATGCTCTATATAAACCCCATACTTCAGTTCAGTAGTGCAAGTAACATAACCCAGCATTCCAATAGAAATTAACTTTTGTTAACTTGTTTAAAATCGAAGGTCAGAGTTCTTTTAACTTATGGCCATTTGACTAAGTCATCAAATGATTTCATTATTTAGCACAAAGGTAAGACATCTGATATATGACTAGATAAAATTTAAAAGTGAAAGACTCACTTTAATTTTTAACTTTTTAATATGTGAATTAAAGTTAATTTTCACACCTGCCTAAATGTGTATTATATTGAGCTTTACTTAAGACCAGTTACTAATTATCTAGAGCTCTGACATTTGGTACTTGAATTATCTAATCTGATAATATAAAAAATGATAAAGGTGGAAATGAGGAAGTGAATTTGAAAGTACTGCTCATTGAAAATGCCCTTGACTTTGAGTTAGGTGATAAGAATGAGTTCCTGTTCTAACAGCAACTATGAGAATTTGAACAAATATCTTACACTGTTTATTTTCACAATGCCAACGGTATACTTGTCCTTTTCATCTTACTGGGATTGAGTGAGGAGCAACTTGGATAATGTTCTTTCATTTGCCTAACATTTGTATAACACTTTAACGTGTGTGAAACATTTTTCTCCATGTATTAGCTCATTATTATGGTAACCTCAATCCCATTTGACAAACATTTGTTTACATGAAAAAAAAAAACAAATATATGATGATAATGAGAACAAAGATGTACACATTTATACAACCTCAGGCTAGGTAAATGAAGTTATTTCTATTTATTTGGAAGAAAGATGGCAAACTCTTTTCCATGTCTCCAAGCACATTAAAGACTCTATGAAGAGAACTCAATAAATATGAAATACTACATATTTTTTTACCGCAACTCAGTCTATTAGAGAAGTTCAGAAGGATAATTTGGCAAGGCTGACCTGAGAAATGGCAAGATAATGAATTAAAAATTATAGCAAATTTTAGGAGAGGATGCTGTTTTCAAAACCACAAGGGAAAAACAGTGAAATGTAAAGATGACCCTAGGTTCTTTCCTCCTTCCTCACCAAATGTGTGTGAAGCTCTGATAACAAGGTACATGTATTCGAAGACCATCTCCATGGGATGGCTGGGCCTGTGGTGATTTCAATTGCCTCTTGCTTCAGCTTTAATTTGTGGCTTCCTTCTTGACAGAAGTGATGACTCTGCCCCTATAGATCTCTCCTGGTGAGGGTCTTTCCTCAGGCAAAAATTGAATGACAGCATGATACCTGATCTCATTGGCTTCCCTGAATCAAGTCATTTTTCTCATTTATCAACCATTTATTGGTCTCAAATTCTGGAAGGAAGGCAATACTCAGAATCAGCTGTGTACCACATATCAGGTATACTATAACCTTGTTCAAAAAAGCTAATGGGTTGAAGAAGAATAGTCTAAAGTAGTTCATTTGAGGTCAGAGTCATACTTGTCTTTTATTGTGAGTCTATCATGTACAAGATAATATGTTAGGTAAAAGAGGCAAAAAAGAAAAAAAATACCATGCTCTATGAAGGACTCTTTGAATGGGGAAGATAGAAAGATCTGAAGGTCTTCTCAGCTCTCACTTTTACTACGTAAATAAATCTTTTGCAAAAATGGGAAAAGAAGGGATTCTTCCAATCCTTCAAATGATATAAACATAGTATTGATTCCTAAGCCAACGTCAAACAAAGCAGGGAAAGAAATATATATGCTAATAGCTGTAATGAACATTGATGAAAATATTTAAATAAATTGGCCAATATGCTAAAATAACATAAAAAGATCATCTATCATGATCAAGTTTGATTTATACTTACAAATGCAGGGTTGGTTCAATAAAAATATGATTAAACAAAATAAATTCTATTAGCAATGTAAATAATACAAAAATTATTATACCAATAGATGCTGAAAAGGATTTTGATGGAATCTTGAACCCATTTTTATTAAGACAGCAAACATATAGAAAACATTTGCTTTGTTTCAGGTATTCTGCTAATCCCTAGGCCTATGAATGCATCCAACCTCCCCCCCCCAAAAAAAAAAAAACAAAAAAACAAAAAACAACAACCAATCTTTGATACCAAGGAGGTTCTTTTGTAATGGAAAAAGACAAAGTATAAGAAACTATTGAAAAGCCTTACGGAATACCATGCTGTGTATGAAAGCAAAGTCCAGATGCTCAGATACTAGGCTGGGAGATAAATGAAGGAGAGCTGGTCCCTGCCCTTTTTAAAAATGGAGGTGTTGAAAAAATATGTATCCATAGAAAGGGGCTGTGAAGGTGAAGAGATGTTTTAGGGTAAGAAAAACAGTTTAAGCCTAGTGACACAGTTTAAAGCATCAGAAGCAAAGCTGGAAGAGAAATAGATATTAAAAACACAATGAGTATCAGAATAATGGATCTTTCTTTAATATAGTAAATAGTATGGTTCTGTCAATAAAAAGTTATTATAATAAAAAATATAGTAAATAGTATCTTTCTAAAATCAAGAACAAACATATGTAATGAAAAAACTTAGAGACTTTTTTAAGATTGACTGCTATACATATTAGCCAGAGGAATAAGAAAACAATTTGGAATTGAGGTAATTAGCACAAACAATGAGAAAAAAAATTACTTTTCTCACATGAGATAAGTCTTTCTAGAAAATTTTAAAGAGTAAACAAAAATTAATTGAAACAATAAACTCAACAAAATTGTAGAATATAAAATAAATTTACATGTATTACATGCATTTATTACATAATAATAAAATCTGCAAAGAAATTACATTAACATAATCATAGTATGTAAAAAATATTTAACAGACTATCTGCCAAGATATACCGAACTATATGAATTCAATCACTTTATGCACTTTTTGCATCAAAAACATACCCAAATAATTGTAGGAATAGTAATTGTTTATATGTAAGCCTTGTCAATTTAATAAAAATGACAATGCTATTCAAAATAATTGAATTATGCATTAACTTACCCATAAAAGACAAAAGTATTGTTTTATAGAGCTAGACAAAATAATAATAGAAATCTTATGAAAGTAAAAATGTCAACAATCTTAAGAAAAATAATGAAAAAATGGGGTGTTAGCAGTACTAAATTTCAAATTATATGACAATGCAATTATCATCAAATAATTTAATAATAAAATAGAAAGTAGAGTAATTCATCAGTGGAATACATTAGATAATGAAGACAATAGCTTAGTGTTAGATAAAGCAAAGGATCTAAGTTACTGGATAAAATTCACCAGTATCTGACAAAAACAAGCTAGAAAAACTGGGAAGTGGTGTGGAAAAAAATGAGTACTAACCAACATCAAGCACTGTATTATAAGATTTACTCCAAATGGAACATTTTAGGCATTAAAGGTCTTATAAAAAACAAATTAACAGAGCTAAGAAGAAATTACATTTCAGATGGATGGATAGAGAACAATTCATGAATAAACAAAAGAAGAGTGTTGCAGAAGATAAATAATTTTCATTATATAAAATTTAAGAGGTTCTGCTCAAACAAAATTTGTTTTACAAATGCAATTAAAATTAGAAATTAGAATAAAAACAAGTAACTGGGATCCAATTTGTTGTCAATAAGTTTCCTTCATAAAAGTTTTATATTCAAGATATATAAGGAGCTTTTTCAAATTTATAAAAAATAAGAGTCATTCCCCAAATGATCAAAAGATGTGAACAATTTTCAAAGGAATACTTCCAAAGTTTTAACATAAATGCTACAAATAATCAATAATTAGATAAATGTAAAATGAAAGAAATTGTGAGGTTCTATCTCACACTTATCAGATTAGCACAAATAACAAAAGAGAAAAAAATTACAAATATTAGAAGGAAAACAGAAACATTAGTGCACTGTTAGTAGGTGTACAGGAAATCAAATTGTAACTTTGTCCCTATATTTACTTTGATCCAGCAATACCATTACTAGACAAAAAAAAAAAAAAAAAAAAAAAAAATCAAAGAAAGAGAAAAAGATTGATTTCTACAAAAATCTTTATAATAGTTCTTTTCAAAGTAGCCCCAAATTAGAAACTAAGGTGAAAGGGGCAACCAAGAGAAAAAAAAAAAAATATATATATATATATAATTGCAAATAATCCCAAAAGACATCAGAATTCATATTCTAAGTACTACCTAATTTGATTCCAGGGAACTGATGATGAGATACACTTAGCCTCTTATGTTATAGAGGCAAAGAACTATGGATGACAGATAGAATGTTGATTAGTTGGATTTTATTATCTTTTTGTTTTTATTACATAGGAAGATTCAGGGAAGTTTGAATGGGTGAAGGCTATTGGGAAATACAAAAAAAAAATCAATAAAATATTTTTAAAAGTCATTACTTTCAGGGCATGACCTAGAATCAGTATGCATTTGTTGGAATCTTCACAAAGTGTTAAGACATTGGAGTTGATAGAGACAATAATTATCTAATTTGGCATGGTTCAATATGATTGATTTGATCTTAGAAAGAGATATTTTGGGCCATAACTTGAAACAAGGTATTAAGTACAACTGATGGAAACAATGCTTGTGTTCACACCTTTAAAGAGCTCATAAGTATCTAAGTACTCAATGGAGTTCATACGTTTGGGAGAATTCAGGGTTTAGAAAGAGATATCTGAATTCACACCACCCTTAGGGCCAGAGAGCATGCTGGGAGACATCCCACAATGCCACTCTCAGAGAAGTAGCATAAATACAGCTCAAGTGAGCCACTAGGGAGAGTTTTTTGGGAGCACTCTGCAAGAAAGCCTACAAGCCTTATCTTTGAGGCAGAGAGATTCATCGTATCTTCTACCTTGGTGCTGTCTGGAGTCGGAAGGACAAACCTTTGGATTTGGAGACATTCGGCTGGAGCTCTTAGAACCAAGCAGAGAAATAGGCTTCTGGGCTAACCGGGAATATTGAAGGACACAATAAAAGATCTGAACTCTTTTATCACCTGGCTGTGTTTTGGAAAAAGAACACAACATACATTTACTGCCCTTTCACCATCCTTTCATATCTATGAATAATAGAATTCCTATTTGGCCTCCCTCACTGTGGGAAATCATAGATATACTTAGTCAGAGCATACTAGTTTATGAGCCAAACAGAAGATGCATCCCCAAACACTAGGAATGAAAATCTTATGTTTTATTTTTCGTTCCTGCCCCTTATGTGATCCTCTTCAGCTAATTCTCGTCTTTTCAAAATTAAGACTATCTGATTAAATATACATACAAATATATTTATAGGTGTGTGTATGTATATATAGTGAAAATTCCCATTCTCTCCTTTATAGATAGATAGATAGATAATATATATAGATATACATGTACATATGCATATAAATATTCCCATTCTTTCCCTTAAAGATATTCCTGAGAATAAGTGACCTTTGGAACTGAATGTGAACCTTAGTGATCCTCTAGACCAATCCATTCATTTTATGTGTGAGGAATCTGAGATCCTGGCAGAGTCTAAGAGCCTTGCTCTCTTGGTAAATAGAATTGATAGTGAACTTTAGAGTCTGACTTCAAGCCAAGTTTTCTTTTTTTAATAGCTTTTTATTTACAAGATATATGCATGGGTAAATTTTCAGCATTGACAATTGCAAAACCTTTTGTTCCAACTTTTCCCTTCCTTCCTCCCACCCTTTCCCCCAGATGGCAGGTTGACCAATACATGTTAAATATGTTAAAGTATAAATTAAATACAATATATGTATACATGTCCAAATTTATTTTGCTGAACAAAAAGAATCAGACTCTGAAATAGTGTACAATTAGCCTGTGAAGGAAATTAAAAATGCAGGCAGATAAAAATAGAGGGATTGGGAATTCTATGTAGTGGTTCATAGTCATCTTACAGAGTTCTTTCACTGGGTGTAGCTGGTTCAATTCATTACTGCTCCGTTGGAACTGATTTGGTTCATCTCATTATTGAAGATGGCCACATCCATCAGAATTGATCATCATATACTATTGTTGTTGAAAAATTGAATCTCTTTGTCCTGCTCATTTCACTCAGCATCAGTTCATGTAAGTCTCTCCAGGCCTTTCTGAAATCATCCTGCTGGTCATTTCTTATAGAACAATAATATTCCATAATATTGAAATACCACAATTTATTCAGTCATTCTCCAATTGGATGCCCATCAATTATGGGCATCCGCTCAGTTTCCAGTTTCTGGCCACTACAAAGAGAAGCCAAGTTTTCTTATTTCTACTTCACTACTGACCTCCCTTATTTCATTCTTGGTGACTCTGCCACAGGGTATTCACTAGTTACCCTCACTGCTACTTTTTTTTTATCTCACAGATTAGCTGAAATTATTTTGAGGATCAGTTATGATAACACCTTTTGAAAGCAGCTTCAGAATTTAGGCATGGTGTGTTTTGATGAGTCACTAGGTAGTCTAGTCATTAAAAGTGTATGTACAAAAAAAAAAAGTGATGGTCTCATTCAGTAACACTGTGGTGCAAATAACACTTTCCCTGATTCTCTTCTAACTCAGTGGTATTTCATTGATACCTAGGTAAACACATTAGAAGAAAGAACTTAAAGGTAAAAGGAGCTCAAAAGGGTCAATATGTCTGCCCCCAGTCTCCCATTAAATAAAGTTCCTCAAACCTCCACAGGAGATTCAGACACACAGACAAATATAGGGACAGGAATACTAATCTAATGCAAAGACAGATATCAGGTTACTCTTTACATAGCTTATCGAATGTGGTAGTCAGCAATTTTTCTGAAGCCATTTGTCTTAGGTGCTTAATGTAAGATAATTGGTTACTTAAATATTTCTAAAGTTGCTAGATAAAGACAATAATTAAGCATAGAATCAATGCTCTCTAACATAGAGGCATTAAGATCCACAAATACTCATCACTACCATTTATTCTGGATTCACAACTTCAATTTGCTGTGCAGAAGTCTAATAACTTTTCAATACATAATAAAGTTATGTGCTGCCTTTCAGATATTAAGATAATGTTTCTAGTCCATTAAAATTGTTTTTACAGGGGCATAAGAAATTTGTCCTGATCTGAGCTTCCTTACCTTGAAGCTTTTCCAGCTTAGAATTTTTATTTGGTAAGATAGCTGCTAAAACAAAGGGGATACTGATTATATCCTGGTCAGTAAGGAATTTCATTAAATTTCTTTCTTTGCTTATAAAATCATGGGCAGCTAGGTGGTGCAGGGAATAATGTGCGAGGCCTAGAGTCAGGAAAACTCATTGTTTGAGTTCAAACACGCTTCTCAGTGTTGGGTATGGATTCATGGTTAAGTCACATATGAGTTGGAGAAAGAAATGATAAATTATCTTTGTCAAGAAAATACCAAATGAGTTCATGAAGAATCAGACAGGAATGGAAAATGACTGAGCAACACCAGTGTGTGCCAGACACTTGTTTGTCCTTCATTCTTTTTTGGTCATTTCTTACAGAACAATAATATTCCATAACATTCATATACCACAATTTATTCAGCCATTCTCCAATTGATGAGCATTCACAGACTTTCCAGTTTCTGGCCACTACAAAGAGGGCTGCCACAAACATTCTGGCACATACAGGTCCCTTTCCTTGTGGTGTTCTTTTTCTTTTAAAATATAATGGTTCTCTCTGGGAGCAGGTTTCTTGGGGAAATTTTCTGGAGTCAGCCTTAGTTTCAGTTGAAAGTATTAATCACTCCAAAATGCAGCCAGCAGATTAAAATGCAAATGTTTACTTTCTCCTTCCAAAATAGCCCGGTTAGTTTTTCTTAAAGGCCTATCTTTCTGCTTGGTTCCAAGAGCTCTTGCAGCTTTGTCCTTTGCTTCTGCCTCTGCTTCCTTCAGCTTCCAGCCAGTACAAAGGTGGAAGATGGAATGAATATGACTCCACCTCTGAGAGTGAGCTTGTGGGCTTCCTCCCAGAGTGCTCTCTGGCCCTAAGAGCTTCAAGGGAGGTGTGAATTCAGAAAGTTACAAAGTTAACTTTGTGAATCTCCCATACTTGTGAACTCCAATGAGTACTTAAATACTTCTTTCTTTTATGAGTTCTCTAAAGGTGTGAACACAAGCATTGTATCAATTCCATTGAGTTAATACTAGCATTCTAACATTTCTCTCTCCCTTGAGTATCACCTTGTTTCAAGTTGAGTTAACACTAGGATTCTAACATTTCCCGTCTTTCAAATCTCTTTGGGATATAAGTCCAGTAGTAACACTGCTGAATCAAAGGATACGCACAGTTTGGTAACTTTTTTGAGCATAGTTCCAAATTGTTCTTCAGAATGGCTGGATGTATTCACAATTCTACCAACATTGTATCAGTGTCCCAGTTTTCCCACATCCCCTCCAACATTGCCCATTATCTTTCTCTGTCATTCTAGCCAATCTGAGAGGTGTGTAGTAGTATCTCAGAGATGTCTTAATTTGCATTTCACTGATTAATAATGACTTGGAGCATCTTTTCATATGGCTAGAAATAGTTTCCATTTCTTTGTCTGAGAATTGTCTGTTCATATCCTTTGACCATTTATCAATTGAGAATGGCTTGATTTCTGATAAATTAGCATCAATTCTCTATATATTTTGGAAAGGAGGCCTTTATCAGTACCTTTGACTGTAAAAATCTTTTCCCAGTTTATTGCTTTCCTTCTAATCTTATCAGCATTTGTTTTGTTTGTACAAAAACTTTTCAATTTGATATAATCTAAATTTTCGATTGTGTGATCAATAATGATCTCTAGTTAATCTTTGGTCATAAGTCCTCTTCCACAGCATGAGAGGTAAACTAGCCTATGCTCTTCTAATTTATTTCTAATCTCATTCTTTATGCCTAGGTCATGAACCCATTTTGATATTATCTTGCTATATGATGTTGTGTGGGTCCATGCCTAATTTCTGCCATACTAATTTCCAGTTTTCTCAGCAGTTTTTGTCAAATAATGAATTCTTAACCCCAACATTGGAATCTTTGGGTTTGTCAAACACTAGATTGCTATAGTTATTGACTATTTTGTCTTGTGAACATAACATATTCCACTGATCAACTAATCTATTTCTTAGCCAATACCAAATGGTTTTGGTGACCGTTGCTTTATAATATAGTTTTAGATCAAGTACAGCTAGGCCACCTTCATTTGATTTTTTTTTACATTAAATCCCTTGAAATTCTTGACCTTTTATTCTTCCTTATGAATTGTGTTGTTTTTTCTAGGTCATTAAAATAGTGTCTTGGGAGTCTGATTGGTATAGCACTAAATAAATAGATTAGTTTAGGGAGTATTGTCATCTTTATTATATTCTCTGAGCCTATCCAAGAGCACTTAATATTTTTCCAATTATTTAAATCTGACTTGATTTGTGTGGAAAGTGTTTTGTAATTTTGCTCATATAATTCCTGATTTTCCTTTGGTAGATAGATTCCTAAATATTTTATGCTATTGACAGTATTTTGAATGAAATTTCTCTTTGTATCTCTTGCTGTTGTATTTTGTTGGTGATGTATAAAAATGCTGAGTATTTATGGGAATTTATTTTGTATCCTGTACCACTGCTAAAGTTGTGAATTATTTCTAATAGCTTTTTAGTAGAATCTCTTGGGTTTGCTAAATACACCATCATATCATCTGCAAAGAGTGATAATTTAGTTTCCTCATTACCTACTCTAATTCCTTTAATCTCTTTCTCAACTCTTATTGCCAAGGCTAGTGTTTCTAATACAATATTAAATAATAATGGTGATAGTGGGCAACCTTGTTTCACTCCTGATATTATTGGGAAAAGTTCCAGTTTATTCCCATTACATATGATGCTTACTGACAGTTTTAAATATATGCTCCTGACTATTTTAAGGAAAAGTCCACTTATTCCTATCCTCTCAAGTGTTTTTATTAGGAATGTATGTTGATTTTATCAAATTTTTTCTGCATCTATTGAGATGATCATATGGTTTTTGTTAATTTGGTTATTGGTATAGTCAATTATGCTAGTAGTTTTCCTATTATTGAACCAGCCCTGCATTCCTGGTATAAAGCCTACTTGGTCATAGTGTATTATCCTGGGGATGATTTTCTGTAATCTTTTTGCTAATATTTTATTTAAGATTTTAGCATCAATATTCATTAGGGAGATTGGTCTATAATGTTCTTTCTCTGTTTTCAACCTACCTGACTTAGGTATCAGTACCATATCTGTGTTGTAAAAGGAATTTGGAAGGACTCCTTCAATCCCTATTTTTTCCAAAAATTTATATAGCATTGGCATTAATTGTTCTTTAAAGGTTTGGTAGAATTCAAATGTAAATCCATCTTGTCCTGGGAATTTTTTCTTAGGGAGTTGGTTAATAGCTTGTTCTATTTCTTTTTCTAAGATGGGACTGTTTAGTCTACTTACTTCTTCCTCTGTTAATCTGAGCAAACTATATTTTGAAGGTATTCTTCCATTTCATTTAAGTTATGGAATTTATTGGCATAAAATTGGGCAAAGTAAGTCCTAATTATTACTGTAATTTCCTCTTCATTAGTGGCAAGTTCTACCTTTTTACTTTTAAGACTAACAATTTGATTTTCCTCTTTCCTTTTTTTTTTTTTTTGATCAGATTTACTAATGGTATGTCTATTTTGTTAGTTTTTTCATAGAAACAACTCTTAGTTTTATTAATTCAATAGATTTTATACTTTCAATTTTATTAATCTCTCCTTTTATTTTTAGGATTTCAAGTATAGTGTTTGACTGGGGGGCTTTTAATTTGTTTCTTTTCTAGCATTTTTAGTTGCAAGCCAAGTTCATTGACCTGATCTTTCTCTATTTTATGCAAGTAGGCCTCTAGAGATATAAAATTTCCCCTTATTACTGGATTTGGCTGCATCCCACACATTTTGGTATAATGTCTCATTATTGTAATTTTCTTGGGTAAAGTTATTAATTATGTCTATAATTTGTGGTTTCAACCAATCATTCTTTAGTATGAGATTATTTAGTTTCCAATTATTTTTTGGTCTTCTTTCCCCTGGTTTTTTGTTGAATGTAATTTTCATTGCATCATGATCAGAAAAGGATGCATTTACTATTTCTGCCTTACTGCATTTGAATTTGAGATTTTTATGTCCTAATTTATGATCAATTTTTCTATAGGTTCCATGAACTGCTGAGAAGAAAGTGTACTTATTTCTGACTCCATTTAGATTTCTGCAAAGATGTATCATATTTGACTTTGCTAGTATTCTATTTACCTCTTTGATTTCTTTCATATTTATTTTGTGATTTGACTTATGTAATTCTGAGAGTGCAAGGTGGAGATCTTATTGCAGCTCTCTTAATTTCTCTTTTAAGAATTTAGATACTACACTACTTGGTGCATATATGTTTAATATTGATATTTCTTCATTATCTATGCTACCATTTAACAAGATATAGTGCCCTTCCTTATCTCTTTTAATTAGATCAATTTTTACTTTTGCTTAATCTGAGATGAGGATGGCTACCCCTGTTTTTTTGGCTTCACCTGAATGTTTTACCTTTACTCTGTATGTCGCCTTACTTCAGGTATGTTTCCTGTAAACAACAAATTGTAGCATTCTTGCTTTTAATTCATTCTGCTAACTGTTTCCTCTTTATGCGAGAGTTTACCCCATTCACATTTATGGCTAAAATTACCAATTCTGTATTACTTGCCATCTTGTTAATCCCTGCTTATACTTTTTCTCCTTTCCTTTCCCCCTTACTCCCCTCCCCAGTATTAAACTTGTGAGCACCATTTGCTTCTCATAGCTCTCCTTTTTTAGTATCCATTCCTTTCTATTTAGCTTACTCCTTCCCTTTTCACTTTTCATCTCCCACTTTTCAATGAGGTGGAAGAAGTTTCACCATAAATAGACTATGTCTAATATTTTACTCTTTAAGCCAATTCTGATGAGAATATGATATATACTGTGTTTATCCCCTTCCACTCTTTCTTCCAGATATAATAGGTTTCATTTGCCTCTTTGTAAGATGTAGCACCACCACTTTACCCTTTTTCTGGTACAATTTGCTTTCCACCTCTAGTTTCTAGAAGAAATTATACCAATGTTCTTTATATATCTTTATAGCAGAAATATAGTTCTCAAAATTTCTTTTTACCTTTATAGGTATTTCTTGAGTTCTATATTTGCAGATCAAACTTTTGGTTTAGTTCTGGTTTTTTCATCAGAAATGGATGAAATTTTGTTGAATGTCCATCTTCTTCCCTGGAAAAAATGCTCATTTTGGCTGGATAAGTTATTTTTGGCTGCATACCAAGTTCTTTAGCTTTTTGGAATTTCAGATTCAAGGCCCTTTGATCCTTTAATGTGGGTGCTGCTAGATCCTGGGTAATCCTTTTTGTGGCTCCTCTATATTTGAATTGATTTTTTTCTATCAGTTTTTAATATTTTTTCTTTGGTTTGATAGTTCTGGAATTCAGCCTCTGAATTTCTTGGAGTTTTGATTTTAGAGTCCCTTTCAGTAGGCGATCACTGAATTCTTTCAACGTCTATTTTACCCTCTGTTTCTATAACTTTTGAGCAGTTCTCTTTGATAATTTCCTGGAAAATAGTGTCCAGGCTCTTTTTTCATTATATTTTTTAGGGAGTCCAATAATTCTCAGATTGTCTCTCCTAGATCTATTTTCCAGTTTCCCAAGAAGGTATTTGACATTTTTTCCATTGTTTCATTCTTTTGGTTTTGCTTGAGTGATTTTTAGTGTCTTCTTGAGTTAATCAATTCCGTTTGTTCAATGGATTTTCAATGAATTATTTTCTTCACTCACTTTTTTACATCTTTTTCTAATTGTCCAATTGAGTTTTTAAGTGAGTTGTTCTGTTCTATGGAATTTTTTCCATTTTGCCAATTTTATTTTTAGAGAGTTATTTTCTTTTTTCCAATTCACTAATTGTTTTTCAAGGATTTGAGTTCTTTATCCACTCTATCTTTAAATGACTGGGATGACTTATCCAGACTCTCTTGCCAAACTTCCCTTTCTTTTTTTCCATTTTTCTTGTAGCTCTCTTGTGAGAGCCTTTTAATTTCTTCTTTGAGAGTCTTGTGTGTTGAGGACCAGATCATATCCCCTTTTGGGGATTCATCTGCAGACAGTATGTTTTTAGTCTCCTCAGAGTTTAAAGTCTGCTTTCTATCTATATAGAAGCTATGGGTAGTTAGAGTCCTTTTTTTTTTTTTTTTTTTTTTTGCTCATTTTGTCAGAGACAAAGAAGACAAACCAGCAATAAATAAATGAATGCAGTCTGCTTTTTTGGGGGCATGGGGGTGGGGGATGGATAGTATTATTGAGCCCCATCTACAGAATGTGGGGGGCAGCAGTGAGCCACTAGCAGGACAACAATGGCTGTGCTATGTCTACGCTCTGAGATTCTGAGATACTGAGAGCATTCTGAGACACTCTAGGTGGGTGTGTCCAGGTCCTGAGAGACCTTAGCTTTTCGGTATTATAGTCTTTATCTCCTGTGTTTATAGCTTCTCTGCTGATCTACTGGATTATTGCCAGGGCAAAGTATCCACAATGTGGTAAAGTTCTTTCTGCAGAAATGGCTGAGATCACACCCCACCTTTCTCTGATCTGCTCAGTGTGAGCTGCCTGCTGTACTCATTGCCTTCCCTCAGCCTTCCCCCAATCTGACCATCCCCATCCACAAGCAAAAACAGATCTATTCTGGAAAATTTCAAGGATGTCTTCTGTTGGTAATTATTTGTGGGTTTTTTCCAGTCAAGCACTAATTTCGAGGCCTTCTCATGAAATAAATTCAAAGAACGAAGATTAAATAGGCTTGTGTGTCCTCTCCACCATCCTGGCCAGAAGTCTGGATTTTTTCTTAGTAAGTTGATTAATACCTTGTTCTATTTCTTTTTCTGAAATGGGACTATTTAAGCAATTTACTTCCTCCTCTGTTAATCTGGGAAGCCTATTTTTTGGAGGTAGTCATCCATTTTACTTAGGTCATCAAATTTATTGGCATAAAGTTGGGCAAAGAAACTCCTTACTATTACTCTAATTTCCTTTTCATTGGTTGAAAGTTCTCCCTTTTCACTTTTAAGACTAACAATTTGATTTTCTTCTTTTTTCTAATCAGATTTACCAAAGATTTGTCTATTTTATTGTTTTTTTTTTCATAAAACCAACTCTCAGGTTTATTTATTAATTCAATAGTTTTTTTTTTTTACTTTCAATATTATTAATTTCTACTTTTAATTTTAGAATTTCAATTTTAGTGTTTGATTGGGGGTTTAAATTTGGTCTTTTTAAAGCTTTTTATGTTGCAAGCCCAATTCATTGATCTTCTTTTTCTTTATTTTATTCAAGTAAGCCTCTAAAGATATAAAATTTCCCTTTATTACTACTTTGGCTGCATCCCACACATTTTGGTATGGTGTCTCATCATTGTCATTATCTTGAGTGAAATTATTAATTGTGTCTATGATTTGCTGTTTCACTCAATCATTCTTTAAGAAGAGATTATTTAATTTCCAATTACTTTTTGATCTATTTACCCATAACTTTTTGTTAAAGGTAGTTTTTTTTTTTTTTTTTTGCATCTAATCTGAAAAGAAAGCATTTACTATTTCTGCCTTCCTGCATTCAATTTTGAGGTCTTTATGTCCTAATATGTGGTCAATTTTTTTATAGGTTTCATGAACTGCTGAGAAAAAAGTATATTCCTTTCTGTCATCATTCAGTTTTCTCCAAAGATCTATCATATCTAATTTTTTCAATATTCTATTTACCTCTTTAATTTCTTTCTTATTTGTTTTGTGATTTGATTTATCTAATCCTGAGAGTGCAGGGGTGAGATCTTACACTATTATAGTTTTTCTGTATATTTCTTTTTGCACCTCTTTTAACTTCTCCTTTAATTAGATGCTATACCACTTGGTACATATATGTTTAGTATTGATATCACTCCATTGTCTAGGCTACCCTTTAGCAAAATATAGCTTCATTCCTTATCTCTCTTAATTAGATTATTTTTTTTTCTTTTGCTTGATCTAAGATAAGGATGGCTACCCCTGCTTTTTTTGACTTCACCTGAAGCATAATAGATTCTGCTCCAGTCTTTTACTTTTACTTTGTGTGTATTGCCCTGCTTTAAGTGTGTTTTCTGTAGACAACATAGGTTCTGACTTTTGATCCAGTCTGCTATCCACCTCTGCTTTATGGGAGAGTTCATTCCATTCACATTTATGGTTAAAATTACTAATTCTATATTTCCTGTCATCTTATTATCCCAAGATTATGCTTTTCTTTTTCTTGCCCCCCTTACTCCCTTTCCCAGTATTAAACTTATGGACACCACTTGCCTCTCACAGCTCTCCCTATCGTTCCCACCCCCTTTGAATCACTTCCCCTTTCTTGTACCTTTCCCTTATTACTCTTTTCCTTTTCTCTTTTCCTCTCCCACTCTTTAATGAGGTGAGAGAACTTTCTCTGTAAACCAAATATGTCAATTATTTTCTCTTTGAACCAACTCTGATGAGAGTAAGATTCACACAATGTTGCTCCTCCCCCTCTCTAAATTCTTTCAGATATGGTAGGTTTCCTTTGGCTCTTCAGGGGATGTAGTTTCCCTCTTTTTATCTCCCTTTTTCCTTTTTTATGATACTATCCCCTTTCCATTTCCACTTTCCTTTTTATGTTATATCAGTAAAATCAAATTATACATGTACTCTTTATGTATATCCATAGCAGAAATACATTTCTCCAGAGTTCTTTTTGCATTTTTCTGCTTCTCTTGAGTCTTATGTTTGGAGATCGAATTTTTGTTTTTCCTTAGAAACAAATGGAATTCCTCTGTTTCATTAAATGCCCATCTCCTTCCCTGGGAAAAATGCTCAGCTTAGCTGGGTAGTTTATTCTTGGCTGCATTTCAAGTTCTTTTGCCTTTTGGAATATCAGATTCCAGGCGTGTCAATCTTTTAATGTGGAAGCAGCTAGATCTTGAGTGATCCTTATTTTGGCTCCTCTGTATTTAAATTGTTTTTTTCTGGCTGCTTGTAATATTTTTTCTTTAGTCTGATAGTTCTGAAATTTAGCCACAATATTTCTTGGAGTTTTTCTTTTAGGGTCTTTTTCAGAGGATGTTCGATGAATTCTTTCAATCCCTATTATACCTTCTGATTCTATTACATCTGGGCAGTTCTCTTTGATGATTTCCTGTAAAATAATATCTAGGCTCTTTTTTTCAATCATAATTTTCAGGAAATCCAATAATCCTTAGATTATCTCTCCTAGATCCATTTTACAGGTCTGCTGTTTTTCCAAGTATATATTTAACATTTTTCTAATTTTTCATTTTCTTTTTGGTTTTGCTTGACTGATTCTTAATGTCTCAATGAATCATTCATTTCTATTTGTTCAGTTCTGATTTTTAATGAGTTATTTTCTTCATTAGCTTTTTTTTTACTTATTTTGTATATATCCAATTGAGTTTATAAATGAGTTGATTTGCTCTATGGATTTTTTCTCCATTTCACTGATTTTTTTTTTTTTTTTTACTGAGTTATTTTCTTTTTCCAATTCACAAATCCTACTTCCTTGGGAGTTATTTATCTTTTCTAATTCACAAATCCTACTTTCCTGGGAGTTCTTTACCTTTTCCAATTCACATTTCAGGAAGTTGTTACTCTCTTGCATAGCTTCTCTTTCCTTTTCCCATTTTTCTGTTAGCTCTCTTTTAAGATAATTTAAAATAATTTCTTCTAGGAGAGCCTTGTGTGATGGAGACCAGGTTATATCCCCCTTTGGAGTTTTGTCTGGAGACTGACTGCTGTTAATCTCCCCAGGGTTGAAAATCTGCTCTCTATCTGTATAGAAGCTGTTGGTGATCCTTTTGGCTTTTTTACTCGTTTTTTAAAAGCCCTTAGGGTTCTGCTTTCAAGCCAAGGAGGTTACCAGCTTTCTCTGCAGAGCAGGGATAGGTATATGCACAGTTGATATCCTGCCAACGGGCTGCAAAGAGCGACCTAGCTGTGGAAATGCATTGGGATAACCTCTGCACTGGAAGTAACTCAGGCCTGGGTAGCATGGGCTGAGCTGCAGAAGTGCCCTGCTAAGAGCCCCACTGTGTGGATTAGTGACTGCCCTGGGGCTAGAAGCTGAGCAGCGAAAGTGTCACTATCCTAGGCAAAAGCCAGCTGTGAGATTGTGGGTATTAGCAGTTGCCCTGTGAATGGCCTTGCACAGCATCGGAAATATCTCTGCCCTGGGGAACACAGTCCAACTGCAGAAGTTCTATTGCCCCAGGCCAAGCCCTCCACTGTGCAGATTAGAGGCTGCCCCAGACTGCTCTGGGAAAAATCTTATGCTGCAGAATGTGGCTGCACAGCTGTGCTGTGGTCTGTGCTCAGTCACTCAATTCTGGTTTTGTGTGGGTATAGCCAGATCCTATTAGGTGCTGGCGTTTTTAGAGTACCATCCACATTTGGCTTTCAGTCCTCCCTGTAAATTTTCCAGCCACAGAGACTGCCCCGTCCCAGTCTGCTCTGTATGCTAGCTGTTCCTGCTTGTGTTAGCCTGCTCCAGCAGCTCAGGAGAAACCTTTTTTGGCAATCTTCCAGATTATCTTCAACTGATAAATTGTTGTGCTTCCAATCCTCATGAATTTTACCAGTCAAGTGCTATTTTTGAGGCTGAATTTGGTAATTAGTAGTGAGGGTATAAGAGGAGATTAGAATGTTTGGTGTGTCTTCTCTGCCATCTTGGCTCTGCCCTCTTTGTCCTTCACTCTTGAAGAGGGCTACAACATCAGGGAGGGGGTGCTGTGACAAGCAAGTGAACTGGATTTAGGTGAGGAAGGGCTGGGTAAGGTCACCTGACTCATTTTCCCCTCTAGAGCCATCTGGGTCCAGTGGCCAGATATAGATCAGGATGACTGAAGATGGCTCTGTATGAAACAGGAGACCTTGGCCTTTTTAAGGTCTTCCATAGGTCTCAATTTGACTGAGGTTAATGGGCATCTACATATAAAGAAAGAACTAATCTCTGTTCTCTAGGTGTTTGTGTTCTAGTGGGAAGAACAATAATCAATGGAACATATAAAGTTGAGAAAAAAAAGGAAAAAGAAAACAAAATCACAAACAACTCAAGATAGATGAGGAAAGAGAGAAGTAGGAAGAAGAAGAATTAGGAAAGGTTTCATGCAGAAGGTGATATTTAAATTGTTTTGAAGGAATAAAAGTTTTATAAGCTGGAAGTGAAGAAGGAATACAAAGGTATGGGAACAGAAGCTAGAGTGTCTACTGTGAGGAACAATTCCAAAAACATATAGTAAATACCTACTATGTGCCAAGTGCTGGAACTATTCAGAGTGATTCATTTAGATTGCAAAGTACCAGAGGAAGAGTGATTTCTAATGAGTCTAGTAAATTAATTTCAGGTCATATTGTAAAGGGCTTTAAAACCTAAGCAGAGGAATTTATTATATTTGTTCTCAAGCCAAGAAGAAGCCACAAGAGTTGGTTGTGTAAAAAGATAACATGACCATACCTGTGCATAAAGATTATTATTTTGATGGTTGTGTGGAGGACAGTTTGAAGTGAGTAGAGTTGGTACTAATAATAGTTAACATTTATATTGCATAATATATATTATTTAATAACTTACTCTCAGATGTCTTCTGATCTGGCTTTGTGATGACTTTGTGATCAAAGAAAAAGATTAGATGTGACAGATAAAAAGTCAAGTTGGCTTATTGGATGTTTGGAGTGAGAGAAAAATTTTTGCACCTGGGAAATGAGAAGAATTATGGTGCCTTCAGCAAAAACATGAGTGGTTGAAAGAAAGTAAAATTTTGAGGGAAAGGTAATGAATTTGAGATTTCTTTCAAACATAAAACATCAAGGTTGAAATATTTGATAGGTAATATAAGATTAAAGCTTAAGATGGAGATAAAGCTGGATATATAGAAGAACTGGATATATAGAACACTATATGGAAGTGTTAATTAAAATATGGCAATTGATGGGGGAGAAAGAGACAGAGACAGAGAAACAGAAAAACAGGCAGAGACAGACAGACAGGAAGACAGAGACAGAGATAGAGAGATAGGGAAAGATATACAGAGTTAGACAGAAATAGCAGAGTTAGAGACAGAGATGGAGAAAGACAGAAACAGAGAGAGAGAGAGAGAGAGAGAGAGAGAGAGAGAGAGAGAGAGAGAGAAAGAGAGAGATCCCAAGAATATAGAAATTAGAGGGAGCAGGCTAGAAATCCAAAGAAAGGGGGATGAATATGTATCGCAAAGGAGACTATAGGTGAGTAGATAGTAGGAGGAGAAAGAATAAACAATGTTGTCATAAAATTCTAGTGAAAGTTATCTGCTGCAACAGATAAGTCAAGAAGGATGAGGAATAAGAAAAGGCCATCAGATTCAACAATAGTTAACAACTTCAGGGTCAGATTAGTGATTAGGTCAGAAGTGATTATAAAGGAGTTAGTGAGAGGGGAGAAAGTGAAGACAATGAGAGTAGACAGCTTTCTCTAGGAATGTGGCTGAAAAAGTCACAGGAGATATAGGGCGGTGATTTGAAAGGATACATAAGGGGTTACAAAAGAGTTCTTTAAGAATAGAAAGAGACTTAGACATGTTTGAAAGACCTAGTAGATAGGGGAAAATTGAAAGATGAAGTGTGGAGGGAGTGATTGAGGTTGGAAACTGCTGAAGGGATATGAAATTAAGCATACATGTGGAGGGATTATTCTTGGAAAGTAAGGGCATGTCATTGTCAGAGACTGAGGGATAAGGTATTTGAAAAATGGGGCATAATATCAAGAGATTGTGAGATTAAGAAGAGGAATAACAGGAAATTCATAATGAATGAACTAATTTTTCCCCAGTAAAATGAAAAGTCAGGGCTTAAGTCTAGAGAGGAGGTGAAGGATGTGAAGCTGGAGAAGAGAAAAGAAGGATGGAGATATTTTCTTTTGGAAATGAGATGGGAAATCAATTAGTGGGCAATAAAAGGATTGCTTTGTTTTGGTGAGGGCCCCAGTGAAGTTGAACAATGTGAATTTCCAATATACCTAGCCTAGTTAGCAAAACCATACCCTCCCCCTAGCACTATTCCAAGTAAATTTTGTTCATTTGTTTTCTTCAATACACAGGGAGGAATATGGGAATAATCAAAGGCTAATGTATATGGCAAGGGATGAACAAGACAAATGGATGAAGGATTTGAGAGCAGAGGACAGTTATTGAGTTATTAAGAATAGAGGTTAAATTGGCTAGATATAGAACTAATAATGGAAATGGAGGAAAGTAAAGTAAAAGAATGATCTGAGAAAGTACTAGGGGCAAAGTACTCAGTAGAGATTATAGCAAAGAATATTTTTAGGAGGGGTAAGACATAGGGAGAGATGGAAGGGAAAGGAATTATAGTTAGATTGAGGCATGTCAAATTCCTGATTAAGAAAGTGGAATATTTGTGTACAGTGATAATGCTTGTGTTGGTTTTGTTGGAATGATATAATAGGTAATGGGATTTAAGGAGATGAAAAAAATTGGGAGGATTATTGTTTTTCTTATTACTTGAAACTATGCACCTCAAACAGCCTAAAATCACATTAAACATTCTATCTATAATATTATCTTTCTTTCTCATGTTTTTCAATCCTTTGAAAAACTAAGCTTTTTTTTTTTTTTTATAAAAAGTAACTTCTATTCTTCTATCTTGCACTTGTGTAGTTCATTTCTGAACTCAAGTGAAAAATCTTACATTTATCTCTATTCAATATTTCATTCTAATTTAGGGATTACTAAAAGATATGACACGTTAGCCCTTATTCAATGCAAAATGAATTGTCTAGCAATTTACTAATTTAACCAATATTCATGGACAAGCCAGATAACTCAGTCTACCATTATTTTATTTTAAGCTGAATTATATAATTTATTTTTCTATACCAAGCAAATTAATCATAGAATTAACAAATTTCTACTCAAGTTAGCATTAATATGAACAGATCTTCCAGGGTGATAGATCAGGATATATAGTCTGAAAGTTCCTAAAATTATAATATCCCCAGATCATAGGTCTAGCATCCAGCCTAATTTTTATATCTATCCTGAAAGGAAGCAATCATCATATTCTATAATTTTTGCCATCACCAACATCAACTGCCTTAATTTATGCAGTGTTCCTAAACCATCAGTTGGGCTTCCAGCTTGACAGCCTTCATTTAAAGGAGTAAGCCAATAATGAACAATGAATCCACCATAACCAGTAACAATACCACTGCTACCAATAGCCAATCAACTTTCACCAATCAGACAAAAATCTTAACTGAAACAACAAGGCATCTTCATGTAGAAAGAAGAGATGGCATACATCATCACTTTGACTTCCACTTTTTCTCAAATCTGGTCAGAATCAAGAGAACAAAGGACCCTGGAATTGCTTCCCCCCTTCCAACTCTTACTTCCAACTCAGCCTCCACAGTTACCACTGAGGGGAATAACTCTTATAAATATATGATCTGTCAATTGTTTCTGCAAATATTACATTTCCTGCCTCATTAGAAACCATAATTACAGAAGACACAGTAAATTCTTGTCACCCAAATCCTTGACACAGTCAAATGTTTCAGCATCAGATAAAGATTTTTAATTAATTTAAATGATATTAAAGAAGATATACTATCACCTGCTTTCATAACATGGGGACACTGGCCTTTTGTATTTGAATTTGCAGGTGAAATACATACATAGCTTCTCTCTTTTTTAAAATGTGAGCTCCTGGATACCAGGAGCTGTTTTGCTATTTGGATATCCATTAATTATATCAGAAAAAGCAATACAAAGATACTTTCAAGTTCTCTATATGTTAAAAATAGATTTTTATTTCCCCCCTCCCTTCCAAATATATTAATTTAAGTTAAGAATAGTAACATAGAAAATTTAGAATTATCTCTGATTCTTTTCTCTTTCTCAACCACAATATCCAAAACTTCATTTTGGTTTTATCAGTTCTATCTCCATAACATACACTCTCTCCATTCTCATACCTAACATCGGTTCTGGCCCTCTCGCTTCCTTCTCTCACTTATCAAACTCATTTTCCCACAAATCTACCAAAATGATCTTCAGAACATATCTTGTCCATGTCACAATCCTTCATTGTCTCTATCATAAAAAGATTTCCTAAAATTGGCATTTATTGTAAAACTCTTCACAGTCTGTTTCCAGCCTACCTTTCCAGCTTTAGACATTTAGACATCTTCATACTCTTTACATTGCAGCCAAACTGACCCAGTTGCTAATCTCTGCACTTAATTGTCTCACATTCCTAGAAGAACTTCCTTCTTGTCTTTGTCTTTAAGATTCCTTAGCTTCTGTTGAAGTTCCGAATTGCCTTCTCCTATATCAAGTCTTTCCTGATTCCTTTAGGTTTTTGTGCTTTCTCTATTCCTCATTGAATTATTTTGTTCTACTCTATTTGCATGTTGTAAACCCCAGGAGAATATAGATTCCTTGAAGGCAGGAGCTGTGGTTTTTTTTTTTTTTGTATTGCTAACATCTGAAATTGAGTCTTGTATGTTTTGTAGAAGCTTTATAAATATTTGTCAAATTAAATTGAATTTTAACACTTTCAATGAGATTGTGAAAATAGGTGAAGATTAGTATCCATTTTGATGACTTTTTATGAGGACAGAAGAATCTTGACCTGTAATTTCATTAATATAGAGACTTTTTGCAGTGTCACTTAACATTTAAAGGTTTGAGAACTATCTAGATATAATGGAAGTTTAAGTGATCTGCACATGGTCACTCTTCTAATGTACATTAGAGGTGAGATTGAATCCGGATCTTCCTGAATCCAAAACCATACCTCTATTCATTGAATCATACTATCTCATATTGATGATAATTGTTATGATAATGACAACAACAGCAATAATGATGATGATGATAACCTGCAATAACCCAAATATCCAGATTCTTTTAATTTTCCTTTGAAACATAATATACATAATTCACATTTCCTCTGCTGCTTTGTTGACAAAAAAAAATTGGTATAATAAACCAGAATACGAGTCAATACTAAATATAGTTCTCATCTAGAAACATATTTAAATCCAGAGAAACTGAGAGTTTTATACCACTTTTTCATTTGAGACAAGAACTGAACAATATTGCTTCTGAATTTATTGTCCTGTACTAGGGCTTTTCTGTGGACTTCTTAAGAAGATAAAATAAAAAATAATCCCAGTGGAAATAAGAACACCTGTCTTCTTATTTTTTTTTCCTTTAGACAAAGTCAATCTGAAACCTAAACTGAATATGAAATTATTTTTTTCCATTTATAAGATTCTGCTGTCCAGGTCTCATTGTTCAGGTTGGAACATATTACATCAAATGAATTTGGTGAATTTTCTAATAGCTTCATAGATGTGGCTTTTAATTTTTCATATCCATCATTCCAAATTGGAGATTGTATAATAATGCAGCTTACATGATGCCCCAAGGTTGTATCTTATTTCCATATGAAGAAAAAACAGGGGACAACTTTGATATATGATTATTGTTATTAGTTTTTGTGAACAGGTTAGGACTGGACTCCAAAGCATCAAATGAAGTGGAAATTTGGCAGTGTGATGTATAGACAGACAGAGCAGCCCAGTCAAGTCCAAACTCCACCTGAATACCTTGTCAATATAGTTCAAATGTTCAAGATCCTTTTTTGGGTGTGCTAAGAAGAAGCAGAATCATGTTGAAAGGATCTAAAAGATCCTCAACATTATACCTGACAAGTGGTCATTCATCCTGTTCTTGATGCGCCCACCAACCATTTAATCATCTATTTTAGAAAGTTGTGGAGGGGGTAATGTCATATTCACTGATTTATAGTTCATAGGATCTTTCTTTCTCCTTTTGAAAAATGGAATATTTACTCATCTCCACTTCTGTTGTGACCTATGATTTCTTAAAAATCACTTACTGATTTTTTATTAGATTCAGCAATCTAATCCAACAATTATTTATTAAATGTTTCTTATGTGTAACACTCTGAAGGATATAAAGACCAAATTCTACCAATCTAGTCATCCACCCACACAAAACACAAAAATAAAAACAATCCCAGTATGCAAGATTACATTCTAATATGAGGATACAAGATAAAAGTAGATAAAACTATACATGATCAGGTGAGGAGGAAAAGAATTGTAACAACTAGAGATATCTTGAAAGACTTCTTAAAAGGTAATAGATAAAATGGTCATTTAATGGATCTTCAGATTCCAAAAGGTGGAGATAAGGAGGGATTTCAAATCCAGTGATGGGATACAACTTGTGATGTTATTCAGTCAGTTGACTGGGGTTGGGAAGGATTGTGTGAAATAAACATTTATTAAGCATCTACTATGTTTCATGTACTGTTCGGATGTTTCTGTTTGGATAGAACCTAGACTGTGTCAAAGAAAATATGAATATATAAGGATACAGCAGATTAGGAAGGATAGAAAAAAATAAAACCTTTCGCAATCTAAAATTATTTCAGTACTTTTGGATGTGACAAATCTTGGCCAAGAAAATGAGTTTGATAATCATCAGACTTTTTTAAAAATAAAACGAATCATTTCTTTTTTCTTTGTACTTATTTTGGGTTGCAATTCATTCTTACCTATTTTTCTTCTATTATATTAAGTGTAAGGTTATTCTCCTTTATAAAGAAAACAGAGACAAAATTACAAATAAATGCTATTACTTTCTTGGTATCATTCATTAGTCACTCCCAATAATTGTGGCAGACCCTTCTTCTTATTATTCTTTTACCCAACATTAATAAATGTTATTTTTGTTATGTATTGCTTTTTTCTTTCTCATTTTAATAGTATTTTATTTTTTCAATTACATGTAAATATAGTTTTCAACATTCATTTTATAATATTTTGAATTCCATTTTTTCCCTCCTTACCTCTTTGCTACCTACCCCAAGAAAGCAAACAATTTGATATAGGTTATACATGCATAATAATATTAAATATATCCATATATTAGTCATGTTGGGAAAGAAACATCAAAACAAAAGAGGAAAAGCCTGAGAAACAAAACAAAACAAAATAAAAAGATGAAAACAGTATGCTTAGATCCACATTCAGTCTCCATAGTTCTTTCTCTGGATGTGGATGGCATTTCCTATCCCAAGTCTATTGGGATTGTCTTGGATCACTGTATTGCTGAGCAGAGCTAAGTCTATCATAGTTGATCATCATTTAATCTTGCTGTTACTGTGTATAATGTTCTGCTGCTTATGCTCACTTCAGTCAACATCATTTCCACTATTTTCTGAAATCAGCCTGTTCATCATTTCTTATAAAACAATAATATTCCATAACATTGATATACTTAGCCATTTCCCAATCGATGGATATCTATTCAACTTCCAATTCCTTATCACCACAAAAAAGGGCTGCTACAAACATTTTTGCTTGTAAGATTTCTTTCCCTCTTTTCTTATCATACAGAGCTAGTAGTGACACTGCTGGATCAAAGGTTATATGCAATTTGATAGCCCTTTGAGCACAGTTCCAAATATCTCCAGAATGGCTAGATTGGTTCACAACTCTACTAATGGTGTATTGTATTTTTCAAAATCATGGTTCATTATTTGACTTTGAATTTTCTGAATCTAAGAGAAAACACATGTAAAATATTTATATTCCATTATATGTTCTATTTCTTATATTTTGTATATGATATGTGGAGAGCTGCTCATGTATCCTTTTTAGACATTTCTTTCCCTGTGGAAACTCATTCTATTCACCTGTTTTTATTTTATAATCATGAACCAGAGACTCACGTAAATTTTTTCTCTTAATTTTTGATGTGATGATTTATGATGAGTACTTATCATATTATGTTCAGCATCTCTCTCTTTATCCATCATGAAAACTTAGGTAATAGAGTTGAAGTTGTCCTTTATTAGTCCATACTTTATCTTGATTGATAGTTCTCTTTATTTTCTCTATTTTCAAAAATCAAAAGAATGGTGAGGAAATTCTACTTCTCTGGACGTTATATTATCCCTCTATGTATGGTAGTTACTACAAACTTTTCAATGGAAAAAGATATCACTTAAGGCCAATTTTGAAAAAAAAACAGAACAAAACAGTAAGGGTATGCTTTTATTTGGAGTAGGTTAGACAGGAGTTGGGGGAATTTAAGAAAGATGATGTAGTAGAAAGTACATCAGACTTAGAGTTAGAAATTAGAGCTAAAATTTGCATAGTACTTTAAAAAATTTGCTAAGTAGTCTATATATATCATTTCATTTCAGTTAAGTACTAAAGATATTATCTCCATGTTTAAGATGAGACAACTAAGCCTGGATATTTTAAGTGACATGCTTGCGGTTATAGGTAAATATCAGAAATAGCATTTAAACTCAGGTGTTATGTGAAAACAAGTCCAGTGCTTCTATTATTAATCTAATCAGAAAAATTGGCTTCTCATGCTGACTTTGTTTAAAGTCCACTATTACTTTGGGGGAAATATTCTATGACTTTTCATGACTCTATGAAGGGTACCTTTCTTGGTTTGATCTTCCAATATAAGTGGCTCATGGTTATTTGCATTAACTCTATATTATCCAACCCTGGCCAAATGTATTCTGCTCTATATGTTTCAATGCTATTTAGCCAGAAACAACATTACTCTATTATTTTTGTACTAATAGGATCTCAGATTTGGGATGGATCTGAGGGTGTCTATGTCAATCAACAACTAGACAAAATTCCTCCTGAAAATTCAACAAAGTGACCCAGCTTTTCCCTCACTAACACCCAAGAAAGCTTATTCAACTTTTGGGTGATTTTAATTTTTAGGAAATGCTTCCTTAGAGTTAATCTAAATATATTTTTGGTCTCTTCTATCTAAGTTCTTCCCTCTGAGGCCAACAGGAACAAATCCAGTTCTTCTATCCCTCCTTATTTCCTTTCCTCATGTGTACCATCATGTCTATGGTCAACAGATATACAATTCATCTATAAAATCTGATTCTGTTTCTTCCATCACTGACTCCAAAGAATTATTTCTAAGGATGGTAGAAACAAATATACTTAAATAAATCAATCATTTCATTGTAATGATACAGTGTGGACCATTCAAATAACAGAAAAATTAAAATTTTAGTTCCTAAGGCTACTTTATAAAGTGTATTATCCTATGTGAAATAAATTTTTATAGCAGGACAGAAACATTTGTCCGCTTATTCATTAACTGATTCATTCATTGCACAAGCTTAAGTGACTATTTTGTTATTGTTCCCTTGTTTCAATCATATTCAATTCTTCAAGACTCCATTTGACTTTTTCTTGGCAAAGGTGGTAAAGAGATTTGTCATTTTCTTCTCTGGCTCATTTTTATAAAACTAAAAATTTTTATAAAAATTTTTTAATTTATAAAATTTATTTTTATAAAACTAAATCAAACAGGGTTAAGTGACTTGCACAGAGTCACACAACTACTAACTATTAAAGACCAGATTTGAACTCAGAAAGATCAGTCTTCCTGATTTTAGGGCCAGCATTCTATCCATTGTTCCACTTAGCTACTACCCTAGCTAGTTTATATCAGATACTATACTATGACTTGGGATTATAGAAGGAAAATTTAAGTCTTTGTCCTAAAGAAATCTGCGTTTTAAATAAGTCTAAGGATTCTAAAAGAAGAAAGTAAAGACAGGTAAGTGGGCTAGTTGGCTAGGAAGGTGATCTTTGCAGGGGCGAGGACTCAGGAAGTAGATGATCATGTAAGCGGAATAACCAGTAGACTAATTTTCCTGAACCAAAGAGTGTGTAAATGCAATAAGGTATGAAAAGACTAGAAATTTAGGCTGACACAGATTATGAAAATCTTTAAATCATAATCACATTTTATCCTAAAGGTAATAGGGAACCTTTGGAGCTTTTTGGGCAGAGGAGTGACTCTGTAAGGTGTGTACTATAGAATTTTCCTTTTCTAAGTGAAATGGGTCAAGGTTTGTAAAAAGGATTGTCTGAAAACATGGTGAATAATTAAAAAGCTATTGTAATAATCCAAGTGTAAGGTAATGAAGGCCTGAACTAGGGTAGTGACCATGTGAATGAAGATGAAGGTCCAGATGTGAGGAATGTTTCTGAAGGTAGAATCAATAAATCTTGGCAAATGATCAGTATAAGAATGCTTTCAAAATTATATTTAAATCCATAAAGAAAAGTATTTAATAACTTAAAAACGTTTTTGACTATCCAAAGACAGTTGTCACTTAGCAACTTTAAAGAACAAGAAGATTAAGAAGAAATTTAATATTTTTCTTTTCTTCCTCTCTTAGCACTGAGCCTTCACCAGTCCTTCAACATCCCCGCCCCCCTACACACACACACAATTATGATGTGCAGGTATAGTCTGTTGAAAAGATATGTGGGTTCTTCAGCCCCATTTCAAGAAGATTTCCTTGATGGAATGATACCATTCCAAATGAGATAAGATCCTGTCTTTGAAAAACAACAACAACAACAACAACAACAACATTAAATTAGTATTCGAAAACTACCCTTCTGGGGCTCTGCAAGGTCACATGCCTAACCATCTAATTATATGCAATTTGCATGTTAATATGGCTCTTTAGGATCCATTATAGCCCATGATGGAAGACTTAAAATGTTGGCATGCATATATGCCTCCTAAGTATAATATACCATCACATTTAAGTACTCAAGGGACTACTTGTACTCATCCTAGATTTAGGAAATGTCTCCATATGGTAAAAGTTTATATTGCCGCATGATGGTTTTGTGGTTTGTTTTTTTATTTTTTTTATTTTTAATTTTAAACCACTGTGATTCCATTGGTATTAGGAGGTTCTTGTGAAAAAGGGAAAGAAATGGAATAAATATTTATATAGTATAAGCATAATAGGCACTAAGTGCTTTATAAATATCTTATCTGATCATAACAAAAACCCTAGGAGGTAGGTACTGTTTATTGTCTTTATTTTATAATTGAGATAACTGAGACAAACAGAATTTAAGTTATTGACTGGGACCACACAGCCAGTAAATATCAGAGGTAACATTAGAACTCAAGTCTTCTTGACTTCTGGTCCAGAAATCTATCTACTATCCCACCCAGCTGCCATAACATAAGAATTTATATCTTTACAGATTTGTCCACAAACTCTAATGTTTGAGAGTTGCCTGAGGGACAGTGAGAGATCTAGTAACCTTACTAGGGTCACAGATCCTATATGTGTCAGAGGTTGTGATTGGAACTTAGGGTCTTCCTGTCTCAGAATCTACTTCTCAGCATAATCTCTGTCTCTCTCTCTCTCTATCTCTGTCTCTGTCATCTCTCTCTGTCTCTCCTTCTCTCTCTCATAATAGCTTGTACTTATGAAGCAATTTAAGATTTGTAAATGATTTTCTTCCAAACAACTCTTTGAGTTGAGGATTGCAAGTATTTTTATAGCTCCAATATACAGGTTAGGAAGTTGAGACCCAAAATGGTTATGGTTTTTCTAAAATCATACAACTGGCAAATGTTGGGGAAAAGATTGCAGCCTAGGTCTTTCTTGATGCCAAACCAAATGTTCTTTCCTTAATGACATGCTTTCCCTGTAAATGATTTCAGGATTACACATTTCTTTGAATTAACCATGGCTCATCTCTTTTACAACCATGCCTCAAATGTGGTATAAGTAAAGTTATAAATTGTAATGAGATTTTACTGGGTAAGCTCCCCTATGCATATGTATTTGCCCATTTATGTACCACATTGATCTATCTGGACTTCGTTCAAGAAGTCCTCCAAATGCCTCTTCTCTTTATCTTTCTTCCAGGAATATTTTAAAACTATAAAGACATTTTGAGAGTACCCAGTCTCTTAGTTTGGGACTTTAATGAGGGCCTCAGAAAAATAACATTATTCTGGCTAAGAGGATGATCTGAGTTAGGATTGAACAGCACAGTGTGTAGTGACCCTGTCTCAAGTATAACTTAGCAAATATAAAAAATCTGATAAAGCAAGTAATACTACAGAGGTATAGGCTGGATAACAGCAGAGAGGATGATTAATCAACAATGTTTATTTAAAAAAAAAACCTTTTATAAGCTAAGATAAGTACTAAGTAAGAGTGTTTAGAAAATACAAAAATAAGTAAATAAATAAATGAAGTGGTCTTGCCTGCAAGGGGCTTTCAATCTAATTGAGAAAATAAAACTAGGCAAAAATGGGGGGGGGGACACATACCAAATACTAGCAAAAAGTATGCAACAATCTCTGGTGAGGTGATGGTTGCCCATGAAGATTCTGAGATCTGTAGATCTCGCCAGTCTGAGATCTGTAGATCTCTCCCATCTGAGATCTGAGATTCTTTCTAGCTTGGAAAGAGATGAAACAAATTCAAGATTAGGCTTAACTCAGTTGAGAGAATAGAGTGAGGGCTTTTATTTATACCATAGGGCAAAGGAGATAGAAAGTGATTGTCCTTGAGCAGCAGCAGGGTAATGATGACAGCCAATGTCGAATGCATGGAAATTTCCTTCTTTAAGTCCATGAGGATAAGCTTCTAAACTTCTCCATATACAATTTAGTGTGTGTGTCTGTGTGTGTGTTTATTTGGGAGGTGCTAGTTCCAATAGTAGGAGGACTGAGAGAAAACCAGACATGAGAAATAGGTGGTCTTTGTCTCATTTCTGCCTAGACACCCCTCCTCTACCTCATCTCTGCTTAATTGGGTTTAAAAGGAGTTATATTATGCTAAGTGAGGTGAGAAGAACCAAGACAACATTGCACACAACAAGAAGATTATGAACTCTAACTATGAACTCTATTTATTTTACTTTACTTATGTAAAATAAATTATACTTATGTAAAATAATTAACTAATTATCAACCCTAATGGGCATGGCTCTTTTCATCAATGAGGTGATTCAGGTCATTTCCAAGAGACTTGTGATGGAGAGAGCCATCTGCATCCAGAAAGGGATTATGGGAACTGAATGTGGATCACAACATTGTATTTTCACAATTTTTGTTGTTTGCTTGACTTTTTTTTCTTTTTCTCATTTTTTCCCTTTTTGATCTGACTTTTTTCTGCAGCATGATAAATGTGGAAATATTCATAGTAGAAGCACACATGTTTAACAAATATTGGATTACTTGCTGTCTAAGGGAGGGGTAGAGGAAGAGAGGGAGAAAAATTTGGAATACAAGGTTTTCCAAGGGTGAATGTTGAAAACTATTTTTTCATATATTTTTAAAATAAAAGGCTATTATTTTAAAATATGAATGTTTAAAAAAGTTCTATTAAAGGCATTTGCTGGATTTAATATTGTTTCATATAAATATCAATTTGGCTCACATGGTGTGCTTTTGTTTGTATCCATTCTGCTTCATAATTGTATCTATGCAGTTGGAAGGGAGGAGATATTCTCTCATCTGTGATTTCTTTTTTGACAAGAAACCATATCTATGCTTCTGACTCACCAGATTTTGACACAATGCCAGCTTTTTATGTTGTTATTATTGTTTTGCATTAGAATATAATCTCTTTGATGGTAGGAGTTGTCTTTCTTTTTGTTACCCAGAACTTAGCACAGCACCTGATACACAGTTCACACAATAAATGTTCATTGCTTGCCTACTTAAAAAAGAAGAGATTTGACAACAGATTGGATATGAGAAGGAAAGAGGAGTAACAAGTAAAATATTACCCAATAATTTTAAATCTGGGTTGTTATACTGATTTTATAGATGTGAGAAAAGGGTTATTGATGGAGATTTTCTCAGAAAGATTGCCTTTTGTGTTATTTTCAATTCCTCTGGTGACTTTTCCTTTCTGAAAAAGCTTTATTAGAAAAATATTGATTAAGATCACATTTGGAAAGATGTACAACACATATCCAATGATGTTAGATACTCATTTTTTCAAAAACCTTGTCTCTTTACCACACATTCTGGCAAGGGAGTACTTATTGAACAATTGATTGATCTGGCAATCAGACATAAAATACCGACATATGAGAGGAATAAAAACATTTAATGAACTACCTCATATTATTCTTCTGGAAAAGAGGGAGAGATATACACATGATGACAATATAATTAGATAGATTTAGAAGTACTTGAATGATTGAACTGCTAATGGCTAAATTTATTGGCATTTCCAGTGATGTTTCCTAGATATCTCTGGCTCTTTATTTTCTAGCATCACAGTTTGGATAAAAACTTAGATGTAATGCTCATCATATTTACTATTTACATGACTCCAAGCTGATCCTGAACTAAAATATACAGTGGAGAAACATGAGTAATTAAAAAGGTGGGGGAGGAATGGCTAGATTCCTATTTTCTAGATTATTGAATCACTTTGTAGAAATTAAAGTATGGATGTGTTGCTCAACACTAATGATAATATTATGCGAAATTTCTCTACACTGTTTAGTTTCCCTGTTGGGTTGAAGATTTAGAATGGTTCTCAGCTTCTCAAAACAGTTTCTACTTTTCCAAAAAAATATTTGTTCTATATCAGAAGAGCTATAGAAACCCAAGAGAATGCAGATCTCAAAGTCTTTTGTTTCAGTTTCTTTTATTCCAGACTGCACAAGAGTAGTTAGAAGTCACCAAAAGGCAACATTTCAGATTTAAACTTTAATCATGATGTAGAGTCCTTGTAAGAGGTAAAATGTAAATTGTCTCTTAGCCCTGAAGGTATAAATATGCCAATAAATTCTCTTCCCCAAGGAGCTCATTTTCTCTGTAAGTGGTACTGTTGCTCAGTGTTTCACAACACTCTAGCTAATTTATACTTATGTAAAATATCTGAACCATAATGCAAATCTTTGAACCAGTGGAAATTAAATTGTCTAAACATGATTTTTCTCTTCCTTATTGCTGAACTCCCACTCTGGGTTTTAATACTAATTAAATCAATTAATTCTCAATATTTTTCAATAGCAATATACTTTACTAAACCATACTTATTACATGTGAACTAGTTTTTGGAGTATTCAAAGGTCAAGTTATATTTTATTCATAGACACACATTCATTTCACTTTATTGTATTTTTAGTCACCAGTTTTTGTGCTGAACATTCTTAATCTATCTATATCTTGATCTACTGATTATTTTCTTCTGTCTTCCCACTGTATAGAAGCAGATGGATCAATTTCAAAGATTTAGGAGTTTAAGGTTAGATAGTTAGGAGGACCTACATACCTTTGAAAGACATAGATGATACCACCTCGCTAGGGAAAACCATCACCTTATAGACTGAGTAGAAAGGGGGATATGGCCAACTGCTCCTCTGTTGGTGTTTAAAAAGGGGAGATCTTATCATTCAGGTCTGTTTTTCTCATCCATTTATTTGACAAAAATTTCTTGCTAATAGAGTATTGTCCAATAATTAATTAGCCTTAAGTGCTTGGCTGTCCAAACCTCAGTGCAGGAACTCAAGTGTTTCAGCCTTTTACAAACATAGACCTATATTTCACACACCATACCAAAATAAAGTCAAAATGGGCACATGATTTGGCATACAGAAGAATACCATAAGCATATTAGGAAAGCAAGGAATAATTTACCTATCAGATCTTTGGAAAAGGGAGGAATTCATGACCAAAAAAGACTAGAGAACATTATGAAATGCAAAATGGACAACTTTGATTACATTAAATTAAAAAGGTTTTGCACCAAAAAAAAAAAAAAAAAAAAAAAAAAGCAAGATTAAAAGAGAAGTATGAAGCTTGGGGAAAAATTTTACAGTCAGCATTTCTGATAAAGGTCTCATTTCTAAAATATATAAAGAACCATGTCAAATTTATAAGAATATAAGTATTGCCCAATTGATATCAAAGGATATAAACAGCAATTTTCAGATGATGGAAACAAAGCCATGTATAGTCATGTGAAAAAATGTTCTAAATCACTCATTTTTTAAAGTATTTTTATTATAGCTTTTTATTGACAAAACATACACATATGGGTAATTTTTCAACATTGATACTTGCAAAAACTTCTGTTCCAACTTTTCCCTTCCTTTCCTCCACCCCTTCCCCAGATGGCAGGCAGTCCCATACATGTTAAATATGTTAAAGTACATGTTAAATACAATATATGTATACATATTTATACAGTTATCTTGCTAAACAAGAAAAAATAGGATTTAGAAAGAAGGTAAAAATAACCTGGGAAGAACAACCAAAATGAAAGTAAACAATAACAGAAAGAGTGTAAATGGTATGTTGTGATCTACCTTCATTTCCCAGTGTTCTTTCACTGGGTGTAGCTGGTTCTGTTCCTTACTAATGAACTAGAACTGATTTGGATCCTCTCATTGTTGAAGAGAACCAGTTCCATATAATGATCTCCTAGTTCTGCTCATTTCTCTTAGCATCAGTTCATGTAAGTCTCTCCAAGTCTCTCTCTATTCATCCTGCTGGTCATTTCTTATAGAACAATAATATTCCATAACATTCATATACCACAATTTACTTAACCATTCTCCAATTGATTGGCATCCATTCAATTTCTAGTTTCTAGCCACTACAAAAAGGGCTGCCACAAACATTTTTGCACATACAGGTCCTTTTCTCTTCTTTAATATTTCTTTGGGATATAAGCCTAGTAATAACACTGCTGGATCAAAGGGTATACAAAGTTTGACAGTTTTTTGAGTATAATTCCAAATTGTGCTCCAAAATGGTTGGATCTGTTCACAACTCAATCAACAATGCATCAGTGTCCCAGTTTCCCCACATCCCCTCCAACATTTGTAATTATCTTTGCCTATCATCTTAGCCAATTGAGAGGTGTGTAGTGGTATCTTAGAGTTGTCTTAATTTGCATTTCTCTGATCACTAATGATTTGGAATACCTTTTCATATGGGCAGAAAATTTCAATTTCATCATGTGAAAATTGTTTGTTCATATTCTTTGACCATTTATCAATTTGAGAACAGTTTGATTAACTACAAATTTGAGTCAATTCTCTATATGTTTTGGAAATGAGGCCTTTATCATAATGTTTAACTGTAAAGATGCTTTCCCACTTTATTGCTTCCCTTTTAATCTTGTCTGCATTAGTTTTGTTTGTACAAAACCTTTTTAACTTGATATAATCAAAATTTTCTATTTTGTGATCAAAAATGATCTCTAGTTCATCTTTGGTCACAAATTCCTTCTTCCTCCACAGGTATGAGAGGTAAACTATCCTATGTTCTTCTAATTTATTTATAATCTCATTCTTTAGGCCTAGATCATGAATCCCTTTTGATCTTATCTTGGTATATGGTGTTAAGTGTGGGTCCATGCCTAGTTTCTGCCATACTGATTTCCAAATTTTCCAGGAGTTTTTGTCAAATAGTGCATTCTTATCCCAAAATTTGGGTTTTTTGAGTTTGTCAAACACTAGATTGCTATAGTTATTGACTATTTTGTCTTGTGAACCTAACCTATTCCATTGATCAACTAGTCTATTTCTTAGTCAATACCAAATGGTTTTGGTGACTGCTGCTTTATGATATACTTTTGTATCAGGTACAGCTAGGCTACCTTCAATTGATCTAAATCACTCTTGATTAGAGAAATGCAAATTAAAACATCTCTGAGGTACCACCTCATATGTACCAAATTGGCTAAGATGATAGGAAAAGATAAAGATAAATGTTGGAGGGAATGTGGGAAAATTGGGACACTGATGCATTATTAGTGGAGTTATAAAATGTAAAATGATCCAGCCATCTGGAGAGCAAAAACTGTGCATACCCTTTGATCCAGCAATGCTACTACTTTGTCTGTATCCCAAGGAAATCATAGAGGAGAGAAAAGGACCATATGTGCAAAAAATGTTGGTAGCACCTTTTTTGTGGTAGCCAAGAATTGTAAAATGAGTAGATGCCCATCAGTTGGGGAATTGCTGATCAAATTGTGATATATTAAGGTAATGGAATATTATAGTTCTATTAAAAATGATGAACAAGCTGATTGTAGAAAGGCTTGGAAAAATTTACATGAATTGATGCTGTGTGAAACAATCAGTAATTGCAAAATTATAAGATGATCAACTATGAAAGACTTCATTCTTTTTAGTGATTTAGTGATCAAAAGCAATCTCAATAAACTTTATATAAAAAACACCATCTGCATCCAGAAAGAGAACTATGGAGATTGAATGTAATCAACACATGCTATATTTACTTCTTTTTTCTATTTGTTTCCTTCCTATGGGGTTTTTTCTCCTTATATTCTGATTTTTCTTTCTCAACATGATACATAAAGAAACATGTATTTAAAAAGTTAATAGACACGTAAAGTCAGAAAATAAATAAAAGAGAAAAAGGAATGTTAATTTAGTAACAGTGTGAAAGATATATTGGAAAGGGAGAAATTGAAGACAGACTGATCAGGAGAAAGTTATAGCATTATGCAATAGTAAGGGCCTCACTGTGCTGAGTGTAAAATCCTGGGGCTAAAAAAATGGCAAACCATCACTAACCTCAAAGAAATGAGTTTAATGATTGTCTGTTATCTATGATCTATCTATTTATCCATACCTTTGTTTATGTTTTTGTTTTCTTGTTTGTTCATTCATATAGTTGTTTATTTATCTGTCCATTTATTTGCTGATTTTATTTAATGAATCATTAGACTAATTTCTTTGAGGTTAGTGATGGTTTGCCATTTTTTTAGCCCCAGGATTTTGTGCTCTAGCTGACACTTAATACATGAAAAAAGGAATATCAAGCAAAATATATCCAAAACAAAATCATATTTTTTCTCCTACAAAAGCACACATCTTTTTAACTTCCATATTTGTATTGTTCTACCATTATTCTTCTAATGATCTAAATTTGCAACCTAGTAGTTTTTTTTATTAGTTTTGGTCTCCCTAATTTACCCAGCCTAGAAGTACAGTAACTACTCTTGGGACCAATAATGCCAAAACTGATGCATATGGATCCTTAACCTTTGCTATTTAACTGAAAGGAGCCACCCTTAGGCTGCCTAATACTTCATTGCTCTCAGGGAAGTGAGAACATATAATTGGCTTTTCCCCTACTACAACTCATAAATCCCCAAATTAAGTGATCCAAATAATCTCAGTTTTCCCAAAAGAATTAAGTATAAACATGTTCCACTATAACCAACCTTGAGATTCTTAAGAGAATATATACAAATGAAGATGTCTAATTACTAGGTTTGGATAGAGCTGGAATTACATGAACAGGTTATGTTATACAAAGGTACATACAGTAGTAAGATAGTTGAACCCATGAAAGTTCAAGAAATCATTGAGAATGTGTGTAGAGAGAAGAATATGGAATCTAAGCAAAGCCTTAATTTCTCTATCACCTAATCAAAACAAAATCTAAATAAATGAATTAATCTGGGAGGCAAAGAGGAGATTTTTTCCTCAATTTCTTCTCAGTCTTAATTACTGAATGGATGTGACCTCAAACTGAGACCTGTTGAAGATCTTAGCTTAAAAGGCCAAGGTGTCGCATTGCATCTAAAGCTATCTCCAGTCATTCTTATCTGTATCTTGCCATTGGACCCAGATGGCTCTGGAGGGGAAAGGGAAGCAGGTGATCTTGTACTGCTCTCTCCCACTTAAATAAAATTCACTTGTATGTCATTATATCACCTCCCTAATGTCATGGTCTGTTTGCTATGTGCCAGAACTCTTGTACTTAAAGCAAGGATTCTTAAAAGGTGCTAAACGGAATTGATAAAGACAATGGTTATCTAATTTAGCATGGTGCTTGATAGTTCTCTAGTTCATGTACTTAGTACTTAATATAGTTCTACAAGATTCATACCTATGATGATATAATTATAATAGAACATACAATAGCCAGCAGGAACTCAGAGACAGATTCATTTTATCTCACACCACCTTGGTGGCTGGCCTCCTGCACTTACCCCACTGAGACCAAGGCCAGTCTGAAAGGCTCTCCAGAAATCTGGGCTGGGCCCCAGGCAAAGAAACAAAACTTTGAAGGAGATAATAAAGGGTTTGGCCTTTAACACCTGACTATTCTTGTGGTGGTTACTTGGCTGAAATGAAGGCTGCTCCAAGAACTCCAGAAAACCAATAAGAACATTACAATGGTCCTCTTGAAGAATGAAAGACAAACAACAATCTTTGCCCACAAACTGAAACTGGTTAGTTGGAAAAGTCCCCTCTGTCTCTTCTTCCTTCTGCCTCTCTCCCTCTGTCCCACTGTTCCTCCCTCTCTCTGTTCGTTCGATCCTTAATTCCTTCCTTCCTTCAGCATCTTCCTAAAGATACTCTTAAAAGCATTTTTTTTCTTCTTTTGAATCTCTGAACTCTCCCTGGCTAGTATTCTTTCTAACTAACCATGTCTTAAGTCAAAAGTACTTCAGTTCTCATTGATTGGCCACCAAAAGTTTCCAGGGCAAGCTCCATTTAGTCATTGTTTTGTTCCTGATTGACTCAGATTGAATGTGAATAGCAGTCATTAAGGTAGGTAAAGTAATAAAGAGAGAGCATTGTCACAAAAGCCCAATGAGAAGTGAATATCTGGTAGAAAGTTAGGTTAGTCAACATTGCCCAAATGTGGCAAAGTCAGGAAAGTTGGATACTGAGCAAATCAGAAACAATTGCTTTCAACATTTCTAAATGAGCATTGGAGTCAGAGCTAGATTAGAAAATATTAAGAAATGAGCTAAGACATGAAAAGGGGAGAGCAAGAAATTTAGACAGCTACCTAAATGAAGTTAGGGTTTAGTCGAGGTCTAGTGGCAGGGTTGGTGTACAGAGGGTCAAATGGAGCTCCCCTGCAACTTCCCTGGATTTGGTGTAAGGATATAGCGGTAAATGAGGCATGAGTCCCCAATAAAGGCATTTATTGGCCCAAGAGCTAGATTGATAAAAGAGGTTTATTATTGGGTTTGGAAGTAAGGAGATAGGTGATGGTAGAGATAAGGAGGGCACTGGACAGAGGGTCCAGTGGATAGAGGGCCCAGTGGACAGAGGGTGCTCACATGGCTAGCATGTTTGGGACCTCTGCAAAGAGGGGGTCCCAGCGTGTCCCTTTTATAATGGGAGATTTAGCTAGAGGGGCTTTTGGGTGTAGCCCCAAAGTTGGCTCAACTCTGGATGGGCTGGGACAGGTCCTGATCTTCTATTGGAATACAAAGGGACCAGGATTTGTAAGTCAAAGGGTAATTACATTACCTGGGGGGGTGGGGGGAAGTCACAAAGAAAGGAATCAGATATAGCATGTTACCTTGGGAGATGATAGGCTAAATTGGAGCTTTTTGTTGTTGCTGTTGCTATTTAAGAATTAGTGGAGAGGTTCTTGTCATATATGTAAGCAATAGGAAAAGGGGCATTAAAAATTAAGTAATGTGAGGGAATGATTGAAGATGCAAGTATGGAGATAGCAGAAAATGACACCAAGAATACAAAGATATTAGCAAAGAAAAGGGACATTTCTTTTTCTAAGATTGAAACAAATGAGTAGAGGCTTGGGGATAATATATAGAATTAGAGAGCAGAGGAGACTTGTAATGAATGTGGGTTTTTCCCCTATGTGCGGGATGGATGCTAAACCCCCTTCCCCAAATTAACTAAGCAGAGACATCTTCAGCTACAAAGAGAAAGCATTTATTTAGTCCCTGCAGGGAGAGGCGTAGACACACACCTGGGAGCCATCCCAACTCCCACCATGTGCTCCAGAATTAGCCAGCCAGAAGTAGAATACCCAGTTAAATAGGAAAAGACCCAAGCTTTTTCATTCTATAGACTAAAAGCATAAGACCATCCTTGACCAATGGTCATCAATATTGTCTGCTTGCCACAGGCCACTTCCTGTAACTTCCTTTAGAGATCATGTGAGTTCCTAGGGTCCTTCTTGAACCCAGAGTTCAAGACCTCATCTTCTGGCTCTGGGAATAGAGATCATGTGACTTACGCCTAGTCTCATAAACTGAGAAAACTTCACCCAATCAGTGCCATTCACCTGTAAATATGTGAAGTCAGTTTTTTTCCTGATGAATGGAAGTGAGAGGGATATGTTGTAGCTTGTAGGAAGAGTGAAGAGAAAGGTGCTGTGAGGAGTGTTATAGAGCCAATCAGGGGAGTAGTTGAAATGTACTGACATAAATCTGGAGTGGACCCAGTCACCAGTGCTGTGTGACTTCCTCTGCATTCAGCAGTATGTTTGGACTAGGAATGAAGAAGGTGGATAATGGAAACAATTCAGTGCTGGATTTTAGAAATAAATGAACAATGTAGGTCAAGATGTCAAGGAGCTCAGAGGTAAAGGCCAGCATGAAATTAAACTGATCAACTTTAAGGTTAAGATTTTGAAGGGAAAAAAAGTGAGGAAGGAGCAGTGGTAAAAATGATCCTGTAATATCTGGATTGACTGAAGATTGTCATGAGGGAATAGGTTTATAAGGGACAAGGCACAGTGATAAATGGAAGGACAAGAAGCTATGGTCAGACAGAAGAATTTTAGCTATTGATAGTGAAGGTGAAATATTTCTAGGTAAAGATAGGCTATGTCTAGTTCTAGATGTTCCTGGAGTGGAGTGAAGGTGAAAACCAGATAAATATAAGGAGTAGAGATAGATTATACAACATAAAGAGATTGTTTCTTAATTATAATAAAATGTGCAAAGGATTGAAGAATATGTTATCACTATAGGGAACTCCTAGTGTGAGAATTTACATCTAATACTGTAAATTGTAACCTATTGAACAATTAAGAAGTATATAGTTAGCATTTACTATACTTAAATTACTGAGTTAACGTATATGACTTGATAGTTTAGTCCTAGAAATTTCCTTAATTATAAGGAGATTAAATGACTTTCCAGTCACAAGATTTATATTCTTCAAGTCTTCCTAACTCTAGGCTCAGGCCTATCTACTATACTATAAGTCTATAAGTCTGTTATATATACAAGGTTGTTAAATCACCATACCCATCTTGAGCAAATACTATTTTTAGTACAATGATAGGGGCAGGAGGCTAGTGGCAGGCATTATTTTGGTAAATGTCTTCAGATCACCATTGATCATAAGATGAACCCAAAGTACCCTTAGAACTAATAGTGATGTCAGGAAAAGATCAATGAAGTGGTATAAAAGTGGTAAAGCAGTGCCTTATATTTTGAATAGTCCGATGCAAATAGTTCATAACTTTTCAGCTGTTCTGATCAAAGCTTTATATCTTGAAAGGAAAAGAAAAAATTCCCTATTTCTTTCTCAAAGTTAGGACATGTTGTGGACCTAGGATATAATTAAATATGGTAATTCATTTTCAAAAGGATTCTATGTCCAAACAGTCTAATCCATGAGTAAAGTGACACAGATAAAATTCAAGAGATTTAAGAAAAGAATTGAACAGAGCATTTTCCCCAGAGGTTTCCCAAATCCTCACCTAGAGCGCCATTGTTTCTCCTCATTGTTCCAGTCAATACATGAAGTCAAAGATTAATTACAGAGTAGCTTTCATCTCGATGAAATCCATTTTAAGATGTTTTAGTGGGGACTTGCCTCAAGGCAATGGGTTAGAAGACAGGAGTTTTTAGTGTGGCTTCTATCCAGAGATTCTTTGGTATGCCTTGAAGGGTGAGGGCATTATATTTGCATTACTGCCCCTTCATTTTAAAAAGAAAATGCAGGAAATGCTCTAGCAGGTATTTATTTTTCATTTGTAAATGCATAATTAGGAAATTACATCCTGCTGATAACCCTGGTAATATAATGCCTAACCTCTCACATTCTTACTTGATTGCTCTATGAAGTATTTGGGAAAAAAGATATTTTAGAATAATTACCAATCAGCAATCATCTTTGCACAACACAAATCACATTTGATTCCTCATTAAGACAAACCAGGGGAATGAGAGGTTTTGAATCTAGAACAGTTTCTGTCACAATCAGATTAATTCCATGTTTTCCTTTCATTCATTTTTCTGGAATCTAAATATGGGCATAGGGACAGAATTGTACACAAGGAATCATGACATATTCGGTGGTGTGACTTGTTCCTTTGGTACTTGAATTGAATAACTATTACTTCTTTGAAAATAAAATCCCCATCAAGGAGTGAATAGGGTCATTCCCTTTTTAGGAATGAGTTGTTCACCATCAGATTTCAATTCTTCCCTCATGATGTCCTCCAGAATCAAACTTTTATGAGCATATGCTGTTAGACATAATGGTTGACACAGGAGAATAATAAAATAGTCATCTGGCTTACTATAGTTAATGGATGAAACCTTGCAATCATAATAGGCAAGCAATTTATCAAATCAAATATAACTTATGAATTCTGACTTTCAAATGAAGAGAATCTATTAAATGTCTTCTGTGTTGATGCTTCTTATGTGTTATCAGTAGACATATTGCTCTAGTTACCCTACCTGCAGTAATATTATAACCTTATACCTTGTAGTAACCTCCTATCCTTCTATAACTGTTTATTTTTTACAGATATTGAAAATACTTATCTATGTCTCTTATGATAGAATGTAAGCTTCTTGAGAACAAGGACTTTTTCACATTTGTTTTTATATCCTTGGAACCTAGCAAAATTTCTGATATAGGATAGTTGCTCATTGAGTGCTTAAAAGCTTGTTTTTATTATACAATTTATATCATTTTAAATTTTGATCATATTATTTTAATAATAAATTATTTTATTACAATACCATATTACTTTAAAATTTTGCAATTCCTCATCTACAAAACTTGATATACCACATGACTCCCCAGCCCTCCAAATCTATGAACCCCATTTGCTGCTTTCCCACTAGAGATAGGCAATTTTTTCTTGATGTAATGGAAAATGTCTCTCTAACCTTTAAAGGCAATAGAACAGGCTACCTTAAACACCAAAAGCTGCCAGGAACAGACAAATGTGATCATCAGACAATTCTTTTTTTGTAATATTTTCTCTAATTTGTAATCTTCTCTTGTTGGGGTTTCCTTGGGGTCTCTGGAGGCAGCCTTCATTTCAGTTCGGTAATCACCCCAAATGCAGCCAGGTATTAAAGTCCAAATCCTTTATTGTCTCTTTCTAAGATTTGTCTCCTTTCCTGAGGCCCAGTTAGTTTTTTTTTTTTTTTTTTGAGGCCTATCTCTCTCCTTGGTTCCGAGAGCTTAAGCTCCTTCAGCTTTCTCTAGCTTCTGAATCTCCCTGACTTCCAAGGATTTGGGCTTGAGCCTCCAGCCATAAAAAAAGTGGAAGATAGAATGAATTTGTCTTAGCCTCCGAGAGCTTCTAGTGTGCTTGTCCTTTTAGCCCTGAGAGCTTCTTGCTTATATGCTCCACACTGAGTATACACCAGTCATTAAATCACTAGGAAACCATTATTTGTTGTAGGATTAAATCAATGCTAAACTAGATTTAACCATTCTCTCCTCAATTCCATTTAGTACTTTGTTTCAAGTTCTGGCCCATAACATCTCCTTGTAGAATTAAATTAATCATACTAAACCATGCTAAATCAGATAATTATTATCTCTATCAATTCAACTGATTTAGCACCTTGTTTCAAATTCTGGCCCATAACATTTTTTATGATTTTTTTTATTTTTCCAAATACATGAAAAAATAGTTTTCCACATTCACCTTTTCAAAACCTTATGTCCTTTCTTCTATCTTCTCCTTCCTCTATCCCCCTTCCCAGACAACAAGAAATCCAATATAGATTAAAAATGTCCAGTTCTTCTAAACATACTTCCATATTCATCATGCTGTACAATAAAAATCAGATCAAGAGAAAAAAACAAAAAAGAAAAACAAAAATGGTGAAGATACTATGTTTTTGTCCACATTCAGTCTTCATAGTTCTCTTTCTGGATGCATATGGCTCTTTCCATCACAAGTCTATTGAAATTTGCTTGAATTACCGCATTGTTGAAAAGAGCCAAGTCCATCAAAATTGATCATCACATAATCTTCTTGTTGCTGTGTATAAAGTTCTCTTGGTTCTTTTTGTTTCACTCAGCATACAAGTCTTTCAAGGATTTTCTGAAATCAGCCTGATCATCATTTCTTATAGGATAATAATATTCCATTATATTCATATACCACAACTTATTCAGCCATTCCTCAACTGATAGGCATCTGCTCAGTTTCTAGTTGCTTGCCACTACAAAAAGTTACAAACGTTTTTGTACATATGGGTTCTTTTCTGTTTTTAATGATCTCTTTGCAATACAGACCCAGTAAGGACATTGCTGAGTGAAAGAGTATGCACAGTTTTATAGTCCTTTGGGCATACTTCCAAATTACTCTTTAGGTTAGCTGAATCACAATTTAACCAACAATGTATTAGTATCCCTGTTTTCCCACATCCTCTCCAATATTCATCCTTATCTTTTTCTGTCATCTTAACCAATCTGGGATGCGCAATATAGTCTTTAGTTAATTCTTAAGCCCTACTCCCTTTTCTCCTTTCCATGGATCTGAATCCTACTATGGTATATTACTCCCAAGGTTTTATTTACATCCTTTCCTCTAATCTCTCTCTCTCTCTCTCTCTCTCTCTCTCTCTCTCTCTCTCTCTCTTTCTCTTTCTCTCTCTTTCTCTGTCTGTATCTATCAATCCATCTATCTATCAATCTATCACCAATTACACACATACACACACACATATACATACACACACGTATATATATATATATATATATATATATATAGGCAATACACACGCACAAAATGAAAATTAATGTCCTTTCATAAACTAGACAATACATTGGAAATAGAATTCAAGCATAACTTGAGAGAAGTGCATTGGGGGTGTGTGTGTAATGTGTGAGAGAGATAAAGAGAAAGAAAGAGAGAGACAGAGACAGACAGGGGCAGAGGCAGAGGCAGAATAGGGAAGGATTTGGGAGTATTGAAATGACTTCTCAGGGCATCTGACTAAAATATCACTATGCAATAACTACTTACTCTATCAAGATGAGCCCTGACACATGCTTCTGAGTTGTCTATTCAATTCTATTTGAAGTTGTAAGCTTAAGAGAAAAGGTGTGAGAAGATACTAAAACATTAGTATATCAAACTGCCAATGGTTAGGCTTTTGTGATGCTACTGGTCTTTGAAAAGTACAACATGAACTATCCATCATTGTTCACATGAGAAGACAGCAGTGTCAAGCCGTTATCTGGAAAGAAAATGGTTTTATGATAAATATGTATTTTACATTTCATAACTCAAGAAGAAAAAAAGCATTCTTTGGGTACGGTACCAGAAGGTTCTACTACTTTGAAAATAACAGGTTCTTAGCATTCTTTTAAATAGGGACTGAGAAAATCATTATTGTAAAGTTCTCCAGAGGAAAAATGAAATATATGGAAAAGAGAGTCCATGATAAAATTATAATTTAGTAGGAAAAAAAGAGAAGGGAGTCGTGAAGAAGCAATTTTTTTTTTTTTTTTATTTAATAGCCTTTTATTTACAGGATATATACATGGGTAACTTTACAGCATTAACAATTGCCAAACCTCTTGTTCCAATTTTTCACCTCTTACCCCCCCACCCCCTCCCCTAGATGGCAGGATGACTAGTAGATGTTAAATATATTAAAATGTAAATTAGATACACAATAAGTATACCTGACCAAAACGTTATTTTGCTGTAGAAAAGAATCAGACTCTGAAATATTTGTACAATTAGCTTGTGAGAAATCAAAATGAGGTGTGCATAAATATAGGGATTGGGAATTCAATGTAATGGTTTTTAGTCATCTCCCAGAGTTCTTTTTCTGGGCATAGCTAGTTCAGTTCATTACTGCTCCATTAGAATTGATTTGGTTGATCTCGGTGCTGAGGAGGACCTGATCCATCAGAACTGGTCATCATATAGTATTGTTGAAAGTAATAAATGATTCCGGCCTGCTCATTTCACCAGCATCAGTTTATTAAGTCTCTCCAGGCCTTTCGAAATTATCCTGGGTCTTTCACAAACAGTAATATTCCATAATTTTCATATACCACAATTTATTCAACCATTCTAAGATGGACATCAATTCAGTTTCCAGTTTTTAGCCACTAAAAAGGGCTGCCAAAACATTCTGCACATACGGTCCCTTTCCCTTTTTTTTCTCTTTATAAATCCCAGTAAACACTTTTTCAAAGGTATGCACAGTTTGATAACTTTTTGAGCATGTTCCAAACTACTTCCAAATGGTTGGATTCGTTCACAACTCCACCAACAATGCATCAATGTCCCAGTTTTCCCACATCCTCCAACACTATAATTTTTTCCTGTCATCTTAGCCTCTGACAGGTGTTAGTGGTATCTTAGAGTTGTTTTTTGCTTCTCTGATTAATAATGACTTGGACATCTTTTCATATGACTAGAAATAGTTTCAATTTCTTCATCAGTTTTGTTCATATCCTTTGACCATTTTCAATTGGAGAATGGTTTGATTTTTATAAATTAGGTTAATTTCATATATTTTGGAAATAGGCCTTTATCAGAACCTTTGATGTAAAATATTTTCCCAGTTTATTTTTTCTAATCTTGTCTGATTAGTTTTGTTGGTACAAAAAACTTTCAGTTTGGATAATCGAAATTTTCTATTTTGGATCAGTAATGATTCTAGTTCTGCTTTGGTCATAAAGACCTTCCCCTTCCACAGGTCGAAGGTAAATTATCCTATGTTTCATTTATTAATTTTCATTCTTTATCCTAGGTCATGAACCCATTTTGACCTTATCTTGGTTATGGCGTTAATTGGATCAATGCCTAGTTTCGCCATACTAGTTTCCATTTTCCCAGCAATTTTTATCAAACAGTAAGTTCTTATCCCAAAAAGGGGATCTTTGGGTTTTCAAAGACTAGGTTGCTATTTTGTTGACTGTTTTTCCCTTGAACTAATTATTCCATGATCAGCAATTATTCCTTAGCCAATACCAAATGTTTTGGTAACTGCTGCTCAAATATAATTTTAGATCTGACAGCTAAGCCACCATCATTTGATTTTTTTTCATTAATTCCTTGAAATTTTGACCTTTTTTTTCCAAATGAACTTTTTTATTTTTCTATATTAAAAGGTTTTGGGGTCTGATTGGTATGCCTAAATAAATAGATTGTTTTAGGTAATTTGCCATCTTTTTATATTTCCGCCCCATCCAAGAGCATTTAATATTTTTCCAATTGGTTAGATCAGACTTAATTTTGGTGAAAAGTGGTCTGTAATTTTGCTCATAAAGTTTCTGATTTTCCCTTGGCAGGATTCCCAAAATTTTATATTATGAGTTACTTTAAATGGAATTTCTTTTGTAACTCTGACTGTTGGATTTGTTAGTGATATATAAGAATGTGATGACTTATGTGGGTTTATTTTATAACCACAACTTTGCTAAAGTTGTGGATTATTTTAATAACTTTTAGCAGAATCTCTGGGGTTCTAAGTATACCATCTGTCATCCAAGAGTGATAATTTCTTCATTGCCTATTCTTATTCCTTTAACTTTTCCGCCTTATTGCATAGCTAGCGTTTCTAATACAATATTAAATAGTAACGGTGATAGGGGGCAACCCTGTTTCATTCCTGATCTTATTGGGAAGGTTGAGTTTGTCTCCTTTACATATGATGCTTCTGATGGTTTTAAATGATGCTGCTATTATTTTAAGAAAAGTCCATTTATTCCTATACTCAATGTTTTTAAAGAATGGATTTGGTTTTATCAAATGCTTTTCTGCATCTATTGAGATGATCATATGGTTTTTTTTAATTTTTATAAATCAATTATTTGATAGTTTTCCCAATTGAACCAGCCCTGCATTCCGGTATAAATCCACGATCCCAAAGGTATTATCTTGGAGATGATTTTCTGTAGTCTTTTTTGCTAATATCATTTAAGATTTTAGATCAATATTCATTAGGAGATTGGTCTATAATTTTTCTCTGTTTTCATACCTGGTTTAGGTATCAGACCATGTCTGTGTCATAGAAGGAATTTTAGGACCTTCATTCCTATTTTATCAAATAATTTATATACAAGGGCCAATTGTTCTTTAAATGTTTGGAAAATTCAATTAAACCATCTGGTCCTGGGGATTTTTTGGGGAGTTGTTTAATTGCCTGTTCTATTTCTTTTTCAAAATGGGACTATTCGCAATTTACTTCCTCCTCGTTATTGGGAAGCTGTTTTTGGAGGTGTCATCCATTTTCCTTGGGTTATCAAAACTAAAGTTACAAATGACTTTTATTTCTCTAATTTCTTCTTTGGGGAAAGTTCTCCTTTTCATTTTTAAGACTAAATTTCTTTTTTCCCTCCTCCTTTTTCTAATCAGATTTCCGGTTATCTATTTTTTTGGCTTTTCATAGAACCAACTCAGTTTTATTAATTAGTTCAAAGTTTTTACTTTCAATATTTTTAATTTCTCCAATTTTAGAATTTTAATTTAGTTTTGATTGGGGTTTTAATTTGGTTTTTTTTATTTTTTAGTTGCAAGCCCAATTCATTAATCTTTTCTTTCTGTTTATTCAAGTGCCCCAAGGATATAAAATTCCCTCTTATTACCGCTTTTGATCCCAATTTTGTATGATGTCTCATCATTGTCATTATCTTGAGGAAATTATTAATTGTATCTATAATTTTTCCTTCACCCAATCATTCTTTTAAGATGAATTGTTTATTTCCAATTACTTTTGGTCTATTTCCCCAACTTTTTGGAATGTTTTTTTTGCATCATGATCTGAAAAAAACTTTACTATTTCTGCTTTCTTGCATTTAATTTTAGTCTTTATGTCCAATATAGGTCAATTTTAAAGGTTCCATGAACTGCTGGAAGAAAGTATATTCCCTTCATCTCCATTCAATTTTTTCCAAAGATCCAACATATAATTTTTCTAATATTCTATTTACTTTTTAATTTCTTTTCTTATTTGTTTTGTGGTTTGATTTGTCTAATTCTGAGGTGCAAGGTTAGATTCCTCTATTCAGTTTTTTGTTATTTCTTCTTGCAACTCTTTAACTTTCCTTTAGGGAAGGTGGTGCCAACCATTGAATATGTTTAATATTGATATTGCCGTTGTTTATGTTCCTTTACGGATGTAGTTTCTTCCCTTCTTAATTAGATCATTTACTATTACTTGATCTGAGATAAGGATGGCTACCCCTTTTTTGACTTCACCTGAAGCATAATAGATTTTGTCCACCTTTTACCACCTATATGTTCCCCTGCTTTAAATGTGTTTTGTAAACAACATATTGTAGGGTTCTGACTTTTGATCCAGTCTGCTATCGCCTCCTCTTTTGGGGAGTTCATCCCATTCACGTTTACGGTTGAATTCCTGTATTTCCGCCATCCAATAACCCCAAATTGTTCTTTTTTTATTCTGCCTCCCCAACCCTCTTTCCCCTTTTAAACTTATTCCCCTCTTGTATCCGATATTATCCTCTTATAACCCTCCCTCCCCTTGCATTTTTCCCCCCCTTTTTCTCTTTTTCTTTTCCTTTTCCTCTCCCCGTTTTTAATGAGGGAGGAAGTTTTTCTAAAACAAATGTAATTATTTTTCTTTGAGCAACTTGATGAGGTAAGATTAACAATGTTCCCCCTAAATTCCCCAGATATGATAAGTTTCCTTAGCCTCTTTTGGGATGTGGTTTCTTTTTACCTCCCTTCCCACCTTTTCTGCCACTCCCTTTTCCAATCTACTTCCCTTTTTATGTTATATCAGTAAACCAAATTTTACATGTATTCTTTTTGTATATCCACAAAGAAATACAATTTCAAGAGTTATTTTTTACCTTTTCTACCCCTTGAGTTCTATTCTTGGAATCAAATTTTTTGTTTAATTTTGTTTTTTTTCAAAAAAAATGGAATTCATTTGTTTATTAAATGTCCAACTTCTTCCCTGAAGAAAATCTCAGCAGTGGGTGTTTATTCTTGTTGATTCGTTCTTGTGCCTTTCGGAATATCTATTCCAGGCCCTTCTTTCCTTTAATGTGGGCACCAGACTTGGGTGATCCTTATTGTACCTCGGTATTTAAATGGTTTTTTTTTGCTGCGAAAATTTTTTTCCTTAATCTGATAGTTCTGAAATTTTCCCAATATTCTTGTTTTTATTTTAGGGTTTCTTTCAGAAGGTTCATGAATTTTTCAATGCCTATTTTACCTCGATTCTATTACATCTGGGCAGTTCTCTTTGATGATTTCTTGTAAAATAGTATCTAGGCTCTTTTTTCATCATAGTTTTGGAAAGTCCAATAATCCTGATTATTCTCCAATCTATTTTCCATGTCTTCGTTTTTGCAAGTAGATAATTCTGGTTTTTTCCAGTTTGTCATTTTTTTTTTTTTGCTTAGATTCTTGTCTCAATGAATCATTGCAATTTGTTCAGTTCTTTTTTAAAGAATTATTTTCTTCATTAGCTTTTTTACTTTTTGTATTGTCCAATTGAGTTTTGGTGTATTGTTTTGGTCTCGGAATTTTTTCCATTTCACTAATTTTTTTTTTTTTAGTGAATCATTTTCTTTTTTCCAATTAAAGATCCTACTTTATTGGTTTTCTTTTTTCTTTTCCAATTCACGGATCCTACTTTCTTGGGTTCTTTGTCTTTTCCAACAAAATCCACTTTTAGTGAATTCTTTATTTTTTTCCAATTGTATTTAGGGTTTGTTGCCTTTGTAAGGCTTCTCTTCCTTTCCCCATTTATCTTCTAACTCTTTTTGAGACTTTTAATGGTCTCTTCTATGAGAGCAAAGTGGCAGTGTGATGCATTTTTGTGTTTGGGTCCTTCAGGTTTGCTGACCTTCATGATAAAGGTCGATTGTTCTTTTCATCTTTTTATTCATGTTTTAAAGCCTTTAAGAGGTCTCCTGCGGGGTTCATTCCTGCAGAGCAGGGAAAGATTTAAACTGATTTCCAAGTTGGGGAGGTTAAGGAGGTTTTCCTTCCTCCAACAGGAAGTGATCGCACTGGCTGACTATCAAACTCTTAGAGGCTGAGTGGATTAGCATCGCCCTTGGCTAGAGACTAATGAAATGTCACTGCCCCAGGCCGGAGCCTCTTGTGGGATTGGAATATTAGGGCCGACCCGCAGACCCAGACTGCAGACCCCAACCGCCAAAACTCCCCCTTCTCTTGATGAACGGCCCTGAAAAGCTTAGGCCCCGCCGAGCCCCCCTGCACAGATTGGGAGGCAACCAGGGCTGGTCCTCCTGCCGTGCAGGGACCAGCCCCAAGGAAAGCCTACTGCGGGTTGGGGCTGCCCGTTGAGATCGTGCCTTCACCCTCGGTTTGAGACCTCCTCGAACCTTTTCTCCCCATCTGCCCCAATCTCCCCGGCCCCGAACTAATCTTTTTGGGGTGCAGATTTTCTTGGTCGGTGAGTTGTTATATTTTTATCTTTACAAGTGCAGCAAGACTATTTTTGAGGCTTGATATAATATTGATAAAGAGGGTAAGAGAAGAGCTTAGAAAGTCGCGTGTGTCTTCTCCGCCATCTTGGCTCCGCCCCCCAAGAAGCAATTTTTAAAAAAAAATTTGGCTCTAATACATATTAGCTTTGTATCTTCTTAGTTTTGGTTTCTTTATCTGTCAAATGGTTGAGGCACCTAGATGACTCAGTGGATACATTAGAGGCAGGGAACTTAATTTCAAATTCGTTCTTGGATTTTACTAATTGAATGACCCTGGATAAATCACTTACTATCTCTCAGTCTCATTTCTCCATCTGTAAAATGAGGGGATTTAACTTGGTGGTGATTCCAGTTTTAAATCTATAATCTTATGATCTGTCCTATAATGTAATACTTTTGTTGTGAAGCTTGAATAAGATAATTTATGTAATTGATTTTGCAGTCCACAAAGTGCTATATAAATGTCTACTATTTTTCTACACAATCAACAAGGTTATCCTTGAGAGAGAAAAAAATTGATTTGCAAAGACTCTGGTCTCTGTCAGAGTGATCTGACAGGGCCATTTCCCTAAAACAACCATTTCAATTATGTGAATCTATGCAGCCTACCAAAAATACCCTAGACCACAGAGACTGACCTCTTTGTTTTCTTCGCAGGGATACATACTTTGCAATTTATCATTTACTACCTTGTGACAGTCATGTTGCTGCCTTTTATTAATTTTTTTTTTCGTTTTTCATTTAAATCAGTTTAAAAATAAGTTAAATGACAGTTTAAAATATATATATTTGTCTTCTTTCCCCCCTAAAAAATGCAAGCTACTTGAGGACAGGGATGGTGTAGGATATTTCTTTGTATTTCCCATAGTGGGTATCTCCAATATGTTTTGATTCATAGTCAAGGTACTGCCACACATCTTGATTTATAATCCAAGTCCCAGAAATAGCTGTTGATTTATATGCATTTAATCAGAGGAAGGAATCTTACCCTTCAATCCCAGCTTCCACAAGGATGCTCTCTATTCTCCATCTCTACACTGTTCATCTGTCAAACATTTAGCATATTAAAGCTGTGCCCTGGGGTGGTTATTGTAGATGGGGATTTAGATATAGTTTCCATGCATTGGGGCAATTTAAGGCCACACCACACTGTTCATTAAATAAATATGTCTGGTTGACAGAATGGTTGGCCCTTACTTTGACAAAAATGATCAATGAAACTCATTTCCTATAGGAAAAAATTCTGAGGAAAGTTTCAGCCAAATCCAGCTAATGTCATTGAGTTGATTGAATTCCATGTGCTTATAACTATGCTGTCAATTAAAGGTATTTCATCCAAATTGTGCATGTAACTCTCACCAAAAAAAAAAAAAAAAAAAAATTCTTGCAAAGTGATTCTGTCAACCAAGTTCAGTCCCTAGGGTACCTTAGTCAAAGCCTCTTCAATGGAAGAAAAGTGCCTGGCAGAGGAACTGAGATCAGTTTTTCAAGATAACAAAGCTATAAGCGGAAAGACTAGAGAGGCAGATGGTTTGCTTTTGATTTCATGTTTAATATTACAAAACTGTTTAGAAGAAAAGAAATGGAGTTTGCAATTCACTACCACCTTCCAGCTGACTTTTCAGTGGGGCACAAATCAAATCAATGACACAGGGTTGTAATATTATAAGTTTAAATTTTTTCAGGACTCTTTGGGACTATACAACTTGAGAATCTAAGAAATATGTCTAAATGAACTTTCTGAAAAAAAATGAATTAATAGGATCAGATGATTACACGGTTAAAGCTAGAATAGATCTCAGAGGTCATCTAATTCAATCTTGTTATTTTTTAAGATAAGGAAAACAAGCCACAGCATTAGAAAGCAAAAAGCATTTATAATTTGCTATGGGCTATTCTAAGCATTTTTTATAAATATCATCTAACATAATCCATACAATTCTGGGAGGTAAATGGTTTTATCCTTTCCATTTTACAGTTGAGGAAACTGAGGAAAACTGAGGTTAAGTGACTTGCCTGTGATCATATAGTTGTAGTAAATGTCAGAGATCAGGTCTGCATTTTCTCTGGCTGTAGATCTCTAATTACTGCCTTCTTTAATTTCCTTTATGTCCCATCTTTTATAGAAAGCAGTTATTAATCTGCCTGACTTCAATGTCTTGCCTATTTATCTTGTATATAACTTGTTTAGTATACATTAGTTTGCATGTTGTCTTCTATTTAGATTGTACGTTCCTGGAGGGTAGAAACTATCATTTGACTCTTTTATTTTTATTCCCCAGTGCTTATTGGAGTGTTTAAGACATTTGTTGTTTATTTGTTGTTGTTGTTTTCAGTCATTTCTGATACTTTGTGATCCCATTTGGGGTTTTCTTGATAAAGATACTGGAATTATTTGTCATTTTCTTTTCCAGCTCATTTTGGGAATAAAAAAACCGAGACAAATGGAATTGAAGTGACTTACTGAACTTTATTCACTGAGCCACCTAGATACTCTACTTGGCACCTAGTAGGTACTTAATAAATGTTTATGGATTGATTGAATCCAGGTCTTCCAACTTCAGAGTCAGCACTCTTTCTACTACAAAATTTCACATCTTCTCAACCTAGGTCTTTGTCCTGATAATTTTTAAATTTAGCTACAATATTCCTTGGAGTTTTCATTTTGGGGTCTCTTTCAGGAGGTAATTGGTGAATTCCTTCAATGGCTATTTTACATTCTGGTTCTAGGACACCAGGGCAGTTTTCCTTGATGATTTCCTGAAAGATAATGTGTAGGCTCTTTTTTTCATCATAGTTTTCAGGAAGTCCAATAATCATTAGACTGTCTCTTCTATCTGTTTTCCAGGTCAATTGTTTTTCCAATGAGGTATTTTAAATTTTTTTTCTATTTTTTTTTTTTTGGATTCTTGATGTCTCCTTGAGTCTTTCATTTCCATTTGTTCAATTCTAATTTTTAGTGAATTATTTTCTTCAGTTACTTTTTAGCTCCTTTTCTATTTGGCCAATTGAATTTTAAATGAGTTGTTTTGTTCAATGCTTTTTCCATTCTACAAATTATGTTTTTCAAAGAGTTGTTTTCTTTGCCATTTGTCAAACCTATTTTGTAAGGAGTTATGTGCTTTTATGATTTCGTTGAGTCTATTTTGTAAGGAGTTATTTGCTTTTTCCATTTCACTAAGTCTATTTTAAGGAGTTTTCTTCATATAATTTTCTTGTATTCCTTTTCCAAAACCTCTTGCAAAATTCTCATTTCCTTTCCCCATTTTTCTTCTAATTCTTCTTTAAGGTCCTTTTTTGAATTCTTCCAAGACAGCCTTGTGAGAACAATTCATATCACCCTTTGAGGATTCATCTGGAGATGATCTGCTTTTAGTGTCCTCAAGGTTTTTAATCTGTTTTTCTCTTTCTCCATAAAAACTGTATATGGTGAGAGGGATTTTTGCTTTTTTGGCCATTTTTTTTAAAAGGTTGAGATCTGCTTTTAGGCCAGAGGGGAGACTGACCAAGCTTCCTCTACAAGTGATAATGGCTAAATGGGTTGGTGCTGACTAACTTCCAGTGCTGGGTGATTGTGGCCAGGTCCCATGTTATTCTGGGGTTTAATGGTTCACTATTTACCTTTTGTATTTATATTGGCTGTCTTGCAGCTAATCTGTTGATCTACTGGCTTTCAACTAGGACAGAGTAAGCAACACTGCAGTATATTCCTCCAGTTATATTCCTTGGTTACAAGACGTCATACCACCCACAAGACGTATCCCTGTGCTCTCCTGGGTTTGGCTCCTCCCTTCATGCCAAATTGAAACATAGCTTTTCTGAAGTTCTTCCAAAATATCCTCTAGAAATTTGTTATACTCCAAATATTTGTGGGTACTGTCACTCCAAAACCAGTTCACAGGCATGATTTGGTGCTGATTTGAGGGAAATCAGGAAAATATCAGATAAAGATGTCTCCTCTCTGCCATCTTGGCTCTGCCCCTGAGATTCTTAATGTCACAACAAAAACGCATGCCAAATACTGAGTAAATAAAGTATAGATATACCTTTTAGCAAAAATATGAGGATAAGTTGTGAGGGAAAGGTAAGATTTAGGTGTTCCTAATGTTAAAACAAAGGTTCACAATTATGATGATTGATGTTCATGATAATAATGATGATGATGACAGCAACTAGTTTTAAGAAGAGAAAAGTGCTTCACATCTGCTATCTCATTAGATCCTCCAAACACTCTTATGAAATAGATACAATTAGTGTCTCATGTCATAGAGGATGGAAATGGAACTAACACCAGCTAAGTATATTCACTGCTAATTAGTGTGTGAAGCAGGAATTGAACTGTTTTCTGACTCCTAATTCAGCCCTCTACTACTATACTACCCAGCTACTATTATAAGGCTCATTTTTTAAATGAAATTTAGCTCAGAAGGGAACTTCTAGATGATTTAGTTCAATTTACTAATACTAAAGAAAATGTGGAGTTCAAGAATGGCAGAAGAATTTATTCAAAGTCATTCAGGTAGTAAAAGACAGAGGCATAATTTAAATTCAGGTGTTCTGACTCTAAAATGACTTTTTAAAAAATAACAATTTTATAACTTTCTTATCATTTTATTGCAAAGGGACAAGCAATAAGGTAACCTGATTGGCATAATTTCAGACATGCTATGAATGTCTCCTTTTTCCTAAGATAATTTAGTTGATATCTGAAATTCCATTGATAAAGACACCAGATTCTTCATTGTATAATTATACTTTAAAGAGAAACTAATTTTTTGGGGGTAGCCAGTGGACTTACTAATAATAAGACATAAATGATTTGAAAGATGATTTCCTGAAAGTAAGTGTTGAGTTAAGGAAAAGTATTTTTGTATGCTTGATAAGGTATGAAGAATTAGTATGGATGAAGAGAGAAATATAAAAGAGAGAAGAGGACTGGGCAAAAAAGGTCAAGAAAGAAAATATTGAAAGCAGACTTGGACTTCTTTATGGTTCTTACTAATAAATGTTCAAATTGCCTCCAAACCACATTGGAGGTAAACATTACCTCCCTCTTGTTTGGAGTGACTTATTGAATTTTGATTAAATCAAAGGATGTGTGGCCAAGAATCTTGGCCTAGTACTGGTGCCTTTCCCCCTTGGTTTGGAAGGATTTTGTAAAATCCACTTAGCCTAAGAGTTATTTCTAGGATTCACAAAACTCTCAGGAAAGGTCTAGGTATTTGATTCTGTTTAGGGCCGCTAAGTTAACTCTAACCAATCATGAATTTCTATTTCTGGATTAGAACTAAAATAACTTGTGGAATTAGAAGACAAAGTACTCAGTTTCCAATATTCAATTGTGTAAATAACTTCATAATCATAAACATTAAAATGACTGATATAAGATAGAAGTTTTATCACAAATTTCAATGGGATGGGATCATAAGTTTTGATAACTATTGTCTTATAAAAAGACTGGTTACTATAGCAATATATTTTCTCTGGATTTGATTATACCTAGCTAACTTCTAGCCTTTCAGGTATTCTTATGACTATAATGTTTGACACATAGGAGTTCTTGGAATACATCACAAAACTGTCAGTTGGCCTTCTGAATAGGAGACACATATGGCAAGTTATCTGAGAAGCCAAAAATTGTAATCTAGAAAGGTAAAAGTGTAGAATATCTAAGTTGTTAAAATACTTTTTGACCCCTAAACATTTCCTTTGGCCTCTCAACTCTATACTTTTGCTTTATGCTGTTCTCTATACCTCAACTTGTCTCAATACCTCTCTTTACCTTCTGAATTTCTACCCCTCCTCCAAAGTGCAATTCAAATGGTATTTCTACCATAAAGTCTTCTCTTAGCTCTTCAATGAATAATGACCTTCATCTCAGACCTCATGTTGCCTTCTCACCATCCAAAACTCTGATGTATTTATAGAGACTTGTGAATTATAATTATCTGTTATTTAGTTTTCTACTAGACTAGGCCTCATGTGATAAGGGAGTGGGTCATCTAAAATTTGAAACTTCTACAAGCCTAGCACAATGCTAAAAATGATACTATATTAGCTGAGCATGATAATCATGATGCATGCACTATGATTCAATTAATATATGAATTAATTAATGGATGACATTTTAGGAAGGCTGCCAACTTGCTCTATTTTATTAAGTATATTTTCATTTCAATGAAAAGGCTTTCTATATCCTAAATGGATTCTCTGGAAGATTCTGTTTTTCCCTATGGTAATGTAATGAACTCTGCCAGTATTTCCATGGAAGATATGAAGCAGATATATGTTTTATGGGTTAATGATCTGCATTTCTTCTATTATTTGTGATTTGAAACATGTTTTTCACGTGCTTGTGAATACTTTTTAATTCTGCTTTTGATGTTTGTTCATATCCTTTGATCATTTATCTACTGGGGAACAATTATTAGTATATGTGTATATGTGTACATACATACATATTATACAGTATATCATTATATCTGTGAAGATTGTTGATATTGTTTTAAATTTTACCTTTATAAGATCTCAGAATACAGCTCAGTGTGTTGTCAAAAAGCTGTAGAATGACAATAGAGATAAAGCTCTGGAATTAGAGTCATCAATACTTGGACTCAAATTCTTCTAATAATTATTAGTTGTGTACCTATCTATTCTGTACTTTAGTTTTCTCAACTATAAAATGATCTTGGACATGTTGATTTCTTAAAGGTTTTTCTAGCTCTATGATATCATGATGATACTTACAAGGAGGCAGAATGGCACATTGGATATAAAACCAGGATACCTGGCTATCAAGCTATCTCCAACATAAATTTACTTTTTAGGCAAATCACTTAACCTCCCAGGGTTGCAATAAGGACTATGACTTGCAAAGATGGTACAATCATAGAATCTGAAGAAGAGATGGGAATTCAGTGGCTATCTAGTCCAAACTATGCAGAAAGTCAGACCCATTATAATATATCCAACAAGTGGTCATTTAACCTCTGTTTGAATAACTCCAAAGAAGGGGAACCTATCACCTCTTTAGGCAAACCATTTCATTCTACCTCTAATAGGTAGCATTTTGTATCTTGATAGTAAAAACCAGAATTTGTCCCTTTGCAACCTCCTCGCCATTCTTTTGGTTCTTTCCTCTGGAACTGAAAAATACAATTTGAATCCTTTCTTGACAGCATAGCCTTGAACACCACTACATGTATATACTTAAGTTATATTTCTTTTCCAGACTAAACTTGACATATTTCTTCAATCATTTTTTCTCTGTCATGGATTCAAGGTCCTTCATTAGTCTAGTTGGCTTATACTGGAGTTGCCCCAGTTTATCAGTGTCCTCAAATCATGGTGCTCAGAACTGAACACACTAATCCAAATGAAGTCTTATAGGGTTATTGCTCTATTTCTGGCAGCTATTTTTCTTTTATTATACAGACAAGACTAAGAGATTTGATATAGATTTTGAATTTGAAAGGGAAAGATGGGTATGGAAGAACACATTTTAGCAAAAAAGGAATAAATGAGCATTGAACTTAGAATGGGAAGTAGTTCCATTCAGTTTGACTTGAGTGAGACACAAAGGGTGGGTAATCAGGGAGAGAAAAGCCTGCTCAGGTTGAGCAGATCCAGATTTAGCTTCTGAATTCAAAGCTAAGAATCAGCAACAACTAGAAATATTATTTTCTTTCTTTGAATTCTTATAGCATCTATTTTCTCTACCACTCATATGCCATTTATCAAATATTGCCTTGTACTGTAGTGATTTGCCTTATCTCTCCAACAAAGATTATGAGCTTCCAAAGGGCTGATGTTTTGTTTTATATATCACTGTATCCTACACAGTGTTAAGCATAATGTAGATAGATAGATAGATAATTGAACAAATGAGTGAAATAATGGATAAATGAGTAAATTATATTTAGTACTGTCTGACATTATACTGCTAAACTCTTTTCTAAATGGTAATCTAAGTATTTTTACGATATTTTACTGACTGTTCCCCATTCTTGGAAAGTTCTCCATCTTCATCTCTAGCTCCTAGCCTTTTCTGAGTCTCAGCTAAAATCCTACATTCTAAAGGAATCTTTCCTGATCCTACTAAATTTCAGTGTTCCTGTTAATTATTTCCAATTTACCTTGAACATGACTTGTTTATACATAGTTATTTTCATGTTATCTCTCCCAGTAACTTATGAGCTCCTTGAAGGCAGAAAGTTTTTTCACTTCTCTTTGTATTCTTAGCACTTAGCACAATGCCTGGCAGACAATAGGCTCTTAACAAATATTTATGAATTGAATCATTGACTGATGGATGTAGGGTGTGTTCCATGAAGATTAGTATTTTTGGTGTGAGGGTGCTAAGCATTTTGCAAAGATACTTTCTGCCTTTTGTGTCCACCTGATCCACTTAACTCTCATCTGTGGTTCCAAGAAGCTGTAACATGCACAGTGGCCATATCCTGTAAAGCATTTCTGCAGATGGGCTAAATCAGGTTCACAGTAACCAAAGGATCTCAAAGCACCATACCATCTTCATCAGTAGTGAACCCTGCTAATAAGATTCTTGCGAGAGTCCTTCTTATTAGGCTGATTCTTCACTGGGATGATGTTCTTCAATCTGAGAATCAGTGTGACTTCAGAGAGGGCTGAGAAATAATAAATATGGTATATGTTGTCCAAAACTCCAGCAGAAATTCCAGGAACAGAACATAGTTCTGTACAAAATTTTTGTAGATTTGACCAAGGCCTTTGATACTGTAAGTCATAAGGACTTATGGAAAATTATGTCAAAATTTGTTTGACTGGAAAAATTCATTGGTATTGTACGTCAATTTCACAATGGGATGTTTACCCAGGTTCTTTCATGATTTTCTAGTCACCAGTGAAGTGAAACAAGACTGTGTTCATGATTTTTTGTCTGCAGATAATTTGTGCACTCGATGCAGCCTCTGTATGTAACAAAGTATGGATCAATTCTCTGTGGCTTGTGCTGATCTTTGCCTAACGATTAACACCAAGGAAACAGGTGCTCCTTTAGTTAGTACATCATCTGTATGTGGAACCACTGGTTACAGCAAATGGAGAAGTTTTGAATGCTGTGGATATCTTGGCAGTATGTTTTCCAGGGATGTTCATATTTATAATGATGTTGACATTGAGCAAACTAACTCAGCATTTTGGAGGCTCCAAAGAAAATTATGGCAGAGAAGATATTAAACTGACTACTAAACTGAAGGTCTACAGAGTGTTGTGCTGACCTAATTGTTAATATGCCTTGAAACCTGGACAATCTATAGTGCCATGCCTGGAAAATAAATCACTTCCATTTGGATTGTCTTAGGAGAATTCTGAAGATGCCCTGGCAGGATAAGATACCAGACACTCAGGTCTGTTCTGAAACTAAACTTCCAAGCATTCCAACTCTACTGCAGAGAATGCAACTCTGTTGGGCTGACCACACTGTTCAAATGCCAAATGTACACCTGCCAAAAAGACTGTTTTATAGAGAATCTACATGGGGCAAGTGTTCACAAGGTACTTAGAAAAAAGATAAACACTCTCATAGTCTCTTAAGAACTTTGGAATTGATTGTGTTACATGGGAGACACTGGCACAGGACAGTCCAGTCTGGTATGCCCTCATCAGAGCTCAAAAGAGCTACAAGTCACAAATTTAGAGAATCCACCATAATGTTTTCTGGGAGCAGGTTTCTTAGAGGGCTTTTGGAGTCAGCCTTAGTTTCAGACTCAGTAATCACCCTGAATGCAACCAAGAGTTAAAATCCAAATCCTTTATTGTTTCCTTCATAGTCTTTTCTCCTTCACTTGGGGCTTGGCTAGTTTTATGGAGGCCTTCTGTAGTCTTGGTTCTGAAAGCTTAAGCTGCCTTCTCTGGCTTGTGAATCTCCTTGACTGAATCCTGGCTGAGGCTCCTAACTTATATATGCTCTCTTAAAGATGTGAATCTTGTAGTACTAAGTACATTAGTGAACTAGAGAACTGTTAAGTACCATGCTAAATTAGATAACTAATTTAGCACCTGGTAAGAATTCTAACAATCCAACACCAATGTTCACATGGACTATTTGTGCTCCACCTATGGCAGAACATTCTGAACTCCTATTATTGTGATCAACCACAATTAGGCTACTGATGTCTTTTTGTTCTTCTTCTAGAACCAAGGACAACAAACAATCTAGTATTTTCTTTCTGATCCAGACTTTAATCCTCTAATAACTCAGAGATTAACTGGTATTACATATTAAGAACTTAAAGAGACCTCAGAGGTCAACTTTTTGCCTCTCTATTTAACCACTGAAGAAACTGAGGAAAAAAGAAGTAAGTAGCATATATGAGAATTGGAATAGGGATCAGTCTGAACCTAATCACAAATCCAGTATTCCTTATAATGCAATATTTGTACATATCATTTCCTTGTTCTCTATTCCCTAGAATTGCTCTAATTACTCTCTTTGGATTTTATAAATTCCTTAGAGGCAGGAACTAGATTTGCTTTTTCTTTTTTTCTCCTTTAGGGCATCTAGTAGTCTGTTCTGCACACAAATAGAAATTCAACAAATATTGTAACCAATTGACTCCAGAGAACAACCAGAGCACATTTTGCAAGAAGAGTGGTGCCCCAAGGAAATTGTGGCCCAACAGGTTAATTTCTAGTTTTGAACTAAAGAAAGTGGCCTTTCAAAGACAGAAATTATAGCAAGAGTCGTCACTAAGGTGGTATTCAATCATTGAACTTTTGCTACTGAGAACAGTTCAAGACATGCTTTACTTTTTATAATAACAAGAGTCCAGAAGGAAAAAAAACACTTTCTACAAATCAATTTGTAAATATGTTTACAAATATTGTTTTGTTTGATTATAAATTTGTAAAATAAATGCTTTTACATGATTTAAGGAAAATTTTGATGAATGATTTGTTAATCAAAGAGTTAATGTTGGGAAGTCCAAAGACCATAAAACTGATGGGGTGGGGGGGAGGTGAGGAGAATCGAATTTCAGATCCCAGTTCAAAAGTGTATCCACCTTTGCAAATCTCTGCACCTGATGATCTTAAATTCTCTGTGGTAAAATGTGGGGAATCTGGTTTAATGACATCTAGGATCCCTTCCAGTCCTAAATTTAATGAATCACTTTGTTAAATGAACAATCTTTGTATTTCATTTGCAAATGTCTTTGCCTGATATTCGAGGAGCTGTGCAGTTGGATAATAGTCCATCTTTCCAGTTTTACATACTGTTATTCTCCTTTATAAAATCTGGGATAGTTTCTATTCCCCAAACATTTCAGATTTTTTTTATCCCTCTTCTTTATTCATGCTGTCCCCTTAACCTGAAATATTTGCCATTTGGCATTTCCCTTTTCATTTGTTGAATTTCTACCTTTCCTTTAAAGCTAAAATGAAATGCCATCTCCTAAATTATGTCTTCCCTGATCTGTTATAAATTATCTTCCATCCATAGCTCCCACAAAGCATTGTTTTGCACCTTTCCCATGAACTTACTATTTTATATTTATGGATATCTTTATGTCTTTCCATAGGCTTGCCATACATAGGACCACATTTTAGCTAAAAAGTGTTTTTCCCCTAAGCCCTTGCCCAGGGCCCTGGTTTACAGTTGGTACTTCATAGACATATGTTGAAAGAGTGACCAGCTATGTAACAAAGTGAATATATCTCCACACATATTCAGTATTATTTGGCTTCATTTTAAGAAAATGATCCTCCCTGTGAGTTCCCACTGTACAACATAGGAGAAAAGAGCAGAAAGACAACACATTCCCTCTCCATCTATAGACCTGTTTGACTAAATTGGAGAGATATTTTTATATCTGCACCAAGACATTTTATTCTTCCATGCTAAGAACACAAATGAAGTGTTATACATAGGAATTTTTTTTAAAAATCACCTGTTTATGTGCATACCCTTTGATCCAGCAGTGTTACTACTGGGATTATATCCCAAAGAGATTATAAAGAAGGGAAAGGGACCTGTATGTGCACGAATGTTTGTGGCAGCCCTTTTTGTAGTGGCTAGAAACTGGAAACTGAATGGATGTCCATCAGTTGGAGAATGGCTGAATAAATTGTGGTATATGAAAATTATGGAATATTACTGTTCTGTAAGAAATGACCAACAGGATGATTTCAGAAAGGCCTGGAGAGACTTACACGAACTGATGCTAAGTGAAATGAGCAGGACCAGGAGATCATTATATACTTCAACAACAATACTAGATGATGACCAGTCCTGATGGATCAGGCCATCCTCAGCAACGAGATCAACCAAATCATTTCTAATGGAGCAGTAATGAACTGAACTAGCTATACCCAGAAAAAGAACTCTGGGAGATGACTAAAAACCATTACATTGAATTCCCAGTCCCTATATTTATGCACACCTGCATCTTTGATTTCCTTCACAAGCTAATTGTACAATAATTCAGAGTCTGATTCTTTTTGTACAGCAAAATAATGTTTTGGTCATGTATACTTATTGTGTATCTAAGTTATATTTTAATATATTTAACATCTACTGGTCATCCTGCCATTTAGGGGAGGGGGTGGGGGGGGGTAAAGAGGTGAAAAATTGGAACAAGAGGTTTGGCAATTGTTAATGCTGTAAAGTTACCCATGTATATATCCTGTAAATTAAAGGCTATTAAATAAAAAAAAATAGAATGGTAGGACCATAACATTTTTTTAAAAAATAAAAAATAAAATGGATAGAGCACCAGTCCTGAAGTCAAAAAAAAAAAATCACCTGTTTATCTTTATTGAAAATTCAAGCTGTTTTTCCATGAAAAGATTACACAAAAATTCCTACATCATCTCACAAAGCATCCAAAGTTCCTGAAGTAATTAAGAGCACAAACCTCCTTGGGGTTCCATCATCCTAAACTGGGAAACAACTTTTTATCAGGTGTTATCAGGGAAACAACTATCTGTCCAGAAGATGGATGAGGCCATGAGCATGTGTAATGAACGACAGGTTAATTCTTCCTCTACAGAAGATTTCAGACCTAAACAAAAACTGACTGCTCCCTTCTGGGTAAAAGGGAGGAAATTCAGGCAAAACAAGTATTTGACATCAAACTGATAAAAAAAAAAGTACAATTGTATTTTCTGTCTACAAGTTTTTTTTTTTCTTTTTGTTTTACACAAAATATATCCAAACTCTTTGTCTATATCTTTGCTGGTATAGATTCAGGCTTAAATCGGAGGCCTACTTTCTAGGCCTGGCTCTGTTACAAACTAGTAGAGCGATGTTGCTGGAGACACTTTTAATTTATCTGAACCTCAGTTTTTTTTTTTTACTGTAAAATTAAAGGACTGGACAATGTATTAAACGGTGTCCTCTCTAACTTTCACATTTGACAATTTTACAATTTTTTTTCTCCATCTGGATGAACTCTTTCTATATAACCTGCTTGGTAAGAATACAGACATAAGTAACTATCCCATCTAAGAAGCATATTAGTTTGGCCATGGTCTATTAACCAATTGTCACATTTCTTCTCAATTCCAATTATACTGACCATAGATATTGAATTCTCATTTCAATTCTTATTGATTTTTTCTAGGTCTATAAACCACTGATCTCTCTCTTCTCACTTTCAGATGTTGTATTTTTAGTCTTCATTTAATTGTAATCCAGGCTTCCTCCCTTGGTCCTGAAAAGAAGCATATATTTATTTGTGATCTAACAAAAGCTGAGAGGAAAAATATAAGGAATGTTTTTGGTTAAATTTAAATATTATTTAATATTATTAAATTAAATTATTAATGCAGTTCTTACCTGGAATCCCCCCACTCTCTATCTAGTATGATCTATTTGTGTTTCATGGGCACATTTTAGACTCAGGCAATTCTTAGCATTTATTTTAGGAAAATAAATCTGCATCTAACAAAAAAGGTCATTGGACATAGATTTTAAGAAATATGTAACATTTGGTTATCTACCACTTTATTTGTATCATCAGCTTTTCCCTCCTTACCTACCATAATAATTCTTACAATTCAATGTAATTATCTTCCTCTTCAGAGACATGTTTAGGAGGAGTTAAGCCAGTGGACTTTGAAGTCACTAAGACCATGCCTGCTTGCCTTTTTGAAAGTCTTTTCCCATTCTGCCACTGGGGTCGAATTATCTCTTTCTACCTCTTTCTTTCCTTTTTTTTTTAAATAATCTTTTATTTAAAGAACCCATACTAGGGTAATTTTTTAACAACATTATCCCTTGCACTCACTTCTGTTCCAGTTTTTCCCCTCCCTCCCTCCACCCCCTCCCCCAGATGGCAAGCAGTCCTATACATGTTAAATATGTCATAGTATATCCTAGATACAATATATGTGTGCAAAACTGAACAGTTTTCTTGTTGCACAGGAAGAATTGGATTCAGAAGGTAGAAATAGCCGAGGAAAAAAAACAAAAATGCAAACAGTTTACATTCATTTCCCAGTGTTCTTTCTTTGGGTGTAGCTGCTTCTGTCCATCATTGATCAATTGAAACTGAGTTAGCTCTTCTCTTTGTCAAAGAGATCCACTTCCATCAGAATACATCCTCATACAGTATCGTTGTTGAAGTATATAATGATCTCCTGATTCTGCTCATTTCACTTAACATGAGTTCCATGTAAGTCTCTTCAAGCCTCTCTGTATTCATCCTGCTCATCATTTCTTACAGAACAATAATATTTCATAGTAGTCATATATCACAATTTACCCAACCATTCTCCAGTTGATGGGCATCCATTCATTTTCTAGTTTCTAGCCACTACAAACAGGGTTGCCACAAACATTTTGGCCCATAAAGGTGCATTTCCCTTCTTTAGTATCTCTTTGGGGTATAAGCCCAGTAGTAACACTGATGGATCAAAGGATATGCACAGTTTGATAACTTTTTGGGCATAATTCCAGATTGCTCTCCAGAATGGTTGGATTCACTCACACCTCCACCAACAATGCATCAGTGTCCCAGTTTTCCTGCAACCCCTCCAACAATCGTCATTATTTTTTCCTGCCATCTTAGCCAATCTGACAGGTATGTAGTGGTATCTCAGAGTTGTCTTAATTTGCATTTCTCTTATCAATAGTGATTTGGAACACTCTTTCATATGAGTGGAAATAGTTTCAATTTCATCATCTGAAAATTGTCTGTTCATATCCTTTGATCTGCCTCTTTCTCTGCACTTACTTGACATGTATACTTCAATAATGTTCTAGTAAATGTTCAGACTGATAAGCTTGCTTTGCTGACATAACCTCCACATGAAGAATCTTGAGCAGTTACTTAGGAATTTGCCTTAGAGAGACTGCAACACACAAAAACGTGCTATAACTGATTCTAGTTGACTTACCCCATAGTTGAGAGACTTTTTCTTCTAGCTCTGTAACCCAAACTGTCAGTGTCTTCAGAATGATTTAAATCAGCTTCACCATCTCTTGTTGCATTCCCATCTGGAGAAAGAATTTGAATCCTTTACTCACAGTGTCTGGAAAATTACTGTGCCTGAAGGATAAGGACTTCAGGACTTCCTTCCCATCTTAGGTCATGGGCTCTCCAGAAACAAACTTGAGTCCTTGGGTTTTTCACATATTCTTTTCCATTCTAATTTCAGAGAGTTGAGTCACTGATCACTGGAGAGTAAGTCTTAAGAAACTGGGAGTCACTTCCATGCTCGGTGTTGCAGTTAGCCTAGCATTTATATCCCAGGCATCAAGGAGTGATAAGAGTCTTTGAGACTTCACTCAAGTTAGAAAGATTGACTGGGGAATGATGGTACCTTTCAATGTGAACTTAGTAGGTGCAATACTTTGTAGGAACTAATCTAAGATATGAGCCACATTCCTTAAACATTCAGTTTGTATAAGGGGGAGTATTTCTTTGAAGTGCATTTGATCTTACTACATCTGTGATAAAAAATATCATTTTGTAAATCTACCCAATAGCATATGATTAAATGAAAGTGGAATTCCCTAGCCCTTCGAAAATGAGGCTAATGCTGTCAGTGGGAACTCAAGGTGGTGGCAGAAAATAGATATCCCATAAACCCAAAAATTCTCAGGGGAGATTTAACTGTCTGGTCCAGAAAGACTGGAATTAAAACATATGCATTTCATAAAGAAATACTTTTTGTTCATCCACCCACTTTAATTATTGGTGCTGAAAATGATGGTCACATAAAGACCGGAAAGAGATAGTGGTTGGTGGAGCAAGACAGGTTGAATAGGAATTATTTCCTAGAAAACTGCTGCAAAATTATTTGCATTTCTTTCCCCATACCTATTCACCTTGATAGGAGAAAACCTGGAGGACAACAAGCCCTAGATGATATTGGTCATTTTTCTGGGAGGACACTCTCTAGAGTTGTAACTGATTAAGTGTGGTAATATGATAACAGACTCAGAGATGAGAAAAACCTCAGGTCATCCAATCCAACTTCCTCATTTATAGATGGCAAACAAATCTAGTCATGCAGTTCATAAGTGATAGTCAAACCTAGTTCTTTTGATGTCAAATACAGTGTCCTTTCTACTACCCTAAGCTGAGTCAACAGAAATAAATTTGGAGGCATAAAGAATGTCCACCTTTGGATAGAGAGGATTCTCTGATAGAGAAACACAAGCCTGATGATTGAAAAGTTGAGTTCAAAGGGAATATCAAGCCCCCAGTAATAGATTGATAGAAGTGTCTCTGCTCTGTGTTCTAAGGAGCATCATTTGGATGGGGCAAAAGCTGTTCCAAAAGCGTTGGAAAACTTTTCTCTCAAGACTTTAGAAGGACCAAAGTGGATCATTATGGGAAAAAAAAAGATGTCAATAAGTTGTCATAGTTGTTTAGTAATTTTAGTCATATCCAACTCTTTGTGACCCGATTTTGGGTATTATTGACAAAGACCTGAAATGGTTTGCCATTTCTGTCTCCAGCTCATTTTACAGATAAGGAAATTGAGGCAAACAGAATTAAATTGTTTGATCAGAGTCACAGAACTACAAATTTTATTTTATTTTATTTTTATTTAATAGCCTTTTATTTACAGGATATATGCATGGGTAACTTTACAGCATTAACAATTGCCAAACCTCTTGTTCCAATTTTTCACCTCTTACCCCCCCACCCCCTCCCCTAGATGGCAGGATGACCAGTAGATGTTAAATATATTAAAATATAAATTAGATACACAATAAGTATACATGACCAAAACGTTATTTTGCTGTCCAAAAAGAATAAGACTCTGAAATATTGTACAATTAGCTTGTGAAGGAAATCAAAAATGCAGGTGTGCATAAATATAGGGATTGGGAATTCAATGTAATGGTTTTTAGTCATCTCCCAGAGTTCTTTTTCTGGGCATAGCTGGTTCAGTTCATTACTGCTCCATTAGAAATGATTTGGATGGGGCGGAGCCAAGATGGCGGAGAAGACACACGCGACTTTCTAAGCTCTTCTCTTACCCTCTTTATCAATATTGTATCGAGCCTCAAAAATAGTCTTGACTGCTACAATTCGTAAAGATAAGAAGTAGAAGAACTCACCGGCCGAAGAAAATCTGCAGTCTCGCCAAAAAAGGTTGGTTCCAGGGCCAGGGGGGAGATCAGCACAGACTGGGAGAGAAATTAGCTTCCCAGGAAAGTCTCAAACCGAGTGTGAAGGCACAGATCTCAGCACAAGCTCGCAGCCCCAACCCGCAGTACGGGCTTTTCCTTGGGCAGTTGTGATCCTGCACAGCAGGAGGACGCAGCCGTTAGCCTCAATCTGCGAGTGGGAGCTCGGCTTGGGGCCAAGAGCTTTCCAGGGCCGATTCTGAGCAGAGACACTGGGGAGAGTTCGCGGTCTGCGGTCGTGGTCTGCGGTCAGCCTAAGCCTACGTCCCACAAGAGGCTCCGGCCTGGGGCAGTGACACTTCACCCTTAGTCTCTAGCCCAAGGCAATCGCTAACCCAATCAGCCCTACTAAGCAGTTTGATAGCTAGGCCAGTGCTGAATCCACTTCCTGTTGGGGAAGGAAACTCACTAGAGCACTCCATACCTCGGAGCCGGAAATCGGTTTACATCTCTCCCTCCTCTGCAGAGGAAGCTGGTAACCCCTGCTAGAGACCCACCCTAAAGGCTTTAAAACATAATAAAAAGATGAAAGAACGATCGACAGCTTCTATGCAGAAAAAGAGCAGGTCAGCAAACCTGAAGAGACCTCAAACACAAAAATGCATCACCTGTCCTCCTTTACATGATGCTCATAGAAGAAACCATTAAAAGTCTCAAAAGAGAGTTAGAAGATAAATGGGAAAGGAAAGAGAGCCTTTACAAGAGCAACAACTTCCTGAAATACGCAATTGGAAAAGTAAAAAATCTCAGGAAAGTAAGAATTGTGAATTGAAAAATAAAGAATTCACTAGAAAGTAGGATTTGTGAATTGAAAAGACAAAGAACTTGCAAGAAAGTAGGATCTGTGAATTGGAAAGACAAAGAACACGCAAGAAAGCAGGATCTGTGAATTGAAAAGAAAATAATTCACTAAAAAAAATTAGTGAAATGGAAAAAATTCCACAGACCAAAACAATACATTCAAAAACTCAATTGGACATATACAGAAAGAAGTAAAAAAAGCTAATGAAGAAAATAATTCTTAAAAATTAGAGCTGAACAAATAGAAACTAATGATTCATTGAGACAAGCAAGAATCAGTCAAGCAAAACAAAAATGACAAACTGAAAAACCATGAATTATCTACTTGAAAAGCAACAGACTTGAAAAATGATCTAGGAGAGCTAATCTGAGGATTATTGGACTTTCTGAAAACTATGATGAAAAAAAGAGCCTAGATACTATTTTACAAGAAATCATCAAAAGAGAACTGCCAGATGTAATAGAACAGAAGGTAAAATAGGCATTGAAAGAATTCATCGAACACCTTCTGAAAGAAACCCTAAAATAAAACCCCAAGGAATATTGTGGCAAAATTTCAAAACTATCAGATTAAGGAAAAAATTTTACAAACAGCCAAAAAAAAACCATTTAAATACCGAGGTGCCACAATAAGGATCACCCAAGATCTGGCTGCCTCTATATTAAAGGAAAGAAGGGCCTAGAATATGATATTCCGAAAGGCACAAGAACTTCAGATGCAGCCAAGAATAAACTACCCAGCTAAGCTGAGCATTTTCTTCCAGGGAAGAGGATGGACATTTAATGAAACAAATGAATTCCATTTGTTTCTGAAAAAAAAAACCACAACTAAACAAAAATTTGATCTCCAAGCATAGAACTCAAGAGATGCAGAAAAAGGTAAAATAACTCTTGAGAATTGTATTTCTGTTGTGATATACAAAAGAATACATGTATAATTTGACTGTACTGATATAACATAAAAGGGAAGCAGATATGGAAAAGGGATGATGGCAGAATAAGGTGGAAGGAGGATAAGAGGGAAACCACATCCCACAAAGAGAGCTAAGGAACTTATCATATCTGAGGATTTAGAGAGGAGGAACATTGTGAATCTTACCTCATCAGAGTTGGCTCAAAGAAAAATAATTGACATTTGTTTTGAGAAAATTCCTCCTCGCCCCATTAAAAACGGGGAGAGGAAAAGGAAAAAAGAGTAATAAGGGAAGGAAAGGGGAACAACTCAAAGGGGGGGAGGGAGGGATTATAAAGAGGATAAGTATTGTGATACAAGAGGGGTACATAAGTTTAAAAGGGGGAAAGAGGTCAGAGGGAAGAATAAGTAAAAGCACAATCTGGGGTTATTAGGATGGCAGGAAATACAGATTTAGTAATTCTAACTGTAAATGTGAATGGATGAACTCCCCCATACAAAAAGGAGACAGATAGCAGACTGGATCAAAGTCAGAACCTACAATATTTGTTTACAAGAAACACATTTAAAGCAGGGGAACATAGAGTAAGGTAAAAAGGCTGGAGCAAAATCTATTATGCTTCAGGTGAGTCAAAAAGCAGGGTAGCCATCCTTATCTCAGATCAAGCAAAAGTAAAATTGATCTAATTAAAGAGATAAGGAAGGAAACTCATCCTGCTAAGGGGTACATAAACAACGAAGCAATATCAATATTAAACATATATGCACCAAGTGGTATGGCACTCACCTTCCTAAAGGAGAAGTTAAGAGAGTTGCAAGAAGAAATAGACAACAAAACTGTAATAGTAGGAGATCCAACCTTGCACTCTCAGAATTGAAACATCAAACTCACAAAACAAATAAGAAAGAAATTAAAGAAGTAAATAGAATATTAGAAAAATTAGTATGTTGGATCTTTGGAGAAAATTGAATGGAGATAGAAGGAATATACTTTCTTCTCAGCAGTTCATGGAACCTATTCAAAATTGACCATATATTAGGACATAAAGACTCAAAATTAAATGCAAGAAAGCAGAAATAGTAAATGCTTTTTTCAGATCATGATGCAATAAAACTACATTCAACAAAAGTTAGGGGAAATAGACCAAAAAGTAATTGAAATTAAACAATATCATCTTAAAGAATGATTGGGTGAAGCAGCAAATTATAGATACAATTAATAATTTCACTCAAGAAATGACATGATGAGACATCATACCAAAATTTGTGGGATGCAGCCAAAGCGGTAATAGAGGAATTTTATATCCTTAGAGGCTTACTTGAATAAAACAGAGAAAGAAAGATTAATGAATTGGGCTTGCAACTAAAAAAACTAAAAGACCAAATTAAAACCCCAATCAAATACTAAATTGGAAATTTAAAATTAAAAGGAGAAATTAAAATTATTGAAAGTAAAAACTATTGAACTAATTAATAAAACTAAGAGTTGGTTCTATGAAAAGCCAATAAAATAGATAAGCCTTTGGTAAATCTGATTAGAAAAAGGAGGGAGGAAAATGAATTAGTAGTCTTAAAATGAAAAGGGTGAACTTTCCACCAATGAAGAGGAAATTAGAGACATAATAAGGAGTTATTTTGCTCAACTTATGCCAATAAATTTGATAACCTAAGTGAAATGGATGACTACCTCCAAAAATACAGACTTCCCAGACTAACAGAGGAGGAAGTAAATTGCTTTGAATAGTCCCATTTCAGAAAAAGAAAGAACAGGCAATTAAACAACTCCCTAAGAAAAAATCCCCAGGACCAGATGGATTTACATGTGAATTTTACCAAACATTTAAAGAACAATTGGCCCAATGCTATATAAATTATTTGATAAAATAGGGAATGAAGGAGTCCTACCAAATTCCTTCTATGACAGACATGGTACTGATACCTAAACCAGGTAGGCTGAAAACAGAGAAAGAAAATTATAGACCAATCTCCTAATGAATATTGATGCTAAAATCTTAAATAAGATATTAGCAAAAAGACTCAGAAAATCATCTCCAAGATAATACACTATGATCAAGTAGGATTTATACCAGGAATGCAGGGCTGGTTCAATATTAGGAAAACTATCAATATAATTGGCCATGTTAATAACCAAATTAATAAAACCATATGATCATCTCAATAGATGCAGAAAAGCATTTGATAAAATCCACATCCATTCCTATTAAAACACTTGAGAATATAGGAATAAATGGACTTTTCCTTAAAATAATCAGCAGCATCTATTTAAAACCATCAGTAAGCATCATATGTAAAGGAGACAAACTGCAACCATTCCCAATAAGATCTGGAGTGAAACAAGTTGCCACATCACCGTTACTATTTAATATTGTATTAGAAACGCTAATAGCAATAAGAGCTGAGAAAGAGATTAAAGGAATAAGAATAGGCAATGAAGAAGCCAAATTATCACTCTTTGACGATGACATGATGGTATACTTAGAGAACCCCAGAGATTCTGCTAAAAGTTATTAGAATAATCCACAACTTTAGCAAAGTTGTGGTTATAAAATAAACCCACATAAGTCATCAGCATTCTTATATATCACTAACAAAATCCAACAGTCAGAGTTACAAAGAGAAATTCCATTTAAAGTAACTACTGATAATATAAAATATTTAGGAATCTATCTCCATGGGAAAATGTAGAAACTTATGAGCAAAATTACAGACCACTTTTCACACAAATTAAGTCTGATCTAACCAATTGAAAATATTAAATGCTCTTGGATAGGCGAGCAAATATAATAAAGATGACAATATTACTCTAAACTAATCTATTTATTTAGCGCTATACCAATCAGACTCCAAAACTATTTTAATGACCTAGAAAAATAACAACAAAGTTCATATGGAAAAACAAAGGTCAAGAATTGCAAGGAATTAATGAAAAAAAATCAAATGATGGTGGCTTAGCTACCAGATCTAAAATTATATTATAGAGCAGAGTTACCAAAACTATTGGTATTGCTAAGAATAGATTAGTTGATCAGTGGAAAGATTAGGTTCAAGGATAAAACAGTCAACAAATATAGCAACCTAGTCTTTGAAAACCCAACGATCCCAGCTTTGGGATAAGAACTTACTGTTTGATAAAAATTGCTGGGAAAATTGGAAACTAATATGGCAGAAACTAGGCATTGATCCATACTTAACGCCGTACACCAAGATAAGGTCAAAATGGATTTATGACCTAGGCATAAAGAATGAAATTATTAATAAATTAGAGGAACATAAGATAGTTTACCTCTCAGACCTGTGGAAGGGGAAGGTCTTTATGACCAAAGCAGAACTAGAGATCATTACTTTTCACAAAATAGAAAATTTCGATTATACCAAACTGAAAAGTTTTTGTACCAACAAAACTAATGCAGACAAGATTAGAAGGGAAGCAATAAACTGGGAAAATATTTTTACAGTCAAAGGTTCTGATAAAGGCCTCATTTCCAAAATATATAGAGAATTAACTCTAAGTTATAAAAATCAAGCCATTCTCCAATTGAAAATGGTCAAAGGATATGAACAGACAATTCTCAGATGAAGAAATTGAAACTATTTCTAGTCATATGAAAAGATGCTCCAAGTCATTATTAATCAGAGAAATGCAAATTAAGACAACCCTAAGATACCACTCACACACTGTCAGATTGGCTAAGATGACAGGAAAAATAATGATGATTGTTGAGGATGCGGGAAAACTGGGACATTGATGCATTGTTGGTGAAGTTGTGAACGAATCCAACCATTGTGGAGAGTAGTTTGGAACTATGCTCAAAAAGTTCTCAAACTGTGCATACCCTTTGATCCAGCAGTGTTACTACTGGGATTATATCCCAAAGAGATTATAAAGAAGGGCAAGGGACCTGTATGTGCACGAATGTTTGTGGCAGCCCTTTTGTAGTGGTAAAACTGAAACTGAATTGATGTCCATCAGTTGGAGAATGGTTGAACAAATTGTGGTATTTGAAAATTATGGAATATTACTGTTCTCTAAGAAATGATCAACAGGATAATTTCAGAAGGCCTGGAGACTAGACTGAGTGAGAAATGAGCAGGACCAGGAGATCATTATATACTTCAACAACAATACTATATGATGACCAGTTCTGATGGATCAGGCCATCCTCAGCAACGAGATCAACCAAATCATTTCTAATGGAGCAGTAATGAACTGAACTAGCTGTGCCCAGAAAAAGAACTCTGGGAGATGACTAAAACCATTACATTGAATTCCTAATCCTATATTTATGCACACCATTTTGATTTCCTTCACAAGCTAATTGTACAATATTTCTAGAGTCTGATTCTTTTCTACAGCAAAATAACGTTTTGGTCAGTACTTATTGTGTATCTAATTTATATTTTAATATATTTAACATCTACTGGTCATCCTGCCATCTGGGGGAGGGGGTGGCGGGTGGTAAGGGGTGAAAAATTGGAACAAGAGGTTTGGCAATTGTTAATGCTGTAAAGTTACCCATGTATATATCCTGTAAATAAAAGACTATTAAATTAAAAAAAAAAAAAAAAAGAAATGATTTGGTTGATCTCGTTGCTGAGGATGGCCTGGTCCATCAGAACTAGTCATCATATAGTATTGTTGTTGAAGTATATAATGATCTCCTGGTCCTGCTCATTTCACTCAGCATCAGTTCGTGTAAGTCTCTCCAGGCCTTTTTGAAATTATCCTGTTGGTCATTTCTTACAGAACAGTAATATTCCATAATATTCATATACCACGATTTATTCAGCCATTCTCCAATTGGTGGACATCTATTCAGTTTCCAAGAACTACAAATTTAAATGCTCAAAGGCTGTAGTGGGCTGAAATTGAGCAGCTACACTGAGATCAGAGCACTTAAGGCTAATTACCAATTGGACCATACTCTTTTAGTATATGCTTGGAGAAGGAATGGTCCTGTCCACTACACTGCAGGCTTGAATTGTTGGATAGGAGATTGGGTGGAGGATTTAGGGAGTGGAGTGAGAAATCCATAGTCACTCCTGGCCAGATTCATGTCACGATTCCACTCACTTCGTATTGCCTTTCCATTCACCTCTACAAAGAATAAAGATAAAGGACTTTTGCTGGTCCTAACTCTGGCTGATTCTAAAGTGTCCAGGGTGCTAGTGGAGTCATTACATTTGGCACCCATTGCGGAACCAAGGACCCTACTTTTACTGAAGGAAATTAAGTGAGCATTTTAATGGACAAACAGGGAACTTACTTTGTTAGGGGTTAAACTAGTAACCTTTTCTGACTGAAATGGAGCAGATGTTAGGAAAAGATTCTCCTCCATCCCCAGCCCCAGCCCCAGCCCCTTCCAACCCCCACCCCTAAGGGGCACTGTAGAAAGCATGCTTAACTTAATCAAGGGACAAGGCTTAATTATAACTTGGGGTACATTAGAATTCACGTCCTCTTGGTTCTTAGAGGAGGAACAAATTATGCCAGATAATTGGAAGCTGATAGGACAACAACTTTGTGTATACTATAATGATAAAGGTCCTCATTCAATTTCCATGGAAGCATTCTATGTATACAACATAATACACTTGGCCTTAAAGAATCCTGCAAGTTATAGAAAAAAGAAAAGTTCTTGGAATAACCAGATGAGGAAGTCTGAGGATAAAGAGGAAGACAATGCACAGATTAATGACCATATCTCCACAGGGCATTGAGATTTAAGTGAGGTTCAAGGGTGTGACTTTCCATCTCACCAGGAAGCTTTTACCCTGCCTAGGGTGGAGGGAGGAGGAGCAGTGGGAGGGGTAGTGATGCTACCAGCACCTCATCCTATGATAGATTGCAAAAGGTACTACTTAAGGCCACTGAGGAAGTGAAGGATATAGCTGAGTTAAGACTACAAATTTATCCTGTGATTCAACAGTTTAACTCTTCAGGTCAAGAAAGTAGAAGATACACTCCTTTTGATATAGAAAATCCTCAAAGATCTGAAAAAGGCTTGTACTCTTTATGGGGCTACATCAGCTTATGTTAACATGTTATTACAGAGTTTGGCTTATGAAATCTTAACCCCTAGGGACTGGAAATATATAGCAAGGACATGCTTAGAACCTGGACAAAACTTGTTGTGGCTTTCGGAATATAGTGAGCTCTGTAGGATACAAGCCCAACAAAACAGTCACAGTGGAGTCAATCCTTCAATTACCTATGACCAATTAACAAGTGTAGGTTCTTATGCAGACATTTCAGTACAGATTAATTACTCCATAGCAGCATATGAGCAAATTGCTGCTTCTATCAAAGCGTGAGCTTCCCTCCACAATAAAAATGACAAGGATGAAGCCTTCACAAAAATCACACAAGGGCCAAATGAACCCTTTGCTAATTTTGTGGGATGTTTGCAGACAGCTATCATACAAATTAATGGTGAAAATACAGTAAGAGACATTTTGATAAGGTGCTATGCCACAGTGGGCACAAATACCTTTTATAGCCAGGCTATGATACAAACTTCCCAAGATCCAAACATGGGAAGACAGGGTCCCTTCTGGCAAGGGATTCCCAGGCATACTTGTCAATGCTTTCAATGTGGTAAAATAGGGCATCTGAAAGCTCAATGTTGTCATAGAGACAGAATGAGAAAACAGAGTGGGAGAACAAGACCCAATACCCCATGTCCAAAATGCAACAGAGGCTTCCACTGGGCCTCAGAATGTAGACTGATTCAGGGAAATGGGACAAGGGGCCCAGCTCCAGGGCCCAAGGCAAAAAACACTTGGGGCATGATGGCAGCTGATGCTATTCCCAGAGAGTTCCTAGAAATCCAGTACCCAGACATGACCAATCAGCCAGGAAGCCATCTGATGGGAGAAAGAAATTATAATTGGGGAGAATAGAGTTGTATGCAGCTGTGGCAACTGAGATACCCCTTGAAGAAGTGAAATCTGTTCCTCTCCAGTCTATGGATCTCTTGCCTCCAGGCACAGTAGGCTTGACCATTTCACCTCCTGAGACTACATACAAAACAGAGTCTATCCACACACTGATGTGGGAAACTGGGGAATGTGTAGATAATATCCCAGTCACTAGTATAGGTAGACAATGTGTGACTTATCACCCAGGAGAAGTAGTAGCATCAGGTTTACTGATACAGACTCCTAATAAGCAATCTGGTGATTGTCACCCAGATTCTGAATCCAAGCAACAAAATCCAGGAATATACTGGACAGCAGCTGTGACAGCTAACCAACCTATGTTCACTATCTATATAAATGGCATATCATAGAAGGATTGGTAGACACTGGTGCAGTACATACAGTCATTAGAGGTGTCAACTTACCCAGTCACTGACCAAAGATTAAAGCAGACCTACATGTCTGGGATAGGAAGATCAATAGCGGCTGAAGTTAGTGCTATCCCTTTGAGATGGACTTTCTAAGGCAAAACAGGAGTTTTTACAGCTTTTATAGTTGAAAAAATCCCCACCAATCTGTGGGGAAGAGACATTTTACAGCAATTAGAGTTAAAAATGAGTACTTCGGTTTTTTAGGCAGGGCTGCTGTTGAAGGCCTGCCAACACTTTTACCTGTTCCTATCCAATGGAAAACTGATACACCAGTGTGGAGAGAACAGTGACCTTTAGGTAGCAATAAAATTCAGGCCTTATTAGATATAGTACAGGAGCAACTTGACCAAGGACACTTGCAACCTTCTCTAAGTCCTTGGAATTCCCCAGTATTTGTTGTAAAAAAGAAATCTGGAAAATGGAGGATGCTGACTGATTTAAGAAAGGTAAATGAACAGATGGAAACTATGGGAACTCTTCAGCCTGGACTTCCATCTCCTACTCAATTGCCTAGAGAATGGCTTCTTTGGGTTATAGACATTAAGGATTGTTTCTATTCTATCCCTCTAGATAAGGAGGATATGAAAAGATTTGCCTTTTCAGTGCCCAGCGTTAACTTAGCTGAGCCTTATAAAAGATATGAATGGACAGTTTTGCCACAGGGAATGAAAAACAGCCCTACTATGTGTCAAATGTATGTTGCTGCTGCTCTTACTCCAGTAAGAAAAGTATTTCCAAAAGTAATGTAATTGCATTACTTGGATGATATATTGGGATGTTCACCTGAGGAACAAATGTTAGAAGCATGTCTACAAAATACCATAGAAACACTAAGAAACTATAAATTGCACATAGCTTCAGAAAAAATTCAAAGACATGCTCCTTTTCAATATTTAGGATATGAAGTATACCCTAAAGCACTTACAGTACAAAAACTGTCCTTAAGAACAGAGAAGCTAAACATCTTAAATGACTTTCAGAAATTGATAGGAGATATCCAATGGATGCGACCAGTGTTAGGCTTGATTACCTATCAATTGCAACCATTATATGACATTTTAAGGTGAGACAGTGCTTTAAATTCACCATGTTAGCTTACAAAAGAAACTCAAAAGGCTCTGAGAGAAGTTGAACTGGCTTTATCCAATGTGGTTGAAAGAGTCACTCAAAAACAATTGGAAATATCAGTTTTTGCTACACAAGAGGCTCCCACAGCAGTCCTTCATCAAGGAGACAATGTGATAGAGTGGGTGAACATAACCAGAACAAAGCCTTTCTCCTTACCCAGTGCTTGTAGCTAGAATTTTATTAAAGGCCATTAAACAAGCAGTACAATTATATGGGATAAGACCTGACAAGATATATACCTTTTATACTAATACACAAATTAATGTGTACTGTGAAACCATCCCAGAGTGGCAAATTTTATTAGCTATGGCTCCAAATTTTACATGTGGGTCTCCATTAAAGATAACCAGACTATTACATAATTGGCAATAGATTCTTGAAGAAAAGGTTTCTAAAGTTTCTTTTAAAGGATCAACTATCTTTACAGATGCATCCAAACATAATATTTGTACTGTATACCCTCGTGACTTTATTATAAAGAGAGTAGTCAGAACTCCTTTTCAGTCCACTCAGCAGAATGAATTGTATGTAATCATTTTAGCTCTTACATATTATCCGGGAGATATAAATAAAATATATGATTCAGCCTATTTAGTAGATGTGGTACAAAGAATTGCCACAGCCCAAATAGAATTTGTAGCCTCTAATATATAATCAGTTCTTTAAGAAACTTCAAGAGCAAGTAAAAGCATGTAGGTAAGATTTATATTTTGCACGTCCACTCTCATAGTGGACTTCCAGGTCCTATTTTTGATGGTAATTCAAAGGCAGATAGCTTTCTAACTATGTTGGTCAATACTCCTTTATTTCAAGAAGCCCAGGAATCTCATTCTAAATATCATCAGGCTGCTCAAGCTTTACGTTTATAATTTGGAATAACAAGAGAGGAACCTAGGAGCATAGTAAAAGCCTGTACAGCTTGCCTTCCTTTTCACACTCCTACATTGCCTCCAGGGAAGAACCCTCATGGTTTGAGACCCAATGAAATTTGGTAAATGGATGTGACCCATTATAAATCTTTTGGTCACCTGTCTTTTATCCATGTTGTGGTAGACACCTTTTCAGGATTCACTTTTGCAATACCAGCAGCAAAAGTGACAGTGGGAGTGGTCACTGAATTCCTTATTCAAGCGTTTGCAATTATGGTTGTGCCACAAGCAATAAAAACAGACAATGGTCCTGCTTATACTTCCAAACATTTTGCACACTTTTGTGCACAGCATAAGATTTTACACACCACTGGCATACCTTTTAATCCTCAAGGACAGGCAATAGTAGAGAGGAGAAACAGAGACATTAAGATGCTCCTCCATAATAAAAGAAAGGGGGAGCCACAGGTAACCCTAGAGAACTCCTAAATCTAGCCCTTTATACTATTAACTTCTTGATTTTTGACAAAGATGCATTGGCTCCGGCAGACAGGTTTTATAACACTCCGGAAGGGCAGTGTCCAGTGCAAGCAGCTCTACTATCTTTAGATAATCGCCAGGTGATGTGAAGAGGCCCAGAAAGTAGTGAATGGAAGGGACTAGATAGGGTAACTGCTTGGGGAAAAGGGTTTGCTTGTACCTTTAGAGGTGGAGAAGGAATCAGATGGGTGCCAATGAGCCATATTTGCCTTGTCCATCGGAGAGAAATGGAGCACACCTTTGAAACCAAGGAGAAGACCCAAGAAACATCAGGTGGTTCCATTGCTGACTGTGCCCATCACTGAAAGACCATAGTAGTTATGGCATTTGAATCGTGGACATCAAAAATTGTAGGACTTGAAAACCCTCAGGAATCATTGGATTCTCTGAAACATGATAAAACTGTTGTAGGACCTGAAAGCCCTCAGGAATCATTGGATTTTCTGAGAAATAAGATTGTTGCAGGACTTCAAAATCTGCAGGAATCATTGGATTCCCTAACATATAAAAAGCCTGTTGCAGAACTTCAAAAACTTGTGGGGATCATTGAATTCCCTGACATGTGAAGCAATGGTTTTGGACTATCTCTTGCCTGCTTAAGAAAGCATATGTGTGACTGTTGTTTACATACCCTCCTTCTAGGACTTCTGGAAATCTTTTATAATACCATGTTGATTCATATTGTTTGTTATATCGTTACTTGTGTGTACAATTCATGTTTGTTACAACACATCGAGTCTACACTGACTGTGGGGAGAGTCATCACTAATAGCCTGTGTGTTATTGCTATGTGTTGTGTAATACCTCCCATGCTGATGGGTTTGGGAATATCTGTTTCTAATAAGACCCTTCAGCCCAGAACCTGCTAGCAATCCCCACTTCCCTGTGGTGCTTTTCATCTCCCTTCCTGAGATGTCAGGGAGGATGTGATCACTTCCCTTGGAAGCTGTCATCTCCCTGAGAGGTCAGGAATGGCATGACTACCTGTGTTCTAAAACAAAAGAAAGTGGGATATGTAATGGGCTGAAACTGAGCAGATGCACTGAGAGCCCAGCACATGAGGCTAATTACCAATTGGACAATACTCTATTAGTATATGCTTGGAGAAAGAATGGCCCTGCCCATTACTCTGCAGGCTTGATCTGTTGAATAGTAGATTGGGTGGAGGATTTAGTGGGTGGAGTGAGAAAGCCAGAGCCACTCCTGGCTGCATTCATGGTGTCATTCCACTCACTTTGTATTGCCATTCCATTCACCTCCACAAAGAATAAAGATCAAGGACTTTTGCTGATCCTGATTCCGGCTGATTCTAAAGCATCCAGGGTGCTAATGCGGTCACCACAAAAGGCAAGTGATAAGTCTTCCTAACTCCTGCCCAGGTGCTCTATATCCTATGCTGCCAATGAATTAATATCTCCCAAATAAAGTCTTGAGAGAGAGAAAGCTATGATCAAAGAAATCAGAGGTAAGGAGAAGTTCTATAAGCACATATCTAATAGAGGTTTTCCTGAGGTCAACATAAACACATGTCCAATAAATCATAATTAGACAGAGACAAAACATCCCACAGAGCAGGAGCCATGGAGACAATGTTCAGTAGAGATAAGTTCTTAATGGACACCCATGGGAAGGAAACAAACATACATTAGCGCCTCCCATAAAATGATAGCCCTGAGATTACATCATTAGAAGATATCAGCAGGTATGAAGCATTAAAGTTATATTTTGCTGCTCCATGATTATTTCTTGTTACTGATACAAAAGTGTGCTTACCCCAGAATGTGTGTATCTACTCTTCTAACAGATGGTATAAGTATTTGCAAGAGATTGTGTGATAATAATCATGGAAATGTTTTATTACTGTTTTACTTATTATACTATTTCATGAAATTCCTTTAGTAAAATTAAATTGACTTGGGGTGGCAGGAACTGTTGTAAGTTATAATTTTTAAGTGAATATAAACTCACATAGCACTTGAATGTGGGATAGCCTTATTTGAGGGACTCATTCTTTAAACTGGCCCATTTTTGAGGCAGTGGTAGTAAAACTACAACAACAAATTTTTTTTATATTTCTGTTTTTATTTTTTATTAAAGCTTTTTGTTTTCAAAACATATGCTTGGATAATTCTTCAACATTAACCCTTACAAAACCTTGTGCTCCAATTTCCCTCCCCCTTCCTTCACCACCTCCCATAGGTGGCAAGTAGTCCAATATAGGTTAAACATGGTAGAAATATATGTTAAATCCAATATATATGTACATATTTATACAATTATCTTGCTGCACAAAAAAAAATTAAATCAAAGCTGAAAAAAGAGAAAGAAAATAAAATGCAAGCAAACAACAACAAAAAGAATAAAAATGCTATGTTGTGAAGCATACTCAGTTCTCACAGTCCACTCTCTGGGTGTAGATGTCTCTCTTCATCAGAAGACTATTGGAAATGGCCTGAATCATCTCATTGTTGAAGAGAGTCACGTCCATCAGAATCAATCATCATTTAATCTTGTTGCTATATACAGTGATGTCCTGGTTCTATTCATTTCACTTAGCATCAGTTCTTGTAAGTCTCTCCAAGTTGCTCTGAAATCATCCTGTTGATCATTTCTTATAGAACAATAATATCACATAACATTCCTATACCATAACTTACTCAACCATTCTCTAACTAATGGACATCCACTCAGTTTCCAGCTTTTTGCCACTACAAAAAAGCCTGCCACAAACATTTTTGCATATGTGGGTCCCTTTTCCTCCTTTAAGATCTCTTTAGTATATAAGCCTAATAGAAACACTGCTGGGTCAAAGGGTATGCACAGTTTGATAACTTTTTGTTCATAGTTCCAAATTGCTTTCCAGAATAGTTGGATCTGTTCACAGTTCCACCAAAATGTATATGTCCCATTTTTCCCAAATCCCTCCAACATTCGTCATTATCTTTTCCTATCATCTTAACCAATCTGAGAGGTGTATAGTAATATCTCAGAGTTGTCTTAATTTGCATTTCTCTGATCAATAATGATTTCAAGCACCTTTTCATATGACTAGAAATGATTTCAATTTCTTTATATGAAAATTTTCCGTTCATATATTTTGATGTTTTATGAATTGGAGAATGGCTTGAATTCTTATAAATTTGAGTCAATTATATATTTCAGAAATGAGGCCTCCTTGAATATAAAAATGTTTTCCCTTCTAATCTTGTCTGCATTCATTTTGTTTATACAAAAACTTTTTAACTTAATATAACCAAAATTATCTATTTTATTTTTTATTTCTTTTCTTTTCTTTTAATTTTTTTTATTATAATAACTTTTTTTTGACAGAACCCATGCCAGAGTAATTTTTTTTACAAAATTATCCCTTGCACTCACTTCTGTTCCGATTTTTTCCCTCCGACCCTCCACCCTTGCAGATGACAAGCAGTCCTATATATGTTGAATATGTCACAGTATATCCTAGATACAATATATTTGTGCAGAACCAGTTTTCTTGTTGCACAAGGAGAATTGGATTCAGAAGGTAAAAATAACCCGGGAAGAAAAACAAAAAATGCAAACAGTTTACATTCATTTCCCAGTGTTTTTTTTTTTTTTTTTGGGTATAACTCTTTCTGTCCATCATTGATCAATTGAAACTGAATTAGATCTCTTTGTCAGAAAAATTCACTTCCATCAGAGTAGATCTTCATACAGTATCGTTGTTGATGTATATAATGATCTCTTGGTTCTGTTCATTTCACTTAGCATCAGTTCATGTAAGTCTCTCCAAGCCTCTCTGTATTCATCTTGCTGGTCATTTCTTACAGAACAATAATAGTCCATAACATTCATATACCACAATTTACACAACCATTCTCCAATTGATGGGCATCCACTCAATTTCCAATTTCTGGCCACTACAAACAAGGCTGCCACAAACATTCGTGCACATACAGGTCCCTTTCCCTTCTTTATTATCTCCTTGGGGTATAAGCCCAGTAGTAGCACTGCTGGGTCAAAGGGTATGCACAGTTTGATAACTTTTTGGGCATAATTCCAGATTGCTCTCCAGAATGATTGGATTTGTTCACAACTCCACCAACAATGTAACACTGTCCCAGTTTTCCCTCATCCCCTCCAACAATCATCATTATTTTTTCCTGTCATCTTAGCCAATCTGACAGGTGTGTAGTGGTATCTCAGAGTTGTCGTAATTTGCATTTCTCTGATTAATAATGATTTGGAATCATTGGTAATAGTTTCAATTTCATCATCTGAAAATTATCTGTTCATATCCTTTGACCATTTGTCAATTGGAAAATGGCTTGGTTTCTTATAAATTAGAGTCAGTTCTCTATATATTTTGGAAATGAGGCCTTTATCAGAATCTTTAACTGTGAAGATGTTTTCCCAGTTTGTTGCTTCCCTTCTAATTTTGTTTGCATTAGTTTTGTTTGTACAGAAGCTTTTTAATTTGATGTAATCAAAATTTTCTATTTTGTGATCAATAATGGTCTCTAGTTCGTCTTTGGTCACAAATTTCTTCCTCCTCCACAAGTCTGAGAGATAAACTATCCTATGTTCCTCCAATTTATTTATAATCTCGTTCTTTATGTCTAAATCATGGACCCATTTCGATCTTATCTTGGTATATGGTGTTAAGTATGGGTCCCTGCCTAAAATTTATCTATTTTCTTATCAATAATAATTTCCAATTTTTTTGGTCACAAATTCCTTCCTCCTCACAGATCTGAGTGGTAAACTACCCTATGTTCTTCTAATTTGTTAATAATATCACTCTTTACGTCTAGCTCATGAACCCATTTCGACCTTATCTTGGTTTTAATATGGTATTAACAATGGTATTAACATGGGTTAATGCCTTGTTTCTGCTATATTGGTTTCCGAGTTTTCCAGCAGTTTTTGTCAAAGAGTGAGTTCTTATCACAAAAGCTGGGGTCTTTGGTTTGTAAAACACTAGATTACTATAGTTATTGATTATTTTGTCCTGTGAACCAAACCTATTCCACTGATTGATTATTCTATTTCTTAGCCAGTACTGTAAAGTTCTCTGTTTCAGTTCTCTTGGGGTCTCTGAGAGCAGCTTTTGTTTCAGTTCAGCAATCACCACAAGTGGAGCCAGGTGTTGAAGTCTAAATCCTTTATTATCTCTTTCAAAGTCTTGTCTCCTTCCCTGGGGCCCTGTTCCTCTAAGAAGAGGCCTATCTCTCTCTTTGGTTCCAAAAGCTTGAGCTCCTGCCATCAGTCCTTTGTTTTCTCTGCTTCTGCCAGCTTCTTGAGGTCCTCCTGATTGTATCTTCGTTTCTTTTGGGGAAGGCAGGAGGACAACCACCATGGTCTCTGTCTTCCAGTTCTGATTCTGGCTGAGTTTGTCTGAGTTTATATGCTCTCTTTCATAGGTATGAATCTTGTGGAACTATATTAAGTACAGAGTATATGTACTGAGCTAGAGAATTGTTAAGCACCATGCTAAACAACCATTGTCTCTATCAATTCCACTGACTTAGCACCTTGTTTCAAGTTCTGGCCCATAACACAGCACCAAATTTGATAACCTCTGCTTTATAATGTAGTTTTACATTTGGTACAGCTAGGCCACCTTCATTTGCATTTTTTCATTGATTCTTAAATTTTTTTTCTTCCAGATGAATTTTGTTATTATTTTTTCCTAGATCTGTAAATTAATTTCTTGGCAGTTTGATTGGTATAGCACTAAATAAGTAGATTAATTTAGATAGTAGTGTCATTTTTATCATATATGCTAGGCCTACCCAAGTGCACTTGATATTTTTCTGATTATTTAGATCTGACTTTATTTGTGTACACAGTGTTTTGTGGTTATGGTAATATAGTTCCTGACTTTGCCTAGGCAGGTAGACTCCCAAATATTTTATATTATCAAATTATTTTAAATAAAATTTCTCTTTGTATCTCTTGCTGCTGGACTTTGTTGGTAATATATAAAAATGCTGATGACTTATGTGGATTTGTTTTGTACTCTGCAATTTTGCTAAAGTTGTGGATTGTTTCTAGTAGTTCTTTGATTTTCTACGTTCTTTTGCAAAGAATGATAATTTAGTTTTCTCATTACCTACTCTAATTCCTTTAATCTATTTTTCTTCTCTTATTGCCAAAGATAACATTTCTAATTCAACATTGACTATTAATAGGGATAGTGGGCAACTTTGTTTTACTCCTGATCTTAACTGAGAATGATGCTAGTTTGTATCTATTACATATGTTGTCTGCTGATGGTTTTAAATAGATGTTACTTATCATTTTAAGGAAAAATCCATTTATTCCTATATTCTCTGTTCTCTGGTGTATTTTAATAGGAATGGGTATTTTTTTTTTTTCTGAGGTAATGGGGTTAAGTGACTTGCCCAGGATCACACAGCTAGGAAGTGTTAAGTGTCTGAAGACAGATCCCAGATCCTCCTGACTTCAGGGCTGGTGTTCTAACTACTCCACCAACTAGCAGCCCCTGGGTGTTAGATTTTATCAAATGATTTTTCTGCATTTATTGAAATAATCACATGCTTTTTGTTAGGTTGGTTATTGATATAGTCAATTATGCTAATGTTTTCCTAATATTCAACCAACCCTGCATTCCTGGTATAAATCCTACTTGGTTGTGGTATCTTATCGTGTGGATGACTTTCTATAATCTCTTTGCTAATATTTTATTTAAGATTTTTGCATCAATATTCATTGAGGGTAATTGATCTATAATTTTCTTTCTACTTGGTTTAGGTATCAGTACCATGTATGTGATTGTAACACAACAAATTTTTTTTACCAGAATTTTCACAAATCCAAAGAAAGCATAACCTACTTTCAGGCAGCACTAAAATATAGTATGGAAGTCATGTCTATGATAATGAACCTTCACAAGATTGTGCTCAGTTCTTTCCTCAACCCCTGAACTCTTTGCATTGTTGTAGTGTCATTATCTCCCACATAACTGTCAGCATCCCTAGAAAACAACTCTGATACTGCAGTCTGTGGGGTACAGAATTGGGTATGTTAGAAATAATGCTAGGATTTAGGAACATTTCCATTTGCTCTGTCAGCACCTGGATTAGATTTGGGAATACCTGGTAAGTGTAGGTTTTCAAAGGAAATACAAGGGAAAATTCAGCAGAAAAGTTATTTATTTCTACATTCTTTATACTGTTAACCTCAAAGGAAAGTCAGACTCATTATATCCGAATCAAGAAGTCTCAGTCATTATTAGTCCTTAGCACTTTATATATGACTGATATTTTGTTGTTAATTGTTGTTGTTTTCAGTCTTTTTTGTCATAACCAATTCTTTGTTACTCCATTTAGGGGTTTCTTAGCAAAGATTTGGAAGCAATTTGACATTTCCTTCTCCAACTCATTTTATAGATGGGGAAACTGAGGCAAATGGAGCTAAGTGACTTGTCCAGGGTCACCTAGCTAGCACTTGTCTGAGGCCAAACATGAGTCTTTTTGATTCTAGATCCAGTAATCTAATCACTGTATCACCTACCTGCCCTGACTGATATTTTAGTCCTGCATGAAAATAGGTTAGATTTTTTTTTTGGACTTGTGGAAATTCTAGTAAAAATTTGCCATATAGTTTCACTACCACTGCTTCGCCCATTGAGTGGGCGAATTTAAAGAATGACTCTGCCAAACAAGGTTATCCCATATCCAAGATTGTATGTGAGTCTATATTCACTTAAAAATATAGCTCACAATGACTTTGCCTACCCCAACTCAATTTATTTTTACTAAAGGAATTTCATGAAATAGTATAGTAAAAAAAAAAAAAAAAGGCATGGTGTGTATGTGGTGGTATGTAAGACAAGCCTTCTGTAACTAGAATATAAAGTCAGAATGATTCCAGTTGGATAATACTCCCTAATTTACTCTGTACTAGGAAGAAAGAAATAGATTATCAGACTATAAATTTGTGCTCTGGTTTGAACATTTAGCTAATTCCCTCTTGGTTATCATATTATCATTTATCATTTACAATGATGTCAAATCAGTTTTTATAATGGCTGCCATGCCAGATTCACTATAATAAATTCCACTCCTGATTATTGTCTGATTTTTATTTTATTTTATTTATTTTTTGGCATTTTTGTCATTTTAGAGCTTTTATGGAGTTATTTATTTGGAAGAAGAAGGGGGCTTAATACATATCTGTGTGGCTAGGATACATAAAGATCCAGCAATAATTTTGAGATATCCTCCATAACAGAATTATATGGGATAAAGTTGTTTTTCATTTGGTTTTGGTTGTAAGAACTAGAGCTCACTCAGTTTATGTGAGTCAGATGGAACTTTTGGGCTAAAGCAGTGAATTGGGTAAGTGTCTGGACAAAGGAGGTTAAAGCAGTTTCATAGTAAGTACTGAGGAAGGTTGACTGATAGACACCATATCAAACTCCTCTTACCCGTTAGGACACAAGACCAGGAAGCCTAGCAGCAGGTAGCAGAGCCCCAGGGAAAAGGCTCAGAGTATGGGATAAGAGTCCCTTGAAGGAAAAGGATATCTGGGGCCACTCAAGAATGTTTCCAGAAGAACTGACAAATCTGAGAGGGAAACCAAGATATGGAGGGAGTGGTAGTTATAGGTGATATGTAAGAGAAGCACTCTGTAACTGGATTATAAAGTTAGAATGATTGCATTAAGCAAGACTGATTTTTTTATTATTTTTTATTAAACCTTTTTATTTGCAAAACATATGCACGGGTAAAATTTTTGCAAAACCTTTTGTTCTAAATTTTCCTTTCCTTCTCCCCATCCACTCCCCTAGCTGCCAGGTAGTCCAACACATGTTAAATATGTTAAAATGCATGTTCAATCCAATATATATTTACATATTTATACAGTTATCTTGCTGCACAAGAAAAATCAGATCAAGAAGGAAGAAAAAGAAAATTTGAGTAAGAAAACAAAATGCAAGCAAATAACAACAGAGAGAGTGAGAATGCTCTGTTGTGTGCCAGACTCTGTTCCCACAATCCTCTCCTTGAATATGGATGGCTCTCTTCATGACTGAACATGTGGAACTGTTTTGAATCATCTCATTGTCGAAGAGAGCCACATCCAACAGAATAGATTGTTGTATAGTCTTGTTGTTGCCATGTATAATGATCTCCTGGTTCTGCTCATTTCTCTTAATATCAATTCATGTAGGTAGAGTAATAATAATAATAATAATGTAAGCCTCTCTGAAATCATCCTGCTGGTCATTACTTACAGAATAATATTTTAATAGCATTCATATACAATTTATTCATTCTCCAATTGATGGGTATCCATTAAGTTTCCAGTTTCTTGCCACTATAAAGAGGGCTGCCACAAATATTTTTGCACATGTGGGTCCTTTTCCATCCTTTAATATCTCTTTGGGATATAATCCCTGTGGAAACACTGCTGGATGAAAGGGTATGTGCAATTTGATAACTTTTTGAGCATAGTTCCAAACTGCTCTCCAGAATGGCTGGATCTATTTGGAGGTCCACCAACAATGTATCTATGGTCCAGTTTTCCCACATTCCCTCCAAAATTGATCATTATCTTATTTTGTCATTTTTGCCAATCTGATAGATGTGTAGTGGTATTTCAGAGTGGTCTTAAATTGAAGT